>NC_050583.1:53125963-53427463 GCF_013368585.1 Megalops cyprinoides
TACCTCACTTGTAAGTCGCTTTGGATAAAAGCGTCTGCCAAATGAATAAACGTATATGTAATGTAAATGTGTGAGTGATGCCACATAACATTCTGTCCACCTTTCAGTAGCACTGGGGACAGTGTATACCATACATTACATTACATTATATTCATTTAGCAGAATCTCGTATCCAGCAACTTCCAGCACAAAAGAATAGAAGTGTATCCATTCAAGTTGAATGAGCAGCTGTGTCAGACCAGGCTAACAACACTCCCAGATCAGTGAATGTGAACATAACACTATTAGTATGAGCATATGAGCATAACATAACATAACATTCCTTATTGTGATGTCATCTGCCGTAGCCGTTTTGTGTTGAGGTATTAAACACATGACATGTCTTAATGGTTTCAGCCAATGTTAGAGAGCTTACAGTTGCATTTGAGGGTTGATGCAGTCAGGTTGTCATTTTTTCACATGGTTGGGTTTCCAATTCCACACAGATATTTGCCAAAAACTAAACGCTCAACACGCACCCTCAGCTCTAAAGTGAATAATGAAGGATAGGTTTGATTTAAATGATTGATACACGGAATAGGATCAAGCATCTCCACGCTGAAAGACATAAAGACATAATGATGTTTAGCGCATGGATTTTTACACAGACTCAGTATTGTGTTACCAGCTTGTGCAGGCTGTGCAATTTCAGGAAGTTGTGTTTTGTCAGTTATAATACAAAAGGAAACTGCAATAATACTGAAATATATTTCTACAAGAGTGTTCTCAGGTATATGTTTTGACTGTGTTTGAGTCTCAGTATACTGTACATTTGTGTCTCCCCAGCCCCATCCTCTTGAGTTGTGGCTCAGCAGTGTAAGTATTCCTCTCATTACTATGAGCGCCCTCCGGGGAATGACTAGAAAAGCACAGGGAGAAGGTGTCCTTGTGATTCCCTTGTGACTCTACTTTGAGCACAATGACTAAGAAATATCTTCAAAGGACCATTAACCTAAGAGAAGAAATCCCATGTTCAAGCCATTAATGGAGAAACTGTCAGCCTTTATCCTCAGTTGGGTTAGTTAGGTCAGCTAATAATCACAAATAATAAGAAAGGTAGCTTTGGCAGATTGTGTTGTCATGTAACATTCCCCCACACAACTGTATGTAATATTTAAACTCCTTGTCCTTTTT
Source organism: Megalops cyprinoides (assembly GCF_013368585.1). Taxonomy (NCBI): domain Eukaryota; kingdom Metazoa; phylum Chordata; class Actinopteri; order Elopiformes; family Megalopidae; genus Megalops; species Megalops cyprinoides. The sequence goes on from NC_050583.1 coordinate 53,127,137, forward strand.
GTACTTTTGAGGTTGTCTTGCTACAAGCTACTCAATATCTACTACACTGTGTCAACACTGTGTCAACAACCAGGCATGCCATGCCTAGCACTTGGAATGCTTGAATAGTGTTATGCTCACACTCACTGGTCTAGGAGTGTTGATAGCCTGGTCTGACAATGTTGCTGGATGCACTTGTGTTCTATTGTGCTGGACGTTTGTGCTGGACGTTTGCGCTGGATAAGAGCATCTACTAAATGAATGTAATGTAACGTAACTATTGAACTATTATGACTATTAAAAAGACCATTGTGATTTTGTCTCTATCCATGTCATTCACATCTGCATTGCTATTTGCAGCTGATATTATTGGTTTCTCATTAGCGACCAATTCTCTTTTATGTGGAGCTGAATCTGCGAAAGAAAGGCTTCATTACTTCCAACAGTGGCACCTATGGTTCACCAGAGTGTCCTGGTCAGCTCCAGCAGAGGACCTGCATGGGCATTCTTATCTTACTATAGTCATGTGTAGAGACAAGACTTGTATGTTGTTCTACCAAAAAACACTTCCCCACCCATAAATGAATGAGTTGAAACGGATGAATGAATTTTATCTAGTATCGGTGTGAAAGGCTTGCATTTAAACTTCAAACTTGTTCTGCAGCCTTGGCCCAAACGTGGAATGTGGGATGATGGCCCAGCGGGAGCAGCCGAGGCCGAGGCCTGAGAATAAACTTGTGCACGGCGCTTCAGACAGTCCCTCCCTAATTAATTGACTTACATGCGGATGAATGTTTTCATAAGACACAGGATTGATAAACAAGCGCCTTGGACTACCACAATGAGTTTTTTGTCAAAATCCTTCAACTGTACTTTTTTTCTTCTGCAAAATTAGAGTGGCAGTTGTTAACGGCTGGATTTCATGGTCTGCGATGAGACTTGGAGTTCTTTGAGAGGTCCCACAGAGATATGTGGATGCTATCCATGGGGAAGTTCCATACCAAGAATCCCTCAGACAGGTGCTGTTGAGGAGGTTGCTAAGAAACGGTACAACAAATATGGCACAATAGGGAGACACTGTAATCCTATCAGATATGCCATGACGCATTAGCCTGATCAAGTCAGTTTTTCCAGATAACACTCTATGAGGAGTGTTTGCCACTGCTGTAAATCTCCATTTGTCATAAGCTCCTTTCAAGACATATGAAGCAAGTTGAATGCTGCTTCTCAGTAAATCTCATGGAATTTTCATTCATAGAGCAAGACTACAGGTACATTACTAGAGCTCCCCTTGAACTTGTTGGCTAACACATGTGTTTGTGTTTACCAGCATCCTATTTCAATAACTGGATGCAGGTCTGGCCAGTTTTTTTGCACAATGTGAATGCCCTGAGACAGCAGGAGGAAAAAGACGAAATGGGGGAAGAAGCAAAAAACGATTTAAGTTGGGAATGCATAAAAAATTAACCTACTGTGAATGCAACTTGGGATGAGTACAGTAATGAAAATAAAAAATCACTGAGCATACTGCAAGATTTTGACTCTACGCTTAGGTGGACAATACAATTTTTACCCAAAATTTTGAAAAAAAAATCTCACACAACCACAAGTCAACTTTTACACCTATGGAATGGAAATCAGTGGGAAAGCTTCAATGACAAATTATCATAGAAAATGAAATTAGCATAACAGAGGAGAAGAACAAGAATCAGTCATTTGAACCATATGAGATGATGTGCTATAGGCATGTCATTGATCTATAGTATGGAGAAGTACTGAGATATTCTGCACATAGACAAGCATATATCTTTACATATGCAAGGTATAAAATGTATCAAGAGGGTATTGGTACATGTATTGTAGGGGCAAAAATTCTTGACTGTTTTACAGAGCTCAATAACAGTGACAGCTCTTGTAATTACAATGCTAGAGCATGTTGGTTTCCTGCTCCAGTGATGGTCAGATTGACATCGTTTTACTCATAAACATGAATGTAATGTAAATGAATGTAATGTAATAAAAGACTTTTTCTGATTTACAGAACTGTTCAAGATTCACTGTAACTCTTTGGCTTGATCTTGTTAGTACCGGACAGCTCTGGAGATTGACAAAAACACATGTATGTTACATGGACACCACTGTCAAAAACCACTGTCTAAAAGCATTGTGAACACCTGCGAAATGCATGACTGTAATTCTGATGCCTTGATGGATGTGAGGTGCTGTGAGTGTTTGTGAGTGGATGTTGGAGTCAATTCAGAGGCCGGGTGCTCAGGTGTAGACACTGGTGCTCAGATAAAGGCCTGCTACTCAGCTCATTCTGGTCATCGAAGGGTGAGCTGCCTTTTCTCTTTTTAAAAGGCAGACCATGATTCTGTCTCCAGTCTCAGGTGTGATACAGAAAATATGTGTTTTGCTTTATTCAGTATTAAGGGGAAATGTTTAAAACATCTCAATACAAGTGCTGATAAATCACTTATGGAAGTAGATGTGCTATTTTCCAGAAGGAGGACCGTGTAAATGTGGGAAAGACACTCCTATGTCTCATTTCAACCACCCAACAAATCTTAACCGACACCATCACCAAACTGTTTGAACGGTGTGGTCATGTGTGTTCAAAAAATAATGCAAAAATGCATTGCACATGTCATCCCTATGCCAATTTGCCTTTGCCTATATGAGACAGGCGCGGTGGAAGTGCCAGACTCCACTACACAAGCCTTTGAACCTTTCAGGGTCGTCCAATGGCTAAATTAGAGTGGATCCGAAGCAACATTTTACCACAACATGCAGTCCTAATGGTCCCTTGGACGTACTCAGACAAGTAATTTACCCAAAACAGCAGCTTTTAATTTCCTCATTTTAACGCGGGTATACACCTAACAGCAGGAGGCACAGCACAGAGAACAAACACGGGCCTGCGGTTAGTATTAGCTGACGTTCCACAGCTGTTTGTCACTGTCTCTTTGTGTCTGGGCCTGAAACCTTTGCGCAGTTGTGCTGACAAGGGAGGCACCGGTTAAATGCTTAGGCAAACACCCAAGTAGCGCACAGGTCTGCAGGCATAGAGAATGGACAGATTGAAATGCCTTCATCTACACACTTGGTTGCTTAGTTATTTGCACGCAGCAGTATCTCATTACCCTACACCATAGCATTAATGGAACCAGTACCATGTATGCGAGGAAAGTTATAAATTGTATGTGAGAATATGGCATTTTTAATATCAAGGCGTTCATTAGTCTTAATTAGTTTGAACATTTTCCATATGCATATGGCCTACATACGTACGTCACTGTGTATACAACTATCTAGTTAGCCACAGCTATATAGGGAAAAGGAGGCTAGCGGGATAGACAACATGTCATAAAATATAACCATCAGTGATGGAATAATTAGTTGTATTAATTATACAGACGATTTACACATATTGCATACTATTTACGTTATTAATGCCACATGCTGGTGTTTAGCTGCACTAACCTTATGTGTTAGCAGAGTTGTTTAACTTGCCAATACACTTTTGCCTCTAAACTACACTTACACGTTCCGTTGTCTACTGGCTATCTATCTTGCTTCCTCTTTCATGCGTTTGTTTTTGATTACTCCGGAGTAGACGGTGCCAAGTGCATAAGGTAAGACAGTTCTAAAATTGTAATTGTATACCAAATGAATTCATTGTTATTGTGTAAAACTGCGAATATAGTAAAAAATTAAATATAGATATATTTGAAAAAATCAGCTAGTGTGCGGCACACAACTATCATTTGCAATAGTAGCTCTACTTAGTCATGTCCTGGTCACCCCTCCGTAAAAATGAATGGTTCAGCTGTGTGCGGATATTGTTACAATGTGTAAAGCGAAGGAACTGGCGTAGTGTTTATACTCAGTCAGTTTGGCGTTGCAGGATCGTGCGGCAGGGTGCACGAAGGGGACGTCTGTTGTGGAAGCTAGCTAGTTGCAAGCATTGAAAATGAAGATGCCAGCCAGCTAGCTAGCTAACTAACTGAGCTTTACAACTGGCTGGGGAGTCAGGCATTGATCGCTAACCGGGGATGTTATATCAGTATGCTGCCTGATTCTTGTAAGTACTCAGTTACGTTAGACGGATGGTTAAATGACAGCATGTTTGCAGTTGGCTAGCTACCTAAAGTGTTCAGATTGCAGGGTAAACATTAGCGTTGGAGCTAGCTGCCTTGCTCGCTACATAACTAATTAACTAGCTTTCCAGTTTGCGCATACTCTGCGTTTGTGCCAGCTAAAGTCTTTGTGCAACGTTAACAGCTTACAAGACAGATAAACGAGATAATCACTAACCTTGCTAACAGGCATCTATCTAAAACTTTGTTTTCATGCAGCTTGTTAGCGAGCTATACATAATAGCTGCTGTTTACTAGGTGATCAACTGCCTTGACAAGAGTTCTATACAAGATCTCGTCTACAACTACCGTAGGTAGCTAGCGACTTGTCGGAATGACAGTCAAGCATATCCTTCTGTAACTGTGATATGTTTTACGACTGGTACTGAGAATGGCAAGCAAGAGAGTCTGCACGCATTGTTTGTAGCTACTGAGCTAATGTTTGATAGGCGAGGAACATGAGAAAATATGGGGTATTGTGAGACGGTAGTTTGCAAGCCAGTTACGGAGTTGCACTGTCTTAACTAAGTCCTGTGTTATTTAAACTGAACTAGATCTTGTAGCTTGCTAGTTAGCTACTAAGAAACTCGCAATAAACATGTGGCTATTCTTTTCATAAGTATACTAGCTAGCTAACGAAAGAGCGAGCTTAAACAATCTTGAAAACTTAAGGACGGCGAAATACAGATGTTTTCCTTGGTGGGGTTTGCTTCTCAGTAATTTAGTTATAGACTTCCTTCCTAGATTACAACACTGCAATCGAAGAACAATGGTCGTTAAAGTGGAGAGAAAAGTATGGCTGTTCTGCCATGTTTTAGGGGCTGCAGCAGTGTAGGCGCATGGTCACAGCTGGGGTGTAGATCAGGTTCTAAGTAAAGTAATGAGGAGTTGGTCGAGGGATCATTTGCTTTGTTGCCGAGCTGAACTGTGCATGACTGCTGAGACGGGACAAAAGGTTTCTTGTGCGCAAAGGCTTCTGCTCTGGGCCTTGCTTAGCTTTGCAAACAAGGCAATTTACGTCGAAAACTTAATTGAGGTGCTGCACACACGCAGGCAGAACAAGCAGTCCCAGTTGGAGAATATATTCAGACTTTGTAGGGACTTTAGAGACTCAGACTTTTCCTATAGTTTTATGTGGACATAGGCAAGGTAGTCATGTCTTGACAATTTTGTATCACGTTGGCTATTTCTGTTGAAATGGGATGGTCGTCTTTGTTTTTTTTCACAGACAGACATTGTGTTTTTTGTTGTTATTAATGTGTGATTCACAAAAGAAGCTGGTACTGCAAAGCTGACATAATTGTTCAAGTTCCTCTTTATTAAAGGCATAGCTATCAGTACTTGGTAGCCTAGGCCTACTTGCTGACACATGGTATCGGACACTCCTTATCGTGATTTCTGTACAAAAACAGAACATGATAGGTACGTATCCTGTTTAGCAAAGCTGTAAAATGTGCTAGGGGAAAATGCCTCTGTGGCCTATACGGCTATTATGTAAGTCTACGCTGCATTAGGAGATAATTTGTGTTTGTGTTAACGCATTTGTTTATCTTTTCCAAGAGTATGCAAGTTCACCTATTCCAGATGTTTCACCAAGGCCCAGTGCAATTCAGACACCCTCAGAAGATGTGAGCTGTAATAGTGGTTGCTGGCCTTGTTTGCATTAAAAGAAAAACACAACACACACACACACAAAAAAAGGATGTAACCCCCAGGGGAACTGTGCACGTTGAGAAATAAATAATGTGACTGCAATGGCTGACACTGCAGTGTTGCGCGTGAGAGGACATGGCAGGGATGCGGTGCCAGATTTCCCAGTGGACTCTGGGCCTCCGTGACACTGGTCAGAAATTTCCGTCATCTTTGGGCTACCTTTCAGCTGCAGCTTGGAGCAGGGCAGGCGGACGTCCAAGTTCACAGCGCTCGGAGCCTGCTTGTTGTGTTTTGAGCGTTTCCAACCAATAGGTCGTGATTCCATGAAAAAGCTTTCCACTGGAATGGCCCTGAGAGAGAACTGTGCAAAGTATTAGAATACCTTTTTTTTTAGCTGATGTTTTATAGAGCTGTTTCCACTAATGTTTTGTTGTTAATGGACAGTGAAACTTTCCAGTAGCCTGCTTTTCAGGGGCCAGATCTATTCCCTGTAGCCTTGGTGTAGCATTCCATGAACCGCTGCAGCACTAATCTGCTCACCAAACTCCTTTTTCTCTTCATGTGGGTTTACAGATGTATTTTGAGAGGATGTTTGTCCTGGGTAGTTGGGCGTATCGGGCTAACAATCTCTTCAGGAGGCAGGAACCAAAGCCAAGGCAGAACTGGTTTTGCACCAAGTAACTGAAATGACATGGAAATGCCAATAGTGTAACCTCTTAGATTGTTATCTCGCCGTGACAAGATGAATAGCACGGGCCATCTGCGCTTTGAATGAGGTTAGCTGTCTTTCTCATCCTGTCTGATGTTTTTGCTGGCCCTAGAGACCTTGTAAAGCTAAGGAGGTGGGGTTTGTTTAGTCTTGCCTCCTCCTGTTTTCATTGTGTGCAGTTAAGACTTGATTTCTGTCATTAGGATTAGTATTCTACTGAGATGCCTGGTGTAGAGTATTCTGCCAGTGCAGCAAGTGGTATATATTCAACATTATATTCAACATTGCATTCAAACTCAGAGTTAGCACCTAGGTGTGATTTTTACATATTTTTTTTCCCGCACAAAAACACAGGTTAAATTGAATTTTGCTGCAGCCACAGTCTAAGTACCTACCTTGCATGCTGTTTATGTCGTATATGCTTGACCGCTGTCTGTCCAAAATCCCGAAGGTAAACAGGAAGAGAGTAACATTAGCTGTGGAGTAGCTCGAGTGAACAATGGCCAACCATCTAGGCCCATTTATCATTTATTTAATGCCTGGAGGCAATGTATCAGGCAACCCTATGTGAAGCACTGCAGGCCAAAGCTGATCGCTTAGATATTTTACTGCTCTTGATGGCGTAAAGAAGTCGAGCTGATTGTGACTGATGTAATTTTTTCTTAATTTTATACCACAGACGAAGAGCAGGGCTCATGTTCCCACTGAATTTATTGAGAAAACATGTTCTGTCAGCCCTTTGCAGGGGAGATAAGAGGGGCGGGTTGGTGCGGTCGCCACCTAATTGTGAACCACACTTTGCATGACAGCACATTGCTTCTGCTCTGAAGCAAACAGTACTGGTTGTTCTCAAACCACAGCGTTTGAAAGCAAGACCAATGTGCCTTTTTTCGAAGCAAACATGCATATGTGGACATGACCTACATAACCTGTATTTTGTGTCAAAGGGTTGAGTTAGGCTTAGGAGTCAAGGTTGCTTCTAGTCACTGTTCTCTCCGTAGACACTTCCAACCATGCAAATCTTGATTCTGTTTCATTCAGAAGTTAAAATAAAATATAAAGTCTTGCTCTTTGTTTTGGGAACTTCATATATGAAGAAGAAAATTGAGCTTTTGATAATCCAAATAGTCTGCTAGGCCCTCTGCTTTGAGAGCTACCTAAAGGAAGTAAATTTGTGTTCTTTCCTCATATTACGCTGGTATCACAAATTTGTCACTGTTTTAGTAATTTGTCTGCATCCTGTTGACCTCTGTTGAACTATAGTGTATCTGTACTTTTTAAAGTTACCATGACTTGGTTCCTGTAAACATTTTCATAACATTTCTCATGATACACTTCACAGATTAGAAGCAACATGCAATTTTTCAAATTTAATGGGGAATTGAACACACTTACAAAATGCAAGGCTGTCTTTGAGATGGTTTTGTTACAAGTTGACCGTGTGGTTCTTCCTAAAAGGTTGTCCCAAATCTGCTTAGTGATGTGAATGTGGCAGGCGAAGTTTTTGGCCTAGACAGATTAAAATGATGAATGAGGTGAATGTCAGTGAATGGGTTTGCTGTAAGAAGAAGAGACACTGACCATCTTCTGGCATGGACAGAAGACTCACCCCTTTAGACTGCATCTCATTCTGAAAGGGTGAGTAGACTTAAGTTTTAGCACTTAAGTCTCGTTTCCATTGACACTTAAGATGTGTTATTGGCCTTTTGTTGTTGCACCTTTAGTCTAAGTCACTAACTGCACTGGACGTTGTAGTGCTTTGTGTCCCATTGACACTGTTGTGCAATTGTGGCGTTTTCTGTCTGATGTTGTTCATACAGCCACTCTCTGTACCTTTGCAAGTTGGTCTGGGTACGAAGGTCCGCCAAGTCAGTGAGGGCAAGTGTGAGAAATAGGGGACATTATGATTAGTAATTGCCGGGTCATTGGTGAATTTAGATTGTGAAAGGTGTGCAACTGTGTGCAGTACGGGTTTGCACGGCATGGTAGTGTAGCGTGATTGTGGCCCAGGTGTTTTAAGTGTCAGGGAAGGCAGGTGCTGTTTAAGAAAGGCAGGTGGAGGCCGGGCAGCAGAATGCGTGGAACTGACACCGACCAAACAGGCCCAGACTTCTTTCTATGGGTTATTCAGAGTCCCCCTGCTCTGTAGGTGGGGGGATGGGGGGAACTGGAGTTCAAATGTGGTGCCCTGCTTTGTGAACGTCCTTTCACACCGTCTCATTCCCTCAGTGACTACTTGACCAAGCGCAATCCAGTGCAATAGATTTTCCTCTACCTATTTACTGAAAATAGAGCACACAAACTGAGAGGCAGCATAATTGCAGCAGGGACACCGAGTGGACAGTATTGATATGCAAATATGTGCATTACCCTGACAAGTAGGACAGTCTCTCTCTCTCTCTCTCTCTCTCTCTCTCTCTCTCTCTCTCCTCTTGAGAGATCCTGTAAACCTCTTCCCTTTTTTTGGCGCAGGTATACAAGCCGCACATGAAGTAATTAAGCAAAGTTGTTTCTAAAAAGCCGGGCCCCTGCATTGGCTTCTGCGTGTTTAAGATGCACGGACGCAAGGGGGCCTTTGTGTTTATGGTAAACGGCTCTATTGGGGCCCCCCGCGTTTGTGTGGGCAGCTGTGCCGCTCGTGAAACCCATGGCGGTGCCCCGCTCCCCCCCCCCCCCCCCGGTCTCCAGCCTTTGGGCCCTCATCCCCCCTAAGCGCTACTGCAAGCCTCCGAAACTTGTTAGCTATGCCTGTCATTGCCTCTATACACGCACATTTCATTTTAACGATTCTCTCCCTCTCTCTCTTGCACTCTCTTCTGCTTGCTCACTCACTCACTCTGTTGCTCGCCCACCACCTCATCCTAATTGTTTGCATTGAATCTTAGTTGACAGTGCAAAAGCGGTGTTGAATTTCAGACTAATGGGGCAATAGTAGGTGGATCATTTGTGGTAGGAATATATATTTTTGCTTGTTTTTTATTTAGTCATTCCTGATTACCATTATGCGTGTTTCAGGCGACATTTGTAATGGCCACAAAAGTTTAATGGCTCATGCAAAGCCCAAGGCACTGAATCCCCCTCCAGTAATTTGGTTTGGTTTGGCTTTAAACATCTGGGGGCCTCTGGCCAATGCGGCAGGCATACACTGCGCTAATTGATTTACTGTGTTCTCAGGAGCACCATAACCTGCACCACGAGCTGCTCTTTCCCAGAATGCCTTTGGTGAGCCGGAGGACTCGAGGCCAGCGGGTTTGCATTTCTGCTAAGATTTACTGCTGCCCGAGAGCGACACCCATCGGGTGACCGCGAGGAGACCGCCGAAGGGTGTGCTGTAATTACTGTCACCCCCTCCACGCTGGGAGAGATGGATCCGCCAACTTTTGGGTGTGTTCCGTCGGTCCCAAAACCCCATACTTTTTGTTTGAGCAGGAGTATTACGAATTGAGAGAGAAACACTGCCTGGACTGAACCCAAGGTAAATAAGCTTTGAAAAGGCATGAAATTGCTTCCTGGTTTCGCTTTATAGTCTAATGCACTGGGCAAGTTGCAGGGGTTTTTTAAGTAGCAGATTCTGTCTGATGGCTGGCCCGTAAATTGACGGTGGCTCCATGATAGTGTGGGAGTGAAGGGGAACCCAGCCCTCCTCTGGCGGGAGAGGAGTGGGAGGAGGAGGTCTCCCACACGCCAGGAGGCGTCGCCACAGGCACCGCCCTGGAACCGACCCTGGATATTCACAGAAGTCACACCCCTGCTAGTTTTCCCTTTTCTGTCTTAAGGCTTAGTTGGGAACGAGAAACCATTCTTAAGTTTATTTTCCATGCCCCCCCCCCTTTAAATCACCACCACATTGTAACTGAACATACCACCTGGCTTATTCATGCGAGCCTTCCTTTTCTCTCTATGGATAGGTCGGTCCAGACAGCACTCCCTCCCTCTGTTCTGATGTAGGCATACCGGTTCCGTGAAAGCGAACACCAGATTTCTGCTCCGGTCCAAACCGGCATGTTCACCTTGTCCTCCTCCTGCCACTGGGCTTCTCCTGGCATTGCCGATGTGCACGGGCCTCACTTCAGTGACCGCTTGAAGTGCACAAAAGCTAAGAGGGTGATTTGCAAAAACGACAACAACAACAACAACAACAAAAACCATATCAGAACAACCCAACCCATAATGGCTCAGGTGCATCCAGTAAGATGGTATGCTATGTCAGGTGCAATGTCAATCCCAAGGTTGATTTGTGTCAATATCTCTCAACCCAGAGGTCAGGGTTTCCATTACATTATTGTCATTTAGCAGATGCTCTTATCCAGTATGACTCGCATATGTTACAGTTTTATCCATTTGCATCTGGATATTTACTGAGGTGATTGTGGGTTGAGTACTTTGCCCAAGGGTACAACATCAGTGCCCCAGCGGGGAATCAAACCAGCAACCGTTTGGAGGTCAGGGTTTCTGCCTTGTAGCTCCTCGTATACTCAGCAGGCAGCGTGAAAATGGCAGAATCGGTGGTAATCCTCAGACCATTTCACGGAGATGGGTATCTGTGCACATGCCTCAGGGATCTGGCAGCCTCCAGGGGTTGTGGCTTTGTGTCAGAATCCAGAAAACTTTTCCTGTTGAGCTGAGGTGCGTTTAGCAGACTTGCTCAAGGGCGTATGGGTGCAGCCCTAGTGCGCGGCGGCAAGGAGCAGCTACAGTGTGCATGACTCCATCTGTCCAGAAGTGGGCTGTGGGGGACCACGTGACCACACGCGTTTACACACCCCAGCGGGCTCTTGCTCGGGGTCCATGACATGGATTACTGTAATTGCAGGGGCTGGGAGCTGCCGGGCTCTGATGTAATGTATCCATGTGGATTAAGACCCGGTTAATGGGCATAGGAACGGGCGCTGCGGAACGAGGGGGAGAAACCGCAAATTAAGGGCCAAGGTGATTAGCAGTGTATCTGATGCGTGGAGAGGCCAGGGAGGGGGTCCTCTTGGGAGCCTGGAGTCACTGGCCGTGCCTGCACCCCACCAAGGCATTTCAAAATGGACGAATGTAACATGTTCCTTAAGGAAGAGTCCTTTACAGGCCAGCGAGATCACCGCTTACCTTCTCTGTATCCCGGAGTTGGGAATACACCAAAAAATTTGATCTTTAGACTGTAGAATCACTAGGTCACTTAAATGAGGGTTTGAGATGAGTCAAAACTCAGACTGATCCAGAGGTTCATTTTGTGGTGTCAAATATCAGTGTAGGAGAGCATTAAAAAAACTTATATTGGGCTAATTTGTGATTTATTGGCCTTCCTGGAAGTGCAAGTGAGAGCATGGAGTTACTATTTAAACAGAAAAGTCTCAGTCCCGTACTGTTTGATGGAATAAGGGGGGGGGTCAATGAAATATTCACCCTTCTCATCTGTCCAAATGTCTAATTATTCATCATAACATACATCTGTATTACGGATGTTCACCACTTCTTATGTGGAAACCCGTAGTCCTGAAGCCTGCATGGGTTGTAGGGCAGGAATTAAAAGGATTAGGCCAACAGTGCGCACTCTTCCCCACAAGTGTTTGTTAAGGGCCTCTCTGAATATGATTGTAAAGCATTGCAACAGGCATTGTGAGGCCTGGGCTCACTGCTCAAGGGGTACAATACAAGAAGCGCCTGAGCCATGCCACTACTGGAAAGAAAAGGAGGTTGTCTCTGTTTCCAGGGGATTATGGGTACCCCATGTCTGTTCCCAGCGGTTCATGGGTGTTTTCACCTTTGCACAGTATTGCATCTTCTTACACCTAAGAATAACCCGTTCAAAATGCCTGTTGCCATCATGCAGGGGCGTAGCATAATTCATGGAGGTCCATTGTCACCACCAAGGCCAGAAGTTAGGGTGAAGCAGTCTGGCATAGTGGTAAGTAGCAGGACTCGTATCCAAAACGTTGCTGGTTTGATTCCCCTCTGGGGCACTGCTGCTGTACCCTTGGGCAAGGTACTTAACTGAAGGTACTTGCCTCAGTAAATATCCAGCTGTATAAATGGGTTACATATAAAAACTGTACCCTATGTAAGTTGCTCTGCATAAGAGTGTCTGCTAAATGACAGTAATGGAATGTGATGAGGGCTGGGCTGCTTCGCGTGAGCCACTAGAACCCCGGAGGAAGTTCCTCGGAAAAGGGCTCCGCTTTTATCTCCTCGATATGGCCCAGCGACGGCACGCCGAGCGCCACTGTCCAGGAGATAAAGACGCTATCGGCTTCGAAAGGCACCGTTTTAGACGTTCAAGATAAAGAGGTGGTTTGCCACGCTGACACGGGGTTGTGGTCACGGGTCCAAGGCGTTTCGGTCAAAGAAATTAAAAATCGGAACCAGCGCAGCGTCCGGTTCATCAGCATTTCGGGGGGAGGCTTTTGCGGTATGGTCGAGGGGGCGGGATGGTGCGGGACTCGGCAGAACCGTGGCTTGGAGCAGACGGAGCCGTGGAGCGTGTCCGGGAACACTCTGTTCGTTCTGCTGTCTTAGCCCGGTCGCTATGTGAGACGGCACCAACCTTGCCAGAATCACAGCACCGGGTTCTGCTTTCAGCATTCATGTCCCAAACTGATCCGCACTGGTGTAGGGTTGGCTCTGCTTCTCTGTATTCTGCATGTTTAAATATGTAAATAATAACCAAAGAGCATTCTGATGCTTTGGTCTTATGGAAGAGGTGACCAACTTCAATGGCTAGTATTATGTAGAAATTGCACTGATGGTAAGTCCTTGCATTTATATAACATTTGTTATAACTCCTTTCAAGAATCTCAAGGTCGGGGGGGGTGGGAGTGGGGGGTGCCACTAGTGTGGCACCCACCTGGATTTAATACAGCGGTCATTTTGCATAAGAATGCTCACCATACATCAGTTGAAGTGGGAGAGGCGAGGATTTGTATAGCCAATTAAAGCAGGGAGCTTAGAGGGCCAGACTGGGAATTCGGCCAGCGCACGGCGGTACACCCCTACTTGGCTCTACTGTATAACCAACAATAATAAGAGCAGCATTGCCGGGAGTCCCTTCGCAACCTGGGCAACGGCTGAAAAGCCACCTGGAGGGGTTATTACAGAACACAAAACCCCAGGAAAAGCTGGACGTACGGTGCGGTCATAAATCAGGCCGGGCCGGGGGCTGCCGACACGGTGCGTGCTATGTACCCCGGGGGCTGGCTCGCTTTTCAAATGTGTACCCCATTGACTGAAATTTTTCCACAAAACCTCAAATATAAAAGGTCTTCATAGACATGTTAATTAGTAGCTGCAAGGTAAACTCCTGATGATTTGTCAGGGAACAGCCCTCGGCTGCACAGCATAAGCGGAGAATGCGCTTGAGCGCGGAGATCTTAAAGAGGCAGCTGTGAGCATTTAGGATTTCGCCATTGGGCACAGGCAGAAAATGGGCCGCTGCAACAGCCCCGGTTTTCGCTCAGCGCCCCCTCTAAAGTCTCCAAACCGCGAGCAGGAGGACGCTTCACCTCCTGCATCATGTTGACCGTGAATACAAAGCGCTCACTTCTGCACAATTGTCAGATTTCCCCACCCCCCCCAAACGTTTGCATTAACTGTGGCCCTGGACGCTGTCCAACGGCTGGCACAAAGAGTGGTTTGCTCTCCTGGCACCACCAGGGCGCTGATCAAAGTTTAGATAGTCTCAAGCATGCAGCACGATAACCCGATCCTGTCGTCCCGGGACACCTGATGCCAGGGGAAATCCGAGAGCCCTCCCTCCCCCCAGTCCATTCATTAGCCTGAACTGATTTCGGCTCGGCCGCGGGCTCGCTGTCACACTCGAGAAACTCTCTGTGGAGTTAATCAAGAGCCGCGCGGCCTAATCCCCTCTTCGCTGGGCTGCCCTGTGCCAGTGGAGTGGAGGAGGCGACGGCTAATTCTGTGGAGAACAGCATGTCCTGGGACAGGGCAGAAATCAGTAAGGGCAATAATGGCTACCCCTGTGCACCATGCTTATTCAAATGTGCAATAATCAGTGGCCTCCTCTTAAGGAAGGGTCAACTCAAAAACCAGCTTCAGCCTTCAGTGCATCCTGTTGCAGTGTCTCAGCAGTGTAGCATAGTGGAAAGGAGCAGGGCTCATAACCCAAAGGTTGCTGGTTCCCCACTGGGGCGTAAAAAAAAAAAAAAAAAAACAATGTAACCTATGTAAGCCGTCTGCTAAATGCTTATAATGTAATATGATGTCTCAACCATTTAATGAACAGCACATAGATAGTATAGCTTTTAGCAAGCAGCATTTCCTAATTGTAAGCTAATTCAGCCTTTGTATTTTGAGTTGAAAGGTGAAAATTGGACCTTGGGGCTACCTTGTGGAACACAGTCGAGATCCGCTACAGCTTTGAGTTTTCGCTTATCTTTGAGGTGCGCTGTGATGAGCCATCACGGGTTTCCTTCAGATCAAAAGCGCAGTGCGGATCTGTGATCAGCAGTAAGTAGTAATCCGTTCAATCAGTGTTTCACGGGGTATAAATTCCCTGCCAGAATGTTCCCTCCTTCTCCATAATTGAAGATGGAACTGTCGATACACTTGTGGCCCCCACACTCCCTGTAACTTCCTGTCACTCGCCGAGCTCACCCTCAACACACACACCCCCCCCCCCCCCCCCAACCCCCCCCCCCCCCCCCCCCCCCGGGTCTGGCAGCCGGTAGAGCTGTGTCATTATACCTGTAATTCAGTCACTCAGCTCCAGTCAGGGCAAAGCAGGAGCGAGTCTCAGGAGTGCTCTCTCGTGTTGTTTACTTAGAGTGATAGGTGGAAGTAATGGGAATCATGTGCTCCCTGCAGTCATCTGTGACAGGACAAAGATGAAACACTAGCAGGCTCTATTGCCCCCCTCCTACCCCCCACCACCCCCAACCCCCCTGCCCCGGCGCAGTCAGAGTCAGGCTTGGCCCCCCCATCCCTTGCCGATGGCCACGGGGGGGGGGGGGGGGGGGGGGGGGGGTCTTGTGATCCCGTCCTGATGTCACCTCATTGTCTCTTGTGGCGTTTTGTCATCGGCGGCACAAGCCTCTTTTGTTTTGGTGGGCACCAGGCGAGCTTCGCTCTCAGCTCCCCGCTCTTGCCCCAGACCTCCTGTCCCTCCCTCGCGCCATTCCTCCTCCTCTCTGTCTCCCTCTCTTTACTTCCCCCCCAGTCTTCCAAATGCAATCACCTTCTCCCTCTACAGATTTGCCTTTTCTCACCCCCGAGGACGCGGGCGTACCGCCCCCGAGGGCAGATTTTTAATCAAAGCAGGCGATTAAAAAGCTGCAGATCTGCGTCTGCCTCCGATCAGCTGCTCCGCGGCTCGTGGCTCAGCGCTGACGGGAGGGTGGTGTTTGGATAACCGTAAGGTCACAGCTATTCCAGGCCTGCCTCCGAGGGTTCTGTTACGCCACCCTGAGGTCCCCTCAGCGTCGTGTGCCGCACGTAGAATATTGCAAGGGAACAAGCACACTGCACTGGATACCTGATAAGTCCCCTAGGATGACAGCAATGTGCGCTACATTTCAGAACTTCCATTAATAAAAGGTTACTGTTGTACCTCCAGAATGGCAGTGGGACTGAAGTAAGCTCACTCTTTTTGTTAAGGGCACCAAAGGCAACCTTCTATGGGACCTTCTCGCTAGTTTCACACATATTAGCCTTGAAACATGCATTTCTAAATGGAGCTTGAAATTAGTTTGTGTTTCTGAGAAAAAGTTGGTAAATGAAAAAGAACACTTAGGGGAAAGTGTCTACTTGGACATGTCAAACACACTAAGTCAGTAGCAAATTGTAGGTAGTTTATAATTGCTTTGTACATCGTACCTAACATTTTACATGAGTCTTCTTTGTAGCCCTCATTCAGTCCTGGATGGGCCTCTTGATCATATTTCACCTCTACCCTGACCCCCCCACAAAATCCCCAACTGTGGAATGGGCTACAACAGGGTCACTGTCCATCTTCCAGCACAGATCCCAGAACCCTATTCAGACTACATCTTGACTGCCCAAGCTGTGACCCCTGCCCCTCCTGACACTGTAACAGAAGTTTAGCGGTTAAACCTGATGGCGGTTATGGAACTGAAGGCAAAAGCCTGGTAGCAGTATGAGCTGTTGCAGCTGCGAAGCAGTTTTTCATTTTGCAGCAGCAAAAGCCTGGTGGTGAACACATTGGCAGTACATGCTTGTGGCAGTATCTCGCGGAAGATTGGCTGTAGCAGGCTATGGCTGTTTGCCCTATGACAGCATTCATTCCCTTTGTTTGTAGCACTCTTTGCCACAATGGTGCTATATTCAAGGATGGCATTAACAATTCAGTATCCATATGGCTGCATGCCTAACTCTGTTGAATACACTTGCTGTCAGTCTCTCTGGGTGAGGGAGTCTGCCAAATGACTACATGTAAATGTATAGGGAATTTTTGGACGTGGGGGTGCCTTTTGTGCATGTTCCTTCAGTTATAGTGGAGCCAGTCTGTATATTTCATATTGGGTATTCTCAACTCAGTACAATTTGGCCTGCATTTGAATGCTAAACTGTGGGTGAAACCGCAGTGCCAGCCCTTGCTCCGTCTTCTGGCCTGCCCCGTGCAGCCAGCGAGTCGCGCTGGCACAAGCCTTCAGTGCTGAATGGGTCCAGTGTTTGAGGCCGCCTGACTCTGCCAGGACACCCCCGCCATCTCCCTGAGAGACGGCGCTGTCTTCGGGCCATGTCAGGGTCGTCGGCCGCCGCCGTCCCTCGGTCCGGCCGGCGGCCCATGACGTGGGAAGAAGGATGCCCTCGCCCTTTTCAGCAGCCGCATGTCCGTTTGTGTTTTTTTTTTTGCGCAGAGCCCCCTAGAGCATTCCAGGAGACCGCAAGGGCCCTTCCGCCAATGGGAGTCCGGCCACGCCTCCGGCCCGCCCACACAGCGCAGCCAGTGAAGATGGCTGCCGTCGCTCTTCGCCTGCACCGGAGTGGACTGAGGCAGAGACGCGAGTTACCATGGTGATCATTCACACTAAAACACTGGAAAAGAAGAAGGGTGTCGATGATGTAACGTCCAGGGAGTCGGACTTGGAGCTGGTGAGAGGCGTTCCAAGAATGCCAGGTTGCGGAACAGCAGCGTGGTGTTGCGTCACGAAGCCACTTGTGAACACAATGTTAAAAAAAAAAAGTGAATTTCTATGTCACAAGGCCAGAAGGTCTTAGTCACACATTGCTGTGGTAGTCAAAATATGTGCGCAGGTCCTTACTCATGCAGCCTCAAAGTAACTGAGTCTTTTCACTTAGGAAGGTTTACAATGAGTGAAGGTTGATATTATCAAATAAAGGGAGTGTAGAAATGTTTGGAAAGATATTTGTGGTCTACCCACAGAGCCGATGGACTTAATTTTGCCTCAGAAGGCTAAACCACAGAGGTCTGGAT
This sequence comes from Megalops cyprinoides, assembly GCF_013368585.1. Classification (NCBI taxonomy): domain Eukaryota; kingdom Metazoa; phylum Chordata; class Actinopteri; order Elopiformes; family Megalopidae; genus Megalops; species Megalops cyprinoides. Next base: position 53,145,012 of record NC_050583.1, read on the forward strand.
AAGTATGCGAAGGTGATAACCAAATATGTACTCTCAGTTGTGCTCTCGGCATGAGCTCTGCAAAACGGATGTTCCTTGAGGATGATTACATTGCATTAGAACTGATTCATACCATAAGGGTGTGTCAGCTATGCGTTTGCTCGGGCCAGGTCATGTTCGCTGAAAGCCCAGAGATTGTCGGGGTTGGGTAGAACTGACTCATTTCACTCCAGGCGTAGCTTACTGCCGGTGATGTGAAACACAGACCCCCAGTAATGTGGACAGGGCTTTACCCTCAGCCACGTGAAATGATGTAATCCTGTCAGGATTCCCTGAGCCGATCCGTAGCTCATTCGGCCTGCGGGGTGCGGGAGAGAGCTGTTCAAATGTGAGTCCAGGGAGGGAGAAGCAAGCTGTAGCCGTCCGAAAACGCCTGTTTTAAGACATGCCCCCGCAGCACAGGCTGGCGTATAATTGCTAGCAGTTTACGGCATAAATTCGCCGATGGCCTGCAGCTGGCGACGCCGAAGTGTTGCACTTCCTGTTCTCTTCTGTGAATTCACTCTGCAAGTGTGAACTGTGGTTGCTTCAGAAGAGGTCCTGTGTCAGAGACCCGGGGGGGGCTGTGTGTGTCTCCCCCTCCACCCCCTCCCCACACACGGGGTGCGGAGCTGGTGAGGCGCCTCTCTGACCTCCTCCTTCTCCATTTGTCCACAGCGGGAGCAGCAGGCCATGATAAGCCAGGGAACGACCCTCTTCTCCTGCGGTGTTATGGGTAAGTGCCGTACCCGTCTCTCCCTCCCCCACCCTACCCCTCGCGTGCATTTTCGGCTTCGCACAACCCCCCTGGGCATCAGCCGTGAGCGCCTCCAACTCTCACAAAGAGCTGGCTTGCTTTGAATGTCAGGTTCAGGAGGGGGCTTGGTAGCATGAGAGCCTCTGTCATCTCACTTAAAGATGATTGAAGTGATAGAGCTCACCTTTTTTCTCCCTCTTCCTTCTTCATGTGCTCTTTGTCCAGGGAAGACAGAGCTCAGACACGGGGGGTCAGATGTGTCTGACACTTTGGGATTTGTACTGGCAGGTGCGCTGTCACCAGGGGCTACATAAATGAATGTATGTTGCCCCTGGTGAGCCAACTGTAAAGTACTTTTTTGTTTTTGCTATGTTTACCTTTTGCTGGCCGGCAGCACCTTATTCTCCATTGTGGAGTGTAACGCAGAGCGTGCTTGTTTTTTCCGTTCTGACCACATAAAGGCTGTCGCCTGTGTTTCACCTCTGATTCTGGAAAGCCTCTCCCTGAATGCAGTGAAATGGGGAGGGGAGACCTTGCCTTTGTGGGTCACTGCCAGGGTAGCGCGCTCTGAGGGGTCCTGGGCAGTAATTAAAGCCAGGCTTGCTTCCAGGGAAGGAGCGTGGTGCGGACATGCGAGACAAGGTTTCATTCAGACGTCTGCGTGCCGCTGCTGGCTGGCGGTGCGAGCCTGTGGAGGTGACGCTTTTCTGCATCGGGGCTGAGCTGCGCTTGGCAAAGCACACCGAGGCACCTGACCCCCAACCCCCCCCCCCCACCTCCGCCTGGCCGTTTTGATAAGCGATTAAAAAGCACGTCTCCCTGTCCCTGGGGCAGAGGAGGACACCGCCCATTTCACCCCACCCCCGCTGAGGAGTAATTTTGGTGGAACGGATGACTGTGGAGAACGGCTCTCAGGCCTTCAGGTGGACTGGGCCCAGTGTCCTTTCCCCACGGGAGCCGGCAGCCACAGAATGTCGTGCTTCCCGGACTAGGTTTGAAGGTTGAGGGTTTGGATCCCACTGAGGCCTTGCTGTACTCCCTAAGGTTCTTCAGCAGATATCGCACTCAGCTCCTGTGTTTAAATGTACTCTTGTGCTTCAGTGTTGAGCTCTGGTGTTGAGCTGTGCTCCGCTGTTGAGCTCTGCTCTGGTGTTGAGCTGTGTGCTCCCCTGTTGAGCTCTGGTGTTGAGCTGTGTGCTCCCCTGTTGAGCTCTGGTGTTGAGCTGTGTGCTCCCCTGTTGAGCTCTGGTGTTGAGCTGTGTGCTCCCCTGTTGAGCTCTGGTGTTGAGCTGTGCTCCCCTGTTGAGCTCTGGTGTTTAGCTGTGCTCCCCTGTTGAACCCTGGTGTTGAGCTGTGCTCCCCTGTTGAGCTCTGGTGTTGAGCTGTAATCCTGTGCCGAGGCTGTCGCAGATGTTTTAGCCTCAGTTGCAGCAGGCCTCTCCGGTCGTGGCAGCCTGCCACTAACCAGGAGCTGCTATTTCTGGCTCCTTTGTCTTGCTGGCCTCAGCTCCACTGTACAGAGTATTGTTATCAAGGCAAGTGTCAGACCCTCACAGCTCCTGCCCCTTTCCTCTCTCTCCTGTTTGTTTTTTCAGTCTGTTTTCTTTTTTAAGAAAGACCTAGGAAGGACCTGCCTGTCTAACAGCAGAGACGTGCAGACGGGGGGGGGGGAGGGGAGGGGAATTTTCAGTGAACCAGGAGCACAGATGACCTTCGTTAGCTTTAATTCATTCGTTCTTTTTAAGGCCAGGTGACGTCAAAATAGGCGATTAGTTAATTAAAAGCTTACCATAGTAAGCTCATCAAGTTTGCATGTTTGACTGCTGTACAGATGCTGTGTGACCAGGCCTGATTTGGTGTGTGTGTGTTGCAGGGGCGGATCGGTGGCGGGACCTGGGGCGGAGCTGTGCAGTCCAGCGGGCACCAGTGGGGGCCAGCCTGGAGAGCCTGTGGGACGTGGTGCCGGAGGCGTGCCCAGGGGGCGTGGGCTGGGGTAAGGAGGCGGGCACGGCCGGCGCCGTCTCCATCACCAGCCTGATCCGGGACCTTAGCCTCAGCGACGCCCAGGCCGCCCCTTCTGCCTCACCCACCCCGTCCGCGGCCCCGCCCAGCAAGCGCCAATGCCGCTCGCTCTCCTGCTCGGACGAGCCGGGCGGCTGCCGGTCGCCGTGGCGCCCGCAGGGCTCGCGGGTGTGGACGTCGGTGGAGAAGCGGCGGTGCCACAGCGGGGGCAGCGTGCAGCGCGGTGCGGCCGGCGGCGGGGGCGCGGCCGGCGGGGGGGCCTTCCCCGCCATGCAGCGCAGCTCCAGCTTCAGCCTGCCCGCCCGCTCCAACGCCCTGCCCCTGGGCTTCGAGCTGCCCTGCTTCACCTTCACCGGCCTGCAGCCCTCCTCCTCCCCCTCCCCCTCCCCCGGCCAGCCCCCGCGGCCCCTCTACCTCTCTCACGAACAGATCTGCCTCCCGGGGGAGGCGCGGGACCCCGTGGGGGCCGGCTCCCCGGACTCTACCCCCGAGCTGGACCGCCGTGCGGGCCCCGGGGGCCTAGCCAGGAGTCGCTCGCAGCCCTGCGTCCTGAACGACAAGAAGATCGGCATGAAGCGCCGGAGGCCCGAGGACACGCAGGAGGCCCGGCCCTCCCTCAGCCTGGCCAAGATGACCCAGGTCAGTGGCCGCTGTGAGAGAACAAACTTGTGCGATCATGTATGGGGCAGTGCCCTTTCGGTCTGGGCACAAGGCCCCAGAGGCATCAGTCCTTTCAGCGTTGGGAAGGAAGGGCCAATATCTTCATTTAGCACGTATAATTTGAGGTGGCAGTGTAGCATAGTGGTGAGGAACAGGACTCATAACCGAAAGGTTGCCAGTTCAATTCCCCATTGGGGTACTGCTATTGTACCCTTGGGCAAGGTACTTAACCTAGAATTGCCTCAGTTAATACTCAGTGGTATAAATGAGTAACGTGAAAACCTGTGTAAGTCGCTCTGGATAAGAGCGTCTGCTAAATGCCAGTAATGTAATGTAATAATTCATTTAGCATGTTTAAATTTAGCATGCCTTTTAGCATATATAAATCTGAATGAGGCTCTCTGGCTTCACCACGTGATTTCACAGAAAAGAGCTTTAGAACGGGTGTACACAAAAGCACCAAATCCCCCAGTTGATATAGAAATGTGATGTGTGTCAGTACAGAGGAAGCAGATGGTGCGTGCAGACCACGGGCCTGATGGATAGTGGGGTGGATGGAGGGTGTGTGTGTGAGAGAGATTGTGCTTTCGAATCTGATGAGCCTCTTTCCCTCGTGATCCCGCCCGGGCCCCTCTCAGAACCCCCGTCTCCGAGCCCCATGATCCTACCCCGACCACCCACCTCCCCCTCACCCCCCGTCCTGGGGAGGACTGACTCTCCCTGAAGCCCGGGGAATTCCACGCGGGGCATTACTCAGCAGGATGGCGTCGGCCTCCCCCCCCCCCCCCCCCGGCTCATCAGTCTTGATTAAGATCCACAGGGCTCATGACTGAGGTCAGATCACAAGAAGAGCACCCTCCCACCACCACCACCACCGGCACCAGCCCCCATCTTAATTGTGTAGTGGAAAGTGTACAGACACCACTTCAGCCCAGTAAGCTGTAATCAAATGCAGAAACGCTTTTAGGTGCATGTGGCTGTAGAGAAAAACCCTGACCCTGCTTTGGAATGTTATTGTTTCCTTGACAATGCATTTTCGTAAACGGGAAGCAGGCAGTTTTTGTTCCCTTGGTTTAATTTAGCTGGTTATTAATGGTGGGTGGCTTTCAGTTCTGCGGGCTCTCGGGGGGGTTGAGCTCGGAAAAGCTCTGGTGTCAAAACGCACCCTGACGCACAAGGAGCTGGAACGTGGCAGCTGGAAGGTTTAGACGTTTATGTGATTGTACGCACGCACGCACACACACAGTGTGAGGTGTGAGGTTATACACTGTGGATTAAACCAGAGACCATTTATCTGGGGAGACCGTGCACTCTGCATTCCTTCCTGGTCTAGGAGTTTTATTTTTCTAACTCGTTTTCAAATTGTTTTATTAAATTCCTTTTGTTCATTAACAGATCCTTTATTTTGCTTTGTTTAGTAGTGATAAAGTTCTGGTGATGGAGTGCTCGATAGCCAGGAAGGAGGAATGCGTGTGTGAATCTTTGGATGATATGTGAGTGGGAGATCAGGCTGGGGGAGCTGTCCCTGACGAGGAGCTGGCTGTCTGAGGGTCTCTGATCAGCCATGTGATGGAGTAGTGTAGTATAGTGCTAAGGAGCAGGGCTCATAATCGAAAGGTTGCCAGTTTGAATCCCCACTGGGGCACTGCCGTTATACCCTAGGGAAAGGTACTTAACCCATAGCTGCCTCAGTAAATATCCAGCTGTATAAAGGGATAGAAGTGTAACATGTAAGTTGCTCTGGATAAGAGCATCTTCCAAATGACAGTAATGCAATGTAATGTGTCTCAGCTTGGATGCACAGGAGTAATGATTCTTTAGCGCTATGCAGAGATGCAGCCCAACACTAATGTTGTGGAGGACAGTTTCTGGCTTAGCTGCTAGGGGCTGGCTGCATGAGTCTTTGCTGTATGTGATCCAATCCAGTAGTTTTGTTTAGCGCATGCTTTCTGAGATGTTCTGGATACCCTTTTGCCGGACGCTGTTAGATCAGATTGCTCTTTTTTTCTTCAGCGGACAGTTGTTGTAATTCTTGGTTTTGGGGAGAGTTCTTGCACCCTGCTTAAATGTCAGAGCATCCACACCTGTGTGACCTCAGAGACTGGAGGTCTCCCTGTAGCAGGCTATTGATTTGTGAAGCCTCCGTGCATATCTGCCCCGAGGCTCAGAACCTCGCTGACCTCCTGAGCAGCCTGTATCAGCTGTGCTCTACACAGGCAGCCTGACATACACTCACATCCAGGGACAGAGGCCCACTCACGCTCACGCACACGTATATACATAAAAACACACACACACACAGTCTAAAAGAGCTCACACCCATGTACAGAACCACTCGTACACACTCACACACGTATATACAAACACACACTCACAGAGAGCTCACACACATGCACAGGGGCACACACACACACACACACACACACACACACACACATATATATATGCACACCCTCACAGAGCTCGCACCCACGTAGAGACACAAACACACACACACACACAGTCGGCACACACATGTGGAGACACGCACGCGATTAGACAGGCATGCCTCTTTAACAGCTGAGTCGCAGTGACAGAGAGCACCTTGACCTGCCAATCACTCAAGTCACCAACCTGTCTTGGCTGAAGGTCAACTGTACCTGGAGAAAGCCGGAGGCATTTTCCACGGCAAAGCAACCCTGGCTGACAGCATGCAGAGCACCCCAGATGCTATAGTCAGCTAGCCCGGAGCGTAGGGTAGTCATATAGAAGTCAATGGATTTATTCTGTTTAAAATGCTACATTCAGTTAATGTTTTATTCATGCTTGCTCAGAGCTGGTTCACATGCCATGGGGAGTTCACTCTAGAAAACAAACATCTTACCTCCCATGCTGTATGCCAGATCAGAGTATACTCAGCACTGTTTTCTCTACCTCAATAAGGAGGCAGAACAAAAACACCATAATCTGGCAACCACCCTTAGGTGACCAGATGTGCTCATTTGTTTACAAACAGGTTTGCTACACACAGGTTGAGGTGCAGACAGAGGAGTTCAGCTCAAAAGATTATCTGGCATCCTTAATGCTTGAGCAGAGCAATTAATGCTAATGTAGAGTGGCATATTGGGACTCGGAGGGAAAAGGCCTGACTTCCAGCCGAGGCGGCTCTGTGGAAAGGGCACATTGTGCCAGGGGAAACTGGTAGAGCTGCACCAGATCCTCCAGGTGTGGCCAAAACACCGTAATTAAAGGACTTTAATGTTCTAGTGCAAGAGAGTTACGCATGTCCTGCCTTTGTCTTCGGCTTGCCTTTGTTTGGTGTGCTCGTTTGGAGACGCGGCTCCACCTGTGCCAGGCCCGCTCGGAATGCAGAGGCACGTATTTCGTGATGCGTTTCAGGTGAAGGCTTTTTTTCCCATTTTTTTCTGAGGAATTTTACTCAGTATCAGTCTGAATTCCTCTTAATTCACTCCTGAGGTAACCAGGCCTTTCCCAGGGTTTTTGTTCCATGTGTGCCTTGACCACGGCGCACTGGCATGTTCAGTCACTCCAGGATCATGTGTCAACAGAACAGAGGCGGTCAAACTCCCAGAGCTGTGCTGTGGTCACAGGGTGTCAGTCTGCCTGTCTGTCTGTACTGCTCTCTGTCTGTTAATGGGTTGCAGTACAGTACAGCACACTCAGCTGGCTGCCAGCCTTGTGCCTTCAGGACTGGAGCTCCTAGCCATAAAGCTACACATTTGTTTATAAGGCCGCTCTTTCATATAGGTACTGCAGACTGAAAAGGGCACTAGTCAAGCTTCGAAGAGAAAGGCTGTCTTGGGCTGCAAGGCAAGATTTTCTACTTTAGTGGAACTTTTTTTTTTTTTTTTTTGTGGCGTAACCCCACCCCCGAACTCTCGGTCACTGTCGGCTCGAACCCTGACCGCGAGGGTGTGGGTCAGTAGCCTCCTTACTGACTCTTATTCTGAGCCACTTACATAGGTTACAGTTTTTACATGATTTCCATGTTACAGCTGGGTATTTACTGAGTCAACTCTGGGGTAAGTACCTCGCCCAGGGGTACAGCGGCAGTGCCTCCCGTTTGGCAGAGCCGCGTTTTGGGGGTGGGGGGCAGGGGGCGGCGGCACCCTGGAGCAGGACACCCAGCCCTCCCCATTCAGGTTGGACTCCATCACCCCGCAGTTACACAGTCCCTGCTCTCCCCCCTGCCTCTCTCAGCTGTTCTGCTCTGCCCTCCCTCTGCCAGAGAGCTCTAAATTAAAAGCACTTAAATTGCATTAAAAGCACAAATTACACATCACATACCAGGCTGTATCGTAACATAAAAGCAGTTTGTTTTTATGTCCTTAGAGTATCACTTAAGAAAAAAAAAAAAACAGGAGGGGGGAAGCCATGGCGAGAATCTTGGTGTTAACGGTGTAATTTTTTAAAGACTGCAGCTAATGATTGTGTAATCTAATAACGACTACTGTAATGAGGGGATGTGGGTTTTGTAGCGTGAAAAACGTTTCCCTCAGAAATGAGGAATTCTGGGGGTATTCTGTAGTAGATTGTTAAATGCCCGTGGCGCTCCAGAATGGTAAAAAAAAAAAAAACAGCCTGCACATGCATGTGTGTGAGAGCTGCTGGCCTGGTTTATGAGTAATGGTGCAGGGTGTGTTTCTTCTCACTGCCTGGCTGGAACTAACCCCACACACTCCACACTACAGGAGGGTAGGTTGGGGGAGTACACGCAGGCAGAAACCCAAGTAAACAAGACGAAAAGCCGGGTAAACGAGACAGGATTAGGGCTGTCCCCACCCCCCCCAATCCTGTTGTCTTTAGACCGCGGAGCTGTAACCCGAAGCACATTTTGCAGCGTGAAAGGGTGATTTGAATGATGGTAGTAAAGTGGATGCAAACTCCGAGTGCGTAAAGGCCGAGAGGTAGTGGCGTACTGGATTCAGCTGAAGGCCGTGTTCAGACAGACACGCACATGCGTGCAAGCGGGCGCACACATTCCCACGTGGAGTTGCTGAGGTTAGATCAACAGCCACCTTTACGACCGCGTTTGGTTGTCGCACACGCATACCTTTCTGTCTGAGAGCGAGAGCACTCCCTGTGAGAACGGAGAGGGCTGCTCCTGGATCATTCCGGCGCAGAGGTGCCTGTGTTTCTGTGTGCCTGTGTTTCTGTGTGCCTGTGTTTCTGTGTGCCTGTGTTTGTGTGCCTGTGTTTCTGTGTGTCTGTGTGTCTGTGTTTCTGTGTGTCTGTGTTTCTGTGTGTCTGTGTTTCTGTGTGCCTGTGTTTCTGTGTGCCTGTGTTTCTGTGTGCCTGTGTTTCTGTGTGCCTGTGTGTGTGTTTCTCTGTGTCTATGTGTGTGTGTTTCTCTGTGTCTATGTGTCTGTGTTTCTCTGTGTCTGTGTGCGTGTGCCTGTCTGTGTGTCTCTGTGTGTCTCTGACCTCTATTCACGTGTGCCTCTGTATGTCACTGTGCATATGGCTGTGTCTCTATGTATCTGTGTGACTGTGTGTGCCTGTGTTTCCATGTGACAATATACATGTGCCGGTATTTGTGTCTGTGTCTCTCTTCATATATGTCTCTGTGTGTGTCTCTGTCCCTGTTCACTCGTGCCTCTGTGTGTCAGTGTGTGTGTGCCTGTGTCTCTGCGTATCTTTGTAACTCTGTGTGTCTCTCTCTGCGCGTCTTCCCGCCTGCTGTCTCTGGGGCTCGCTCAGCGGCCCGGGAGATGGAGTAGGCCTGGCTGCGGCCTCTCTCTCTCTCGCAGAGCTCCCCTCTCAGCAGAGCAGCCTCACTGCTTGCTTGCAGCCCCACCCATCCGCTCAGACCAAAGGTTTATGAATGGCCTTGTCACCCTTTCACAAGGGAGAGAGTGTAAGAGTGTGGTCTGGAGAGAGGGAGTGTGGCGGTACGGGGGGAGGGAGGGAGGGAGGGAGGCAGGGATTCGGGTTGAGGGGCGAGGGAGCGGAGCCAAGGAAAACAGCAGGGATCCTGTGATCTCCTGCAGCACATAGTCAGTGAGGCTGTTCCACCACTGGGGGGGCTGGTAGAGGGATGGCCATCTTCCAGTCCTCACCCCGCCCCCCACCCCCTCCCTCTTCCACAGGCCTCCCTTGTACACCTCCTCTGAGCCCAGCTATGTGTGTGTTAAATAGTCCTCTACCCTGCCTACTGGGGAGTTTGTATAGTTTGTGTATGTGTGTGTGTGTGTGTGTGTGTGTGTTCTCTGGTTCAAGTAGTGAAAAACATATATAAATTATAGAAGAAAATATACCTAAATGCTCCTGACAGACACCGATACCAAACGGTGAAAACCAAACAATGTCGCGACCGTGGAGGTCTTTGCTGGGTCCTTCATCCGGATAAACCCTCAGCTGTTGAGCTGATGTGGGGGGGGGGGGTTGCAAACCAGGGATGCCGTCTGTGCCAAGATATGTGTGTGTATATGCCTGAATGCTCATTGTTCAGAGCCGGTCACGGCAAATTACCAGTTCAAGGTTCTGCCTGAGAGAGAGATCTTGCCCAGAGGACTGACACTGAGCCCACTGACTGAGCCCAGCCGACGCGGCGCGTCTAATCAAATCGCCAGTTGCCTCGGCGGGTGCTGTGTGCGCATCCTTGGGCCGTGTCTTCGCAGCTGCCGACATGAGCGCAGTCTTGTGAATCTTTGTGCCCCTGTTCTCCTGGACATTTGTCCATAGGCGCTCTGTAGAGCTGGAGCTGTGAAAGAGGCCCTCTGTCAGGAGCACATTAGCGATCACATGAGCACGGTGCACACGCATGTGTTTTTCATGGGACAGGGCGTAGAAATACACACACCATGTTTGAGGCGAAAAAGGAGGGGGGGGTGGGAAATCGTCCCTTGGTTTACGGTGCAAATATGCCTGTTACTATGGAAACGTGCAAAAGTTGGGAGGAGTCTGTTTAAAAGGCGCCCAGGATGGGTTTATGGGAAAATAAAACCCAGGGAGAATGTTTCGTTGCACGTGTCAGGCATGTTTAAATTGCTCTTGTAAAGGCCATTCACTGAGCATGCCTAACTGAACTTTTTCTTTGCTGATAGTTTTCAAATTACGCTTGGACTTTTCCCCTAAAAACATCCAGTTGGATTTACATTTATGTTAAAGGTGCACAACTAAGTACAGTCCTTACTTACTTCTGTGAGTAATAATTAGCTCTTAAAAAGAGGATATTTTGGTTTCTTGAATAATCCCCCCCCCCCCCCCCCCCCCTGTAGTCTGGCTTTTGATTGTGGTGGAAGAAGTGAATATCAAAATGAGTGTTAAACCAATCTCCTCTCTTCTCTTTCCTCAGAAACTCCAGAATTTCCACAGCCTCAGCTGCCCTGGAATAACTGGGTCAGACTGCTGCCAATCAAGCCCCTCCTCCCCGCCTTACAGTAGCACCGGCCAATGTGTGACTGATTTAAGCTCCGCTTGCCACCTCGAGCCTCAACAGGGCACCAAAGCAGGCGGGGGCAACAAGGACGACCTGTCCAGCGAGGAGCTAGACAGCGACACCGCCGGCAGCGGGGACTCGACGGTCGGGACGGGGAATGGGGAGGAGGCAGAGACTCTTTGGGAGGGGTTGCATAGGAACGGGAAGGACCTCTACCAGCTCGGGGGCGAGCTGGACATTGAGCAGATTGAGAGGAACTGAGTGGGGGTGGGGGGGAAAGCTCTCTGAAAGCAGAACGCAAGCGGAGGATGTTGTGGAGAAGGTTGTGGAGAAGGCAGGAGCACATGAAGGGCCAAGCAAGTGGGATTATGGGAAAGCAGACGTATGACCCAGACTGTCTCAGAGGACTTTTTTTTTTTTTTTCTCCCTGTTGTTGGGAGTGACTGTGGATTGTAGCTGCAGGGGTCTATGGCTTCGTGATGACTCTGTGTGGTATATTCTGCCTCTGTAACCCCCTGCCCCTCCCGGAACCCAGACAGTTCCGGGGGGAGACAAGCTGGGGGGCTGTGTCCTCTTTGTGGGAGTTGAGGGGGGGTGGGGGGGAAGGGTCACCCATAGCGCATTCTCAAAGCTGCTGTCCGTCGGCCTGAATACCTCAGCGCGTCCGGAACGGAGTGAAGAACCCAGAGCTTTGTACAAATTCACATAACCCCCTGAGGGCCCTGCCAGGGTCTCTGACGTCAGCTCCGTCGGCTCGGTGGTACATGATGACCAGAGGGATAGCCCTTTGAGAACAGCTCTCCGAAGGTTCGGGTGTGCCCCACACCCCCCCCAGTTCTCGGCGGACTTGTGGACATCCGCTTGCACACAACATGGCTAAGTACAAAAAGGCATCGCGTTCAGAAAAATAACAGGGAAGTTGGTCTTGAATTGTATTCTCCTCTCTCTCTCTCTTTCTCTCTCCATCTGAAACAGATTATGCTAATAGCATTAATTTCTTTCTTTCTTACGATTTTTAACTATAAAACGATGTAAAACGTTAAAAAAATTCTATATGAATAAACACTGAATTTTAAAATTTCTGTGTCTGTAATGTCAGTTTCGCAGGTTTAATATTGGGCTAATATTGATAGTATGAATGGAATTTGACAGACAGGGCTTGAAAGTAAATCTTTTTTTAGTCATATTTTTACAGAGCATCGGATTTGTTTACACTCACCAGTCTTCAGTCACGATGCAGTTGTTCTTGTGACCGTAGGAGAATGATATTCTCCACAGTTTTCAGCTAAGTACTTGCAGACAGTACGACACTTGTTTATATCCCTGTATGCTGCCAGAAATGTCATCTTCACGGACAGAAGTAGTGAACAAAGGTGATGTTTTATGAACCCCATAATGGGAGGAGGTACTATATAACCAATCACAGACTTGTATGAACCAATCAGAAGACACTGATCTGCATGGCAGGACACCAGTTGGTTGATATCCAAGAGAAACTGGTGGCATGCAATCGGCAGACCATATTGGGGCTCATGAAGCCTCGTTCTCTCATTACTCGCCCGCTATGGAAACATAAGGAGCACATGGTGCACCGCAGAAAGCAGCAAGAGGCCAAGGAACGGAGGAGATGCGGACCACGCCTGGGAAGTGGCGTCTGTGTCTGTCTGTCGGGTCAGGAAGCGGACGGGACCTTCGAATCGGGGAAATCCTGTCCTGCCGTGTGGTGGCTCGGATCAGCCGCTGCATCCTGGCAAGCTCGTGCCGCGGGGAAATGGTGACGTGGCAGGGAGCACGAGTTGCAGGTCAAGGTGTCTGTGCCCCCCCTCGCCCCCCCCTGCCCCGCTTCACTTCTAGCATTGGGCTAGAGGTTGTGACACCTTGTACTTCTTTACAGCAGTAGGGCTTTAGGCCTATTTGCACTGTAGATTCACGTCCATACTGAATCTAACCACTACAGTGTTGTGTCCTTTTGGTAAGGCATTTTAAAATGTGTACACTTTTGTGATATGGAAATATCCACAAGTTCAGTGGTCAGATATAAATGAATAATAATACAAAAGACTCACTAAAGTTAATGTTCAATACTGTAACTCCAATTCAAAAGTAAAAGAATCAGATTAATGAACAGTATTGCTCAAGACTCAATAAATTTAACATCAGCTACTGTACCTCCAAGTCAAAGGTCAAAGCATAGCCATGAGGTTAAATCCAGGCCAGATCATTCTTCATGTGCAACAGTGTCTGTTTTATGCAAGCACCCTGCATGCATTTTGAATGGCATTTCAGGGCTGGTTGAGACACTAGAGCCAAGATTCATACCACGTTACATTACATTATTGGCATTTAGCACTTATCCAGACCAATTTACACAGGTTACAATTCTTCATGTGTAGCCCATTTATACAGCTGGATATTTACTGAGGCAATTCTGGGTTAATTGCCTTTCCCAAGGGTACAACATCAGTGACCCAGTGGGGAATCGAACCAGTCCTGCTCCTTACCACTATGCTACCCCAAGAAAGAGCACAGAATCTATGCCACCTAAACTGTGCACAAGCTGTGCAAATCTGCCAAACAAACAGCCAGGTCTGAGACCCAATGACTGTACAAGGTACCTCTTCTTCTCTAGCATTGTTTGTGTAATGAGGGCCTGAGGAAATGTGCAAAAGGAGCATGGGCTTGTAAATGTGCTGTAAGGTGAGGCGGGCCTCCCAGCTTTTGTTGTACAGGTGGCAGTGTAGCATAGTGGTAAGGAGCAGGGCTTGTAACTGAAAGGTTTCTGGTTTGATTCCCTGCTGGGGTGCTGCTGTTGTATCCATGGGCAAGGTACTGAACCCAAAATTGCTTCAGTAAATATCCAGCTGTATAAATGGGTAGCATGTAAAAATTGGAATGTCACTCTAGAGTGTCTCCTAAATGATAATAATGTAATGTGATGTACGTTCCTCTCTCTGCAGTGGGAATGGCTAAGTCCATTTCGACTTCTCACAGCTCGCACTTTGCCCCCTAATCATGTGCCTTCAACATGCCCCCTACCCCTCCTGTCTCTGATCAAGTGGGTCCCCATTCCTCTGAGATGGCTCTCCATCCCACTGTGCCAGCCTTCATTCCAGTGGTGCAAATCATTTGCAGCTGGATCTCCAGATGAAACCGAGTCTAATGAATGCACTTAGAAGGGTGTATTCCATGAAATTCAACCCCCAAGGTTCAGTCTGTTTCCCGGGCAACCATATCCACTTGTCCACAACCATAGCCACTCCAGTTGTGCTGTGAGGAATAACCACTGTTGGCAGGGCTGGCGTGCTATGCTACGCTATGCAGCTGTGGGGCCATCCGCACTGCACCCCGTTTTGGGCAGGACCCACTCTCCGCTGAGCTGGTGGTGCTTTTGAAGGAGGGCCAGGAGGAACGCTGCTGGGGGTGTAGGAAGCCGTCTTGGCACTGGCATCCCGTTCCAAAACCCGATGCGGACCACGAACAGGGCTTCGCGTATTGCTGTATTTTGAGCCGCTCGTCTAGTGTGAAAGTGAGAAAATGTGGCACTTTGGTATATCGATGACATCCTGTCACCCACGCATAAGTTAAAGAGCACTTTGCTGTAATTCTCCATCATGGGAAAAGCACGATGGCCCTGTCCACAGACCTCAGGCGAGAAGCTGTAAAGCTGAAATGAGCCTGGTAATTTAGATGCTTAGTGAGTTTACTGACAAAAGGGGGGTTTTTGGTTCTGTCCTGGAGGTGTCTTCCCCAGCATTGGGGGCATGGGATCGTGGGCGTGACCACTGAACCTGAAACACGTTTTTCTTTTACCTGGGAAACTGGACACCCCGGCCAAGCCTGGGAGGGGGGGTGCTGTGCAGTACTGTTAGCCCCTTGTTCTGCTTCAGTGTAGCACTTCCTATGGACAGACCCCCCCCCCCCAAGTCCATGGCAACCCCCTGAGCCTGCACACAGGGGGGAGCACAATGGTGTGGCATGCCACATCCTGTAGGTTGCTAATCTGCAGTGACATCTCTGAAACCTGACCCCCCTTCACTGTGTGGGGACCGTTTTGCTTTTTTCAGTTTTTATGTCCCTCCTGGGGTTGCTCCTAGGACTGCTATAGCGGTGCCAGGACATGCCAAACAGGGGGGAGCCCTCCTCAGAAAGTGTTTGGGCTGCAGCTCTAGGCCAGGCACGGCCTCCAGGTGCCAGAGAGCGCTGAAATTTCAGAAGGCTGTGTCATTCCACAGAGAGCTGTCCAAGCTGTGTTTCTGCAGCCGCCCACAGGGGAACGGAGGCGATGAAATGAGGGGAAAAACAAGCTGTTTGGCGGTCGAAAGAGAGAAACCTTTTCACACATCATTTCCCCGAACACAAACGAAACGTAACGGAGACCGCTCTTGAAAACAAAGCATTTGCCTTCCCGTGGGGTGCAGCGGTAGTCTGAAGTCTCAGCTGATGCATCATTTCCTGTCCAGCAGGAAGTGGGGAAGCAGGAGATGAGAAGCTGAGGTAATGCAGTGCTGGTGGTCAGAGAGGAGACAATTGCTGGTATGTTAGCATGGCTCTGTGGCCTAGAGAAACGTGTGATGCAAACATTGACCAACCTGAGTACTACTGATCTTCAACTAGCCTTCAGATATTGAATACCTTAATAATGGCTACCCTCTCTGTATTTTTATTCTGAAAAGCGTGTCTCAAGAACATCAGAACATAAAAAAATGAAGAGATACAGAAAAGAGAGGGAAAACTCCTACACAGTGTAGGATTTCTGCTGCTCGTGATAATTCAGGTTTCTATGTCTACTAGAAATGTTCTGCTTCCTGAGAACGACATCAGCCTGCACTGCCAAAATACTTCCCCTCCAAGATAAGTGAGTCAGCGTCTCCAAAATGTTTCCTCATAGGCAGGGCAACCTGGACCCTTCTCTCAAAAAACATTATAAAACACAGAGGAGAGGAGTGCATTATGAGATTTGTGCTGGTTTCTGCATAGTCATTACATTATATTATTATTACATTATATTTAGCAGACGCTCTTATCCACTTCCATAGGTTACAGTTTAGGTGACATTTTATCCATCTACACAGCTGGATAATTACTGACGCAATTTTGGGTTCAGTACCTTGTCCAAGGGTACAACAGCAGTGCCCAAGCAGGGAACTGAACCAGCAACCTGTCAGCTACAAGCCCTGCTCCTTACCACTAAGGTGCAATGCCAACCTATTCAGAGTAAAAGACGTGGTTCGACACCTTGACAGGCCTCCCTGTGTTGCTGTGACTCTTCACCCGTTCCCAGCATGGATTCTGTTCCATGAAAGAAACCGATGTAAACAGAGAACAGAGACATTTTGAAAATGTGAAACCAGAAATTGATGTACCTCTTGGCTTGGAAGGAACACAAGATAGCCCCCAACAGAGCTGTCAGCGGGTTCCAGGAGTAGGCAAATGGAGCAGAGTGAAAGCAGAGCCACCTCACGAGGCATGTATGCCATGGTTTATGGACTTATGCAATTCTTTTTCTTCTCCCAGAGGTATCAATTATGGTATTGTGGAAATAAAATCCATTAATACCTAGGTGTTAAGAAAAATCTTATCGTTCCCCCAAGGTTATCACCTGTTTAAGCAAAGGAGCAACAGAATACAGTGTATTACATCAACAAAATTCACTGAATATATAGTTAATAAACATGAGAAGTTGATGAAAATACAAGCAGTGGGAGATATCAATGTTTGTCCAATGTTCATTTATCACCATGCTGATCACTACAGCTAGGAGCGCAAAGTCCTTGTCCTTGGATCTTGTCCTTAGCTTTGATGGGCAAACAAATGAATTAACTCACAAATGAAATGTAAAAGGTGTTATTTTATTTCCAGTGCAAGTGTAGTTCTTTTCACTAGTTTTGGTACTTGCTGAACTCACTGAACCGTGTTTATAAAAGAATAAAAGTAACACTTGCGTTTAATTGTGAGTCAGATGTTGATTGAATCCAGGCCCCTATGGTCAGACATGGGGAGTCAGAATCCCCCTGCCATGCCAGCGAGGGCCAGCCGTGCCAGTCGGCATGTGAGGAAGTCTCTGAGCCGAGGGAAAGCAGGAATGCTTCTCTTTTGGCGGGCCCTGTGCTTGAAGACAGAATCATGGGCTGCTTTCCCACGGAACCCATTCTTCTGTGAACCAAAGCTGACATGCCCCTGACTCCACAGGGTTCCACAACTGATACGAATGTTCCTGCGCTCATTGCTGAGTTCTTACCTTCCACATCTAAAAGTTGCTCTCCGCATGTCATTTTCAGAGTTCCTTAGTCTCATCTCATCACAAGGTGCTATTTTGAAAAATGTCATTATTCACTCAATCGATTGCTCGATTACATTACATGGTCATTTAGCAGATGGTCTTATATAGAGTGACTTACAAAGGTTATACTTTTTACATGTCATCCATTTATACAGCTGGACAAATACTGTGGGGCAGGTACGTTGCCCAAGGATACAGCAGCAGTGCCCCAGTGGTGAATCGAATCAGCAACCTGGTTATGAGCCCTGCTCCTTACTGCTACGCTACACTGCTGTAGACTGAGTCAGCTTGAGTGAGGTTAATCTCCAGCAGTACAACATACCAGAGCTGATAAGCAGAAACTTCGATTAGGAAATAAATAAGACAGTAATTATTACCGGAACAGGGCACAAATGACTAACATATCACCATGCATCAGGTTAAACAGTTTCCTTCTTTAACTTGTACAGCTGCTAGCCAACGTACCTGCTCTGCCGTGACATCCCGCTGTGAACTCTAAGCTTGTCCACGAGACTTGTATCCAGCTGAATTTCTGAAAGGGGCCCCGGTCAACAGAACGGAATGTAATTACAGCGCTGATCGATATCGGCCAGTAACTGCTTGGTCCGCTGATTGAGCTTTCGCTCTGCTGTGCAACAATGTGGGACGCCACTGCAGCAGGGAGGGCAGGGAGATCGTTGCTGAGGGCTGTAAAACGTGAGCCCTCTGTTTTAATTGATCATTGACGTGATGGCCCTACAGGTGCAGAGCCACAACAGTGACCTTTACGGATGAAAAGGAATATGGAGGTGAAACCGATGGCATTTTTTTTAATACTTCAAACGGACAATCTTTTGATAAGAATGGAAGTTAATTGGAAATTAGATTAGCGATGACAGTCTATAGGGGAAAGTGGGCCGGAGCTGAGCTGAAATCCGCTCTCAGGAGGAAACAAAGCATAGATTTTTTTCCATGAAAAACAAACGCCTTGACCTTTTATTAATGTTTTCTTGTGCCAGTGGACTTTTTTGGAGTTTGTGGAGTTTATCATGTGTGTAAACATCAGTGGAAGCTATTCAGCTGCAAATAGGGAAAGCAGAAAACTTACATTATTGGGGTGGCAATGTAAACATAGTGGTAAGAAGCAGGACCCTTAACCAAAAAGTTGCTGGTTTGATTCCTCGCTGAAGCACTGCTGCTGTACCCTTGGGCAAGGGTACTCAACCCCCCAGTGCCTCATTAAATACCCAGCTGTATAAATGGATACCATGTAAAAATTGTAGCCTGTGTAAGTCACTCTGGATTAGATTGTTTGCTAAATGCCAATGATAGTAATGTAATGTACTTGACTATTGTCCTGAGTGTTCTAATACTTTTATGCAATTGCCATGTATGCCATTGTGAATGTGGATCAGCCATTTCCAGCTCTGCAGCACTGAGAGAGAACACAAGAACCAAAAAATGAATCATGGCTTTCATCAACCTACCAAAATGATGTCCTGTTATTACACATGAAACCTGTTATTCCACATGAGCACATTTCATTCTATGTTGTGTCTGAGAATGTCTGATTAATTGTGTGTTTTCAAATGAAAGAGCTGAAAGCAAAAAAAATACAGTGATAAGTAGATACAAAACATATTCCACTGATATTTCAAGTTTACAACTCAAAAAACAAGATCATTGTATAACTGCACGGATTAGGCTGAACCCCCTGCTGTCAGGACATGCCCTCCTCAAAAGAGGTCGTTTGTGTTTTTTTGAAAGGAAATCCAACGAGACGGGTAACTTCTGCGAAGTAATCGATCCCTTATGATTACAGGAAGTCCTGGAAACGGCAGTCCTGATAAAACCTCCGAGTATGACATAGCCGAAAGCTGTCTTGACCTTTGCCCTTGGGTCCGGCCCAGAGGGTTTATTTTTCTTCCAGTTTCAGTGAACGACACCATTGTGCAATTTACCCTTTTTATGCCAACAGCGCTGACAGACGATGCTAGCATGGATCTCTCTTCACTCATATTTGCATTGTAAAACAGCCCTGCTCTTCGCAGGGGGAGCCCTCAAAGTTTTTCTTAGCCTGGGACTGTGATAAAGAAATAAACTGTCAAAAAACCTCAGCGTCCTAATGAAGTTTCACCTCTAACAAGACCCTTAGCACACGACTTTTAAATGACCCCACTGATAAACCGCTGGATACAAACCCCTGTAGAAAATAATATTTCACAACAAATACTGAGTTAGAACTCGGGCCAATCAAGCCAGTCCTTAATAACAGTCTGCTGCATTTTATTGCGCTTAATTGCCCAATAAAACTTGTGGTGGTAACGCAACGTGGAGCAACACCAGAACATCACTTTCATAATGCACTTTTTGCCTTCCATAAATCCTGCAGGATAACCAAACAGGAGAGCCATTTGTTTCAGTTGTGTTCCCTGCTTTGAAAACACAACGGAATCTGAAAGTGGGGGATCTGTAGGGAAAGCAGAAATCCCACAAACAACACACTTTTTTATGCTTGTTTGTCCAGATGAACGTGGTAAACCATGTTAACCACCGGTTCTTTGTATCGTGCATTATACACAGAAATGTGAAAAAGGGAAAGAGCCCACTGTAAGCAGAAGTGAGGAGTCAGGTGGAGAGAGAAATGAGCACAGAAGTGGCTTTTTTCTGTGATCAACATTGTTCACAGGGGTCAGTCCTCCTTGTTTTTACCCCTGTGCAAATTACATTTACATTCTCTTACATTACATTACATTCATTACATTCCATTCACACTCTTACCCATAGCGACATCCAGCACAATAGAACAAAAGTGTATCCATTCAAGTTAAATGAGCAACAGTGTCACACCAGGCTAACAACACTCCCAGATCAGTGAATGTGAGCATAACACTATTTAAGCCCTTCCCCAACTTGTGCAACCTGACTAGACAAGGGAGGCCAAGTATAGTACCAAACATCAGTCACTAGATCACAGAACTCAAAACACATTGCAATACTACACCTAAAATAAACAGAAAGTACTACAAGTAGCCGATGTTAGGGGGCAGGGATTGAATGTATCCCAGCGTCCTCTTCTTACAAATAAAAAGTATGTCTGTACTGCAAGGACTGAGAAAGAGGAACTTCTGGGGTTTTTTTTGTTTCAGTATATGGTAAACTGCAATCTGTCGGGTGCGAAACTGTCATTGCGTATTTATGGCAGCGTTTCTCAAACCTCTCCTGGAGTACCACTTGTCCTGCATGTTTTAGATCTCTCCCTGCTCCAACACAGCTGATTCAAATGATCAGTTTGTTATTAGGCAGCTTCAGGAGTTCATAACGGGTTGATCATTTGAATCAGCTGTGTTTGTGACAAGTGGTACTCCAGGAGAGGTTTGAGAAACGCTGATTTATGGTATTTTTGGATGCGGCACTTGAGACATTTCTGGGGAGGATGAAGAGCTGCTAAGTCAGTCATCTTGGGGGGGGGGTCTTTCGACTGACGTCATTCACAAAGGTCCGGTTTCCACACCGCCACGACCTCTTGTCTCTGGGGGGAATGCTACTGAGAACGCTTTTTCTGAGTCGGAGGATTCATTCATTAAGACTTTACAGACAGGTTAGCCGTTGGTTAACTCAGTCATGCAAATAGTAAGTGCAAGGTTAGATACAAATCAATCAGATATACTGGCGTGTGGTCACAGTTGAGCGATATAACCTGAGTGTTATTTTTTGTTGTCTCCTTTTTACACAAATGACTTCTCCGGTCTGTCTGGGAGTCCCGCGTTGGGCGATCTTTTTGTCAAACCAGTCGAACGACCTTTAATATTCAAAGTCGGTTTATGCGCCACAGAGCTGGTCTGACTATAACTTTCTTATCTACATAGAATGCAAAGAGCGAGGCTGGACATTCAACAAGAAAATCATTGTTTCAGTCAGTCATAACCAGTTCTGATGTTCGGCAAGAGTAAACCCCCCATGTTTTGTTCTTTATTCATTTCTGAGGAAGCGCTGATAGGACATGGACCGAATGAAGCCACTTGGACAAGGTTCATATTTACCGCCTCTCGTCCACAGAGACGTCCAGTTTCACAATGCTCGCCTGTGTTCCTATTTAAAAACAAAACACCAGCTGCTTTAATGTTGACTCCCTCCTAACATTTTGGCTGGAGGCGAGCTGTATAAATCACACATCAGCGGAGGCCTTGACAACGCTCTCAAAAAGTTTCCATTGCCGCGACTCATTCAAGAAGCGCACAATACTCCCGACTCGCGCTGAATGGATTAAAGGAAGAAAAATGTTTTTCGGCATCTCACGGCCTATTAACAGCGCATTGTTCCGTTTGTATTGAGATCTCCTTGAAATGTTCTAAACTGGAATGTGATTGATCAAAGCACTGACAAGCCGGGGGTTTTTTTTTTTGTCCTTGTTTCAAGGAGATTCCCCAGTCATAACTCGTCCCGTGACTGGTGTCCGTGGGTGTGTTCGTGTGTGCAAACAAGATTAGCTGTGCTGGCGAACGTTATTGACCTACCTCCCCATGTTTCCATGGCGCACGGCTAAACAGTGAAGACGAGGCCTGGCAGGGGTCGGACTGTGGTGCTTATGTTTGCGCTGGTGTGTTTGTCTGTGTGTGTGTGTGTCTGCAGTCCTGACAACATCTCTGTGGTTCTTTGTGCTTGTCTGTGGTGGTGTGTGCATCTGTGTGCATATTTGTTTTTGAATTTGAGGTGGTGCTGCCATGTCGCATGTCTCCCTTTGTATGTCTTTGTGCTTACAGTGTGTTTGTGCTGTTGTATGTGCCCATCTGTATGTGGTTGCGCTGGTGGTGTTGTGTGCACACTTTTGCATTTCTGTGTGCGTCTTTGGTATCGTTTGCATTGGTGTGTGTGTGTGTGTGTGTGTGCGTGCACGTGTTCACAGCACGGACAGGATTCTTTGTCAGCTAGATAAAGGCACACCAGACTTGTCTGCTATGCTCCAATCAGAGTCCTGGAAGTGCTGGGTCAAGAAGTGAGAGCGTAGAGGAGGTTTTGTGCAGCATGCATCTGCAGGTAGAACAGGGGCACTGTAATCCTTTGAGCGCAAATCCCCTGTCAATTCAATGCACTCTTGTTGTGCACCCTCTCCCTCCCTCCCACTAAAACACTGGCAGTGGCATTCTTGATAAGGATCCAGGTACACCGCTGGGATCCATCCAACTGCCCCACATTCAGCTCCCGTAATACAGGCTGCAGATCGGCATGAGGACCAAACCTTAAGCCTTATCTCAAAGGCTTATCTGGTGGTCGACTTCTCTGAAAACACCACATCCACCCCGCCCCCCACACCCCCCAACTCCTGATTGTACAGGGCAGTGTGAGAATGGCAGACTGTGCTGTGCCCATGGTTTTCCATCAGAGGTAATCATTACTCTTTCAGCAGCTGTTTATTCATCCCCAGGAAGGGGAGATAAAATCCACAACACTAAAATAAACCCAACTCAGATAATGTGGAAGGCAGCAGTGAGTGCATATGTAAGTTTATGAACATAATGGTAGGCTGTAATGAATACTGAGTCTGCGGGTAGTCTGGCTGTATGTGTATGTGTCCTGTGTGTACATCTCGCTTTGTGTGTGTGTGTATGTGTGTGTGTGTCTCACTGAAGGCTGGCTGAAGGTTGGCTCTGTCTCCAGATCTGCGTACACAACAGGGCTACTCTGCTTTTGCCTGTTCTTCATTGGCTGATAACCCAGTAGCACTGATATACAATCTACAGCACATTTGAGCCTGAAACACATCTCTTACCCTGTCCTTCAGCTCTCTCCTTCATGAAACACCGCCCTCAGTTTAAATCCAGATTACCCAAACAGTGACTGATGTTCACAAAACTGTACGTGAAAAATCATACACCATGTCACACCGTGGGGTCAGAGTTCAAGCTATAAGTCAAACCATGCAGTCAGATTAAAAATATTCATTCCAAACTATCAAAACAAGACTGATCTCTTAAGAGATGACGATGTAAACGTTTCAATGTCAGCGTGAGAACAACTCCCAAAACTGGACTTCTATTTTTATTTCTTCACCAGAAGACAGACATGACAGAAGTGCTACATTATTTCCAGTTGGCATAAGCGGCCACAGTTGCTACAAATTACAGTACACTGTGGGGATATTTATTTTATACACAAACAAAAAACCGACAATAAGTTTCAGTGTATCATGGAGTACTTCACTCATACACAGTTAGGTGCATACATGACCTGCCCAACAGCATTCATACCAAAAGATACACAGAAAAATACCTTTTCATATGAGTATCATGACCTACCACAACTAGTTGGTGAAAGTACCGTCTTAGTAGTTCTAAGTTCTGTGTGGGAGAGCTTATGCCTGCTTAAACTACAATAAAGGGATTTCCTAGCTCATGCACATCTTTCTACACTGCGTGTCACAGAACACTCCCAGACTGGGGGAACCTCCCTTTTTAAAACTCGTTTTATGTGTACTCTTATAGGTTAGACTACAGACATCTTTAGTTTAACACAAAGTAGCTGTGTGTCCTTCCTCTGAAATGACATCCACGTGAAGTTTATTACTTGGGATTAAGACTAAAGCCCTGATTCAATCATTGTGCAAGTTATGATGTATGTCATAGCTTGCGCAACATTCTTCTGCATTATTTTAAGCTGACGTAAACAAAAAGATCCTCTAAGTATTGAAAAAAGGGAACTAACTTCCTGAAATGTGTCGTTAACATCAAACCAGGCCAAAAGGCACCTTGGGTGATCTGAAGTCTGACCTAATTCAGTCTGACTAGCCTCTATCTGTCAGTCTACCTAATTTCTCCACCTACCACTGTGCTCTAGTGACACAGAGACTGTAAGGCGGTGGTTTTCCTCAGGGATGGACGGTCAGGTCTTGGGTCAGTGTTTGGGCCTCACTGGCCCCTGTGCTTCAGGATGACGTCCACCGCTTCAGCCAGGTTGTTGACGTACCCGTCCGCCGTCACCGTGGGGTGCTTCTCGTCACTGGGCCTGTCGGGGGAGGCGTGGAGGAAGTGTTTGAGCGCGTGTCGCCCGATCATGCAGAACACATCTGGAGACATCTTTAAACACAGCATCTCCCCCACCCCCCCACCCCTGCAACCATGAGTCCCATCCCCACCCCCTGTGGGCTGACGCAATGCCCGCAGAAATCACGTCCGAGAGAGGGAAGGAGCGACCGGCCCTGCCAGACCACTTCCCTCGCCACTGAGGGTTTCTCAACGAGCACTGAGAAGAAGTGCTGTGTTAACATGTGCTTCTTTTTTTTGCTTTACTTTACAGCAAACAGAGACCTATCTGAGAACGCCAGACTGTGACTTGACCTGCCCCTCTTCTGCTCGCAATTTTGCAATCTCTTAAGCAGCACTCCGCTCTTTTGGATTTTCGGCATCTTAAATCTCTTCCCAAGGCATCTGGGCCCCACCGTGCCAAAAAAGCGCCGTTTTAGCGTGCCTGTTTTCTGTCTGTATCACAGTGGCCTCCGTGCTCTGTTTTTAAACAATGTTTTTCCTGCATTCCCTCCCAGAAACAGCCCTTCGCCCTGACCGTGAGCCGGTGCAGAAATACACAAGTCAGGCGTTTTAACGAGAAAGGAAACCAGCTCCTGTCACGAGACACAATCTCCTCTCTGCTTTCTCAGTGCTGTGGTGCCACTGTACATTTAACACAGAGGGAGATCAGGTATTTGCTTTCATTTCGCCCCTACATAATTCATGAACTGTGAAAGCAACCAAGGACACGGAGAGGGCTATCTTATCTGAGATGAGAACTGGTTTGATCCAAGCTGCTGTTAGTGTCGCTGTGATGTGAACAAGAGGCGAACGTGTTGTAATCAGGGCCTTAATGCTGTTGCTTGGTTTTTGAGCTTGGAATTGTGGTGAGAGTAAGAAGCAGAGCAGGCACACGCCCAGACATTGAACGAACAAAAGAAAAAAGGCCTGAATTCTACTACGGAGCCTCTTCCATCCTATCAGATCGGAGGATTTACAGATCCACCTGATCCATCCAATCAGCCATGCTCATTTACACCGCTGTCCTGCAGAGCGGGGATCCAATCCCTCGCCCCCAGCCCCCAACCCCCACACCCTTTGCGTGTACTCTTCAGGTACACTAAGGTATCAGCGACTGTGGCAGGACAGCTCCAGACAGGGGGCCCCCTTTGTGTAATGGCAGGAGTGCAGCTGGCAGGCCTCCTCAATTGTACCCTCCTCCTGCGGCTGCGCCACTCCAAATATTTGCCCAGCGAAAGTGAGGAGAAAAAGAGCTGCTTTGAGGTGTTGAGCGCTGCCGACCCCCCCCCCCCCCCCACCAAGAGCCAGGGAGGTGGTTGGAGGCGGGTGGGTTTTACACACGTCTGTCAGCAGCCCCGCCCCACGGGGATGTGAGCTCCCTGCTAATGACTAGGGGGGGTGGGGGTGGGGGGTGTTATGTCTCCCGGCAGGCCATTGTTCGCCCTCCCTCTCTCCCAGGGTCTGGTTACACATGCACCGCCAGCCCCGCGGGTGATTGCGTTAGGTGGCGGCGGGTGACAATCTCGGCCTCCTTCTGCCCTCACCCCCCCGGGCTCCAAATCCGGGGTTCGTCCCAGGGTTAGTTACGCATGCATGTATGCATGCACTCGTTTTGCCACCCTCTCTCCCCTTACCCATTGTGATGAATAATTGAGAAACGAGAGAGCGGGGGTCAACACGGCCGCACAGAATTGAGGACAAGGCGGCTCCTGTTACCGCTGAGGTAATGCGGTCCGCCGCTGAAGGTCACGGCGGTATCGATACACATGAACAGAGAGGCCCCCACCTCGCTGTCGTCCCCTCATGCAAACTGTGGCAGAGTGGCGAAAGGTCTTCGCAAACAATGACGCCTTGTTCGCATGTGTGTTGTTGTCACAGTGCTGAGGCGTACGACCGCAGGTGTCTCGTAAGAGCAGAGCAAAAAACGGGATAGAACAGAGTTTTCCTCGTTAAACTGCCCGCACTGGTCCAAACTATCCCAGTCTGGTCTGGTGCTATTTCTGTGCCATTTTCATTCCAAAGGTTGGGGGGACTGGATTTTGTAAACCAAAAAATTGCAGGGTTGAATCTCGTCCTAAGCCTTACTCTCGTACCTTTGAACAAGATATTCCACAAAAATCTTTCTGGTGAGAGGCCAAGCGTCTAAACGGAGAATAATATATAACACGTTAGCTATGTAAGTGACCCTGGTTGAGGGTGTCTGTTGAGTGAAATGTAATGTAACCGGCAGAAAAAAGGGCTTATTATTTACTTGCTGTAGCTCCATGCCTTTGTGCTGACTGTGTTCTCCCTGTCTAAGCCTTAATGCCGCAGACTGCTTGGAAAAACACTGCAGCAATATGGTGTCTGTCACCATAGCCCTCACCACAGTGATAATGTCCTTGGATGTATCCAGAGTGCTTTCACTGTTTATGTAGCATGCTCATAAACGTCAGACACTGCCACATCTGAGCCCCTGTAATCCCTGGATATGGGCGAGAGAGAGCTGGCGTCAAACACCTCTGTCAGCCAGGTAAGACAGATGAGGGTTTTGAGGCGTGCCCCCAACAGACCGAGGCAGGGTTAACGGCCGACCGTCTTTAAAGGACTGCGTTTATGTGTGCGGCTGTGTTTGAGTGATTATGTGTTTGCTTGTACTTATATGATCATGTGCAAGAGTGTAAGAGGGAAAAAGCTGGGGGGTACCGGGCCCTGCTCTGAAGCAGAGCATCCTGCATTTGTTTTTGGATTGTGTATTAATTTTATCAGCGAGGTGACCAACCAAAGTGGCCTTCACCTCTTTTATCAGCCTGTTCGTTCTCTCTCTCCCTCTCCCACACACACAGATGAGCCTGCTCCAAGCCAACAGTCAGCTCCTCCATGTAAGGAGGAGGATCCCGCTGTCACTGGCCACTCAAACATCACCCACCTCTCCTACCCTCTTCGTCTCCTGGAACATCACATTACATTACATTATTGTCATTTAGCTGTCATCCAGAGAAACTTACATAGGTTACAACTTTACATGTTACCCATCTATATAGCTGGACATTTACTGAGACAACTGTATCAGTATCTTTCCCAAGGGTACAGCAGCAGTGCCCGAATGGAGAACTGAACCTGCAACCTTTTGGTTATGAGCTCCGATCCTTACCTCTACGCCACACTGCCGCCCGCTATGGCACAGGCCCCCAAATGCTCATACACAGTAACCAACATCCAACGGGGCCCTTCCTCCGGCCTGCAAATGATGAGCCGCCGTTCCCTGACGTCAGGCATGAGCCTGCAGTTTCTTGGAGCTATGTACCCCAAGTTATCGAGCACCTCTGATGTGACCTATCGAGCAAACTTGGACCTGTCCTGTGCTGTTTTCCATTTGCTTCCGTCCGTTGTCCCCGCCCCACCTGTTTGGACGGATCCCCCCCGAGTTGAGGAGACAGTGGACTGTGGCCTCTGTTGCCAGCATTTCAGGTGAAAACATTAAATAAAATATCCTGTTCAACTGCATCTCAAAGAAACACTTTCATGCAAAACAGATGAAAGCTAGTCGCTGGGACTCTGCCTTCGCTAAAATGCAGCACCGGAGCTTGGCAGGAGGCATGAAACACAATAACCAAGCCTACGCTTCACAGCCAAACTCCAAAGGTTCAGTTGGTTACACTGGGGCAGAGAGTCCGGCAAACACACATATGAAATGAACTGCATTCTTTTGTCAATATGACTGATGAAGGCCGGCACAAGAAGGCACTGTATCAGAGAGGCCTGCCCTCATAACCTAGCTGGGTTTTATGATTATGGAGCAAACAGATCAATTAAAAGTCTCTGCAGAGCAACTCTTAAGCATAATTGCATAATTAGCCTGGGACTGAGGGGAAAAGTCTGAACGGTTGCCGTGGTGCTGGCCGTGAATGGAGCTTTTGCATCACTGCTTGGTGCTGATTCAAAACACGGAAATGAGGGAACAGAAAATACAGAACTGGGAACAATTTCTCTGCCATGGACATCGGCGGTCGGAATGAGTCGGTTTTATTCTCAAATAATTCCCATAAAGTTTGACCGCAGCGTGCACAAAGCCTTTACTTCCTCAGATGTTACTGTGTTCTCTAACAGGAGTCACTCCTCTGAAACACACACTGATAAAAATGACCCCCCCCCCCCCCCCCCCCCCAACAGAGCATTCCATTCAGATCACCTGGTTTACTGTAAGTGGTGAAGTGACATATTGGGATTCACCTGAATCATTGACTAAACCCATCGTCATAAACCAATAAATGCAGGACTAAATGTAAGGGAGAGGCATCTGTGCACAGCTACTGACCTGCGCATTGACCGAGGTGTAGTAAAATGGCAAGGAATCAGGCGAAAGCATGAACACTGCGTCTACACTACATATACATACATCTGCTAGACTGGTTGGTCTCAAGGTCCTAGGACCCTTCACTTCACACAGGCCAGCAGCTGAACGCTCATCAATGGCGTGGGAGCAGCAGGCCCAGTGGCTTGGAGCACTTGTAACAGACCGCCTTCGTCTCTCACATCCTCAGCACAACTGTCCGCCCCCACCAATCCCGGCCCTCCGCTCCGTCCAAGCT
The DNA here is from genome assembly GCF_013368585.1 of Megalops cyprinoides. Lineage (NCBI taxonomy): Eukaryota > Metazoa > Chordata > Actinopteri > Elopiformes > Megalopidae > Megalops > Megalops cyprinoides. The sequence continues at coordinate 53,173,702 of NC_050583.1, forward strand.
CTGGGCCTGGCCTCCGGAGCGGGAACCTGAACTGTTTTGACTGGTCTGGGTAAACAGGGGGAAGGGGGGAGGGGGGCGGTGAGACTGATGATGATGTCCTGGGGTCCTCAGGAGGTACAGATTCCACGCCGCCAGCCCCTGCTTTTCTCATCAGCCCCACCCCGCCCCCTCTCCACTGGCACGAGGCAATAACGCAAATAAGGAAGTAATAGTTAAAAAAAGCTGATGTGCAAAGTGGGGGAAAAAAACATTTAAGGAACTGGTCATTTATTTCCGCGAAGCGGCCAGCTCGGTTTAGTACCTTGTAATTGGGGTTTCTTGGACGCGAGGTGTCCAGCACGTATTCCTCGCTGGAACTGCAAAAGATGTTTTACTATTTTTGTACAAAGCGCTGCGCTATGCTGTGCACCCACCGGGCCGCATAAACAGAGACCCGGAGCCTGCAGACTGCGGCTTGACAGCATGGATTCTGCAGTTGAAGCCAGGGACTTCACCTGAGACGCTTCGGCAAATATCCTGCAGTGCAAACGGATAATGTGTCATGCGAGAGCTCTTTAAGCAGCCGTGGATAAGGATGTCTGCTAATTAAATAACTGCAGTGACACGGCTGCTACAGCACAACAACGTCATGTGACACCGCCATGTGACGTTCACATGAAAGGGGGTCGATGGATCAATACAATCCAGCAGAGGGGCCTCCTTCACAGCAATCGAAAATAATCACACTGCTTCTCTGTCTCCTCTCTGTGCCCAGTGAAAGCAGAACCCCCATCAGTTGAAGCCACACCACAGGAAAAATTTTGGAGCGCCTCTTTTCATTGCTTTTTCTTCCCCCTCAAACCCTGTCCCAGCTGAGGCGAGACACATTCCAAACAACAAATGTACAAGTGAAACATCCATCCATAAAGTTTTGATGTGAACACAGCTCAGTCCAATAATGTACATGTACAGTGCATGTGGTAGAAATGGCCAGGCACTTTTTCCCTGGAAAGAGAAGTCGTTTACAAGGAATGAGACTCAGCGGGCTAGTAATTTATTTAACATGACTGTGAAGTGGACAACTGTCGAAGCTTCACATGCGTAAAGCGTCCACAGAGACCTTCTGGCTCGTTACCAGCACTTCCTGGCTCTGCACTCAGCCCAGGCATTCAGAGCCTGTAACTCAAATCATGTTTTACACAGAACGCGTAGTGGCATCACTAAGTGTTTTGAATACGGCAACCATGGGTGTAACATCTCTCCTTCCCTGCTGTGTCTCCTTTGCCCGGTTCTGCACCGCGTCTGTGCCCCCCTCTTCCAAACACAGGTCAAAGTGGACCCTCCCCCTGCTGTTCTTGCGAACCTCTGTGGATATCAGATTCAATGCAGAATGTTCCTCCGCTCTCCAGACATCTGTGGCCCGGGTTGTGTCTCAGAGCTGACCTTTTACCCCCTTCTACAGATCCTCCTCATGCCTTCCTCTGACAGTTCCGGAACGTTCCCCCAGTACGGCCCCTCCCAAATCCATCAGCGGCCCACTCTTGCAATCCTCATGGGCCGTTCGCTTCATTTTGGAAATCACCTCAGCAGCGTGTGTTTGTGGTGTGAGCCTCCAGGGTGGAGTGCAGTCACCGATAAGGCCCTGCTCTGGGCACGGACAGGGGCTATGTCCACCCCTCTTTTTAAAACCCGGCCCCCCATTTCCTGAAGAGCCGGCTAGGGTCTTTCCTGATGGGGCTTATGGCTTACAGACATGTGTTTAAGGTGCAGCCTCCTTGCTTCAGCCTACCATCTGTGAACCATGACAGGTTAACCCCCCCCCCCCCCCCCCCCCACCCCTTCCCCTCAGCTCTCTGGAGTGGAAAAGTACTGTACCAGGGGCTAAGTTGCTCTCGACAAAACCGGCCCATTGTCACACCGTGAGGCTCATTGTCTGCCTCTTAAAAAAGGGACCATAAATAATTAAGTAAACAAAGTTGGTAAAGAGCTGCCAGATTTGAGAATGTGCTCTGTAGGGGGGTGCTTAGCACCCCAGGGTGGTGAGAGACTTGGAAGCTCTGCCAAAACTAGGCCCACACACCTGTGAATGCTGCACCAGCAGGCCCTGTTCTTAGGCATCTCCTTCTACGGACACACAGTGGTTCCACAAAAAGAGCAATCCCCTTATAAACAGTATGAATTTATACATCAGCCTTTAAAGGGCCACTGATTCGGTGTGTGCATTGTGCTTTGTCCAACTCGACACTCCCCTGGGGTTAAATTTCAAATGCATGTGCAGGCTTCAATCAACACTTACTCCTGACTGACTCACAATTAAATATAAGTGTTGCTTTTATTATTCATAAACTCAGTTTGCTGAATTCAGCAATCATCAAAATTAAATAAAAGAACTGTGTTTCTATTGGATAAAAATGAACACACACATGTTTTTGTCAGTCAAAGTTAAGGACAAATCTTGACTGAATCCAGCCATTACCTCTTACAGAAAATACAAATTTGATTTCAAGTTCCCACTGGGAACACATGTCAAATGATTACTGCTGGGCATTTCTTAAAGAACGGCCCTTTGTTTTCCTTTAACGATTGCCCAGAAGATTCACTTAAAATGACACCCTGAAAGCTGCCGTACATTCAGATGCATTTCTATTGGCAGAGCTCAGCTGTCTGGACAGAAGACGGGTGGGGTTTGATATCCAAACAAAACGGCTTACCAGTGGAGGGACCAAGGCACGGTTCACTCATTTACAGGGCTCTCCCTCCCTCACTTTTCCTCCCTCCATCTGTCTCTTCCCCTTTCCCTCCCTCTAAGACTGGGCCAGAGCCGGCAAAGGCAGGAAGAAGCCAGTCCTTCCATGTGACACTTTGGAAATGGCTGTGGAAGTTCACTGCCTCTTTCGTTCTGGCATCCCCCCGCTCCCCGCTCCCTTAAAGGCAGGATCCTGTCCTGGTGTAGCCAGTGCGTGGAGCACAGCACGCTCAGAGCGAACCATGCAGAACAGCACCCGCAGGCCTGGGGTCGATTCCTGGCGTGATTAAACCGATTTCCAGGACTGAATGGTCAATGCCAATTCCATGACACTGAAACAGGCCTTCGGCAGCTTGATAAATTGATTTCACCACACAGCCAATAGGAATTATGTGGTCCGACCCACAGGGGGTCCAAACAATGGCAATGGCAAAAAAAAGAATAGGGGTGCACATTCCTATGTTATGCTACGTTACATTATGTTATGTTATTGTCATTTAGAAGATGCTCTTATCCAGAGCAACTTACATTTTACGTTTTTTACATGTTATCAATTTATACAGCTGGATATTTACTAAGGCAATTCTGGGTTAAGTACCTTGCCCAAGGGTACAGAAGCAGTGCCCCAGTGGGGAATTGAACCAGCTCTAATATGACATACGCCTACATCTCAAGTTCCCATTCAGTCACAATTTAAATTCATCTACCTTTGAAAACGTAAAAAAGTTAAGTCTCGCATATTTGTTCACTGTCTGGTCTGAGGAAGTAGTAATAAATCAACAGAAACTGCTGGCCATATGCTTTGGAAAGTGTGACTTTACTTCCTTAGCAACCGCTTGATTACCACAGTGCCTCCATTGTTTTATCCATTTCACATGCTGGAGGGAACAATGGCGCTATCCCACCTAGGAATTAAGCTAAGAGCGATCTGTCATCTACGCACTGTGGTGAGCCCGGGGAATAAACACGTTACGCAACACTGGGCCTTATGACACTGCAGTGCGCAGTTTTGGGCGTCCTGTTTGGTCCCTGCCTGGGGGGAGGTGGGAAGCCAAAAAGAGCGGGCCCCGGGTCCCAACGGAGCCCTCGTTGTTTCCCAGGCGAGGGAAGGCCCCCCCACACACAGCCCCCCGCGGCCTCCATGTTTACTCTATCTGTCTGTCTGCTGCTGCCCAAACAAATATCTGCCCTGACCACGCGACGTTCCCCTGCTCTTATTTTTGGTGTGGAGGCAAAGCGTGTGGTTCCTGGTTCCTGTTCAAAGGAGGGCCGGTTCTGAGCGTTGCGCGGGCTCCGCACCCCGTGTCACAGGCCTCTGGGATGCTCAGGCAGCGGGCGCAGCTGTTACGCAGCTACGGACTCCTTTGCGAGCCAGTGGCCTGCTCACACGCTAGCGTTAGCCTAACCGCACCGGTATCTCTTCAGAAGTAACATGAAATTAGATAAGTTAGCATCCTTCCTCTCCTCCTTCCTCTCATGACAGAACAAGCTTGGCGCTCACAGCTGTTTGCAAAAACAAAAACCAAAGAAAAAAGTTTTATGGATGTCGTCGTTTTCTTTCCATTACACCGCATGCTATTACAAACTGCCTGGATCCAGGTAATGATCCGTATTTGCGAAAGGTCAGGGATTGCGGCACGCTGTCTACCTCAATGTGCAAGAGAGAGGACGATCCCTTGCCTGTAGCGGCAGGTGATTGCAGGGGAAGGTGGGATCCGGCTGAGTGTGGCAGTGCAGCACAACAAACCCCAAGGGCTGGGGGAGCTCTGCATGGGTGCACGCTGTCTGCCCTCAGTAACACACACACACACACACACACACACACACACACACACACACACACACACACGTACAAAGCAATCCGGTTCCACAACTGTCTGCCTGCCTGTCAAACAGCAAAGATGTAATCACCTCAGGCGGAGCTTTCATAATCGTCTGGAGGTGACAGGCACAAACAACGGCTCCGACATGTCGGATCGGTCTCCTCCCCGACAACGAGGCACAACCCGAAACCTGCATGCATACACCGCACAAAGGTAGGGTGAAGGACAGAGAGTGAAGAATGTAAAATAAGCCGGGGCTGAGAGACAGGACGGAACGTACTGTACCCATGGCAACCCGGAGGGCGCAGGGACCCCCCAGAGGGCTTTGCGGAACTCCGCCTGGTCATAATGGCCTTGCATAGAACGGCCTGCCCACCCCTTGGGGTCTGGAGATGCACAGCTCCCCTGCAGCGGGACAAGGCCTCTGCAGTGTGGCTGAGAGCAAAGAGAGGCCCTTTCCTGCAGGCCCGTTAGCCGAGCAGTGGGAGAGGGACTCGTCTTCCCTGAGGAAAAGGGGCTTAAATGGAGTAAAACGTCTGAGCACCACTGAAAGGCGGGGAGGTCCCGTCCTGCTGGCGTTTGTTTACTTTCTTTTTCTCTAACGATCTTTCCTTCCTCGCGCATATTAGAGATAATGACTTCATTTAGTTCGACTCCATTACTTCGAGCAGGGGGCCGGTGGCGCAGGAAGTCCCCGCTTATTGCGGGGTGGCTGACCAACATGCCAAGCCCCCCACCATTCCCCCCCAGCACCACGCAAGGGTGAAGAGATGTGCGCTCGGGCCTGCAGTGAGGAGCAACACACCCTTAACACCCATAACACACCCTTAACCCGAGACCGCACTTCAAAAGCCATTATTTTTATCGCCACACAGGAATAGTTTGGTTCTTGGAGAATGGTACAGTACATTACCTTCAGGCTCATACATGATGATTTTGTTCACATTTCAAGCCTGATCAGCACATTCTGTTTCTGCTTTTCGGCGCCAGCATAGTGTACAAACTGCACTGCCTGGGGAGGATAGCGAAAAGCAAACGAGTTTGGGATGCTGCTCTGAATGAGAAAAGGACAGTGCATTAGAAACCGGATATGCTAGGCAGTGCACGTAGCACTGAAGAAACACTGACGAAATCGGACAGGACGCTGATGTATGTTACTCAATCTCTACCAGGGGGATTGGGAGTAGTAATACCTCACTAATCATTTGAGAACAAGTGACACTGTACCCCGCCTCATGGACAGTGTTACAGCAGTGGCGCTGTGAACATTTACTTGACTCGGAGGCGTGACTGTGACAAACTCGCTTAACCCCTTGCTCTGTCGTCTCAGAGGCTGACACAGGGATGGGACCATGGCGCGATCTCTTTGTGTGATCGGCCAGGCGGTGACCCCTAACGGCCATTTCCTGGCATGTCCCTGATCACGGTGTACAGACGGGTGGGGGTAAGCGGATTGGGTGTAAACGCCGTGTTCTCGATTTGTCTCACTGGGGAAGGCCCAGTACAGAGAGTCATCCAAACACTTCTACTCACAACTCCAGAGAGTTAGGTCTGCACTGGGCCCTCACGTTAACACTCCCGCTCACAGCTCCAGAGAGTTAGGTCTGCACTGGGCCCTCACGTTAACACTCCCGCTCACAGCTCCAGAGAGTTAGGTCTGCACTGGGCCCTCACATTAACACTCCCGCTCACAGCTCCAGAGAGTTAGGTCTGCACTGGGCCCTCACGTTAACACTCCCGCTCACAGCTCCAGAGAGTTAGGTCTGCACTGGGCCCTCACGTTAACACTCCCGCTCACAGCTCCAGAGAGTTAGGTCTGCACTGGGCCCTCACATTAACACTCCCGCTCACAGCTCCAGAGAGTTATGTCTGCACTGGGCCCTCACATTAACACTCCCGCTCACAGCTCCAGAGAGTTAGGTCTGCACTGGGCCCTCACGTTAACACTCCCGCTCACAGCTCCAGAGAGTTAGGTCTGCACTGGGCCCTCACGTTAACACTCCCGCTCACAGCTCCAGAGAGTTAGGTCTGCACTGGGCCCTCACGTTAACACTCCCGCTCACAGCTCCAGAGAGTTAGGTCTGCACTGGGCCCTCACATTAACACTCCCGCTCACAGCTCCAGAGAGTTAGGTCTGCACTGGGCCCTCACATTAACACTCCTGCTCACAGCGACAGCTGGCGTGAGGAAAGAACATCCGAATGGTAAACAATTTAGAGAGAGCCGACGTCTGGAAAGGCCCCGCCATGCCCTCTGTCAGTGCGTCGGCAGTACGGCTCGGGGGGGGGGGGGGGGGGGGGGGGCTGATTTGTCTTGCTTAACATTCACCAGAGGTGCGCTGGCCGAGTGACTAACGGCCCCAAGTGTGGGACTGTCACTCTCACCACAAACAATGGGAGACCCTGAATTTTCCAGTCTTACCACAGACCACCGCAACGCCAGTTATTGTTTAATGTGCCTCGTAAGAGAACACTAACATGGAGAGTAAAAAACACAAGCTGCTGTTTGTTCTCTCCCTGCCTGGAATGAAGTGATGTACCACAAATCAAGGAAGTGGGGTTTGTTCTGCAAGCACAGAGAGGACTGGAAATACTGTAAACACACTGACTGTCTAATCATTGTGAAGGCATTTGTGTACCCAGATGATACAGCGTGACAATGGCTGGTGAGGATAGGCGGCGGCAGCGTGGCGTGGTGTCAAGGAGCAGAATTTATAACCAAAAGGTTGCTGGTTTGATTCCCTGCTGGAGCACTGCTGTTATACCCTTGGGAAAGGTACTTAACCTAGATACTAGTGAGTATCCAGATGTAAATTGCAACCTATGTAAGCTGCTCTGTAAAAGAGCTTCTGCTAAATGACAATGATGTCATATAATGTAATGGGACATCATGTATGACCATACACCCACATAGTACCACATCCACACCTAGACCATTCACCTACTGGGTCACCTGCACTTTCTCAGTGGCCTTTTGGTAATGACCTTGTTGGGCATGGCAGCTGACCCAAAAATGATAGATCTCATTAATGGTGGGGAGGACTCTTGTTTTTGGAGGGTAACCATTTTTCTCTCTCTTCAAAGACCGTGCCTTAATAACCACTGAGAGCCCCACTGGGGCTGTCCTTTCATGGGAGTCTGCTTCAGTGCTCCCTAGGGCAGGGAAACGAAACCACAGGCCCCACACAGAGACCTGTGAAGGTGCCAGCCCAAAACTGATATGAAGATCAAACAGCAGTTAAAGGTCACCTGCTGTACTGGCTCTTTACTTAAAAAAAAAACATTAACACTACCTTACCTTACAATTACCATTTTATGTGCAGATCTAATTGGATCTCGGTTTTCAGGGCGCAGTTGTCAGGAAAGGAAGCCCAAAATTGCTTGAGAATGCACCCCAGGGAAAGTGACCTTAGAAGCACGCAACAAGTCAACACTTACAAGGGCTTGTTCCTCACAGTCTGGCACGTCCGACCGGAAACTTTCCCCGGGTTTTTCATTTCTCAGAGAAGCACACCAGGTGCCTTGCAGCGGGGTTAGCCGGCTCAGGTACTGCAATGCACAGGATTCAGTAAAGACGTCACAGACAAAGCGAGGACAAATGGCACCCCTGATGCACAGACGGGCCAACATGTACTACAGCCAGTCATTATAACGCGTTTGAAATTACAGGTTACGGTTAAAGCTGCACTCAGAAACTTCCAGACTATAGGTTTCCCACGTGCGTTAATGACATCAGCCCTCGGCTTCCTTGCACTGCTGATTAGCTCTGGGGGGTGGAAGGGGGTGGGGGGTGGAAGGGGGGACCTGTTCTGCATTACAGATTTCTCAAGCACCACTATTTTTGGCCGTTCATTATTTTTAGCATGGGAAAAGCTGGGTCTTGAGTGAATGGTTACAATCAAGGGGCTCACCACAGACAGAGAAAGCCCCTGAAAGGAAAGAGCGGGGTGTCAGTCCCACTAGCTCTGCAATGGCTGTGATCTTGCCAAGCCTTCCCTGCCGCATAAACCATTACGGTACATTTTTTACATTATTGTGATTTAGCATATGCTCTCATCCAGAGCACCTTATTCAGGTTACAACTGGTTACAATACAGCTGGATATTTACTGAGGCAATTGTCGGTGAAGTACCTTACCAAAGGGTACAGAAGCAGTGAACCAGCGGGGAACTGAATCAGCAACCTTTCGGTCTGGAGCCCTACACCTTACCACTACACCACAGTGCTGAAAGTTCCTGGGCTGCGCCTGAAGCACATCAGTGATAAAGCTGCTACCTGCCTGTGGCGGATGCCCTACGAATAAAGAAATACAACATGACCGGGACAATGACAAATATATCAAATTAGACTTTGTGATGGAAACTTATACAGACTGCCCCCTCTCTCCCACAACACAAAGCGTAAGTACATGTGGTAATGTTTAGTCTGAAAACTTTATTAGGCTCTTAAGGTAAACTACTGTGTTACAAATGAAATGTCTGTAATCGCACACAGCTTTTGCGCTCAAGCTGCAGTTTATCGGAATCATTTCAACTATGCCCTCAGCGCATTACATGTTCTAACCTTTCTTTCAAAAGAAGAAAAACACTCCAGTGAGAGAAATACGAGCAATTAAAAACCACAGAAAAGGTTTTCAGGAAAACAGAAAAAAACATCGCAAGCTGTAACACAGCCGTGCGCGTACAGCCACACAGCAAGATATTTTCCATTGATAAGCGTGTGTGTATATCTGGAGAGCTGCGTGTTAAGGTGGAGTGGCGTCCAAACGGGGGGCAAAACGTGCAAATGCACACAAGGGCCCCAACGGCAGGTTTGGACAACTACGACCTTGCATTACATTACATTATACTACATTACATTATATTATATTACATTATATTACATTCACTTAGCAGAGGCTCTTATCCAGAGCAACTTCCAGAACAAAAGAACAGGAGTGTATCCATTCAAGTTGAACGAGGAACGATGTCAGACCAATCTAACAGCACTCCCAGACCAGTGAGTGTGAGCATAACACCATTCAAGCCCTACCACAAGTTAACTTGGTGGAACCGAGAAGCAGTCTGAAGAGGTGGGTCTTCAGTCTGCTTACATTACATGACATTACATTGCATTGTGTTGTCATTTAACTGACGCTCTTACTAAGGGCGACATGCATAGTAGATTACAATTTTATCTATTTATAGAGCTGGATATTTACTAAGCTAACTGTCAGTTCAATATCTTGCCCAAGGGCACAACAGCAGAGCTCATTTACCACTACATCACACTGCTGCTTATCCGAGAGCAGACTCTGTGACCCTATAACCCTGCAAAGCTCCTTCAGAGCAAGGCGGCTCTGGAGTTCTCACCCTCCCTCCTTGCTGAAGTGTGTATCTGGCTGGTGGATCTAAAGGGACTATTTTTTGCTTTCACATGATGCTGGCTTTGAAGCTGCAGCCGACACAGCCTCGCGGGATCCACGGGTCCGCGCTGCATCTGGCCAAGCTTGGAAACAGCTGTGTTTCTCAAAAAACACCACCATGTTTTACTGCTACCCATCAGCCGGGGGGCTAGGGGTGGGGACTGGAAACTGGGAACTGGGGATGGGCCTGAGCAGTAAAACAGTGTTAAATCTAGGGCTGCCCGAAATGCCTGGGTGTCTCTGATGATTTGAGTGGCGTAGGGTTAACGGTGTCTGCCCGAATGCTCGGGGGTCTATCTGGGGAACTGTGGTTAAATGCGCTTCTGCCCGAGAACCTGCATGAAATGAGGGGTCGCTGGTGAGAGAGAACGGGAGGGACACACATATACACACACACACACGCACGCACGCACGCACGCGCACACACACACACACACACACACACACACACACACTTTGCAGAATCAATAGTAACCATGCCATGAGCCGCACACCGCACAGAAGAGCTGTAGGACATAAGGAAGACCCTTTTGAAAATCAATGACATTCTTTAGCTTGTTCCCCCTACGGACAGCAAGCGGGATGATATAAAAAGATTGTCCTACAAACGGCGACAACAACATTCATACTCGACAACATTCATACCAAGAAATATTCCTCTGTAAAGACAAGAACGAGAGAGTTACAGCAAGGCTTTTGGAACAAGGAAGTACAGATATGTTTAAAACAAAGACACGGCTAACCAAAACAACAAGTTACCAAGCACCAACTGGATCCACACGCTAGCTCATCCAGCTCCAAGAACAACTCCCACACACCCCCGTGCGCTTGCGTGCAACCCAAGTGCATCTGCCTGCACACATGTGAGGGTATGTGTGTGACAGGACACGCATGTTCACAGGACCGGCTGTCTGACCCCCCATCAAAGTAGGCTAAGCCAAATCTGCCCTGACCACACGCCCACACGGTCTCATTGAGACAAACCAAGCCAACGATTATAAATAGATCCTAATACATTACGCTGTAATGCGCTGCATTGTTTATTGGCTTAGAGCGTTCCCCTTTCTACAGCTGGATATGTAATGGAGTGATTCAGGTTAAGGCACTGGCTTAAGTGTACAATGACAGTGTCCCACATGGGTTGGAACCTGCAACTCCCCTTGTTACAGGAAAAGCACCATGTGCCATGCTTCACTGTCAGTTCATAATCCATGAAGTAACAGCTGAGAAACAGCGCTGAGTTAAGGCCAGCCTTAGCACACATCACACTGTAACACAAGAGATAAAAGCCAGAGGGGCTGAAAGACAGGCCTGTGCAAGGAAACCACACACACACACACACACACACACACACACACACACACACACACACACACACACACACACTCTTTGCGACATACATACGCACATGCACACACTGCCACACACACAAGGCCACACGCGCAGGCTTTATCAGGTGCAGCCCGGACGTCCCGCTTACACTGATGTGAACTGCAGCTGGGTGGGCGTTCAGATGACTGCGGAGCACTTGTTGTGCACGTGCTCCTGGTTTATACTGGAGGCAGGATGCCAGAGCACGGTCAATACAGGGACGCCACGGTGAGACTTACAACCTATCTGTGCAGTGTGACCCACAATGCATCACTCGCGCACATCCTCAGCTAGTTGTTCAACCCCCCCCACTCGCCTCTATCTTCTTACTCTGTTGCACAACTCCACTCCGTAGCTGCACGGAACAGAAAGTCCTGCCAATTGCTCCCGTGTACCGATTGTTGACATCAAGTACCTTTATGGCACTCTGTCTGTCTTTCACTGCTTGCCCCTGCCCCACCCCCCCTCTCCTCCTCCGTCCCTCTCTCTCTCACACTCACACACACACACACACACGCAAACATGTTCATTACATTGGTTCCTGAATGAGTGGCCATATGTTTCTGTAATTTGCTTAGCTGCAAACTGAGGCTCAATCATCTCATTTAGAGTGAGGAAGTCAAGGCCTTACAGCACTCTCAAGCTGTGTGAAGACACAGGACGACGAACATGAAAATAATTGTGGGGAAAGGTCAAGCAGAGAGAGAGCAGTTGCTAGCTGATGTATCCTAGACAGAAACGCACATTTCTGCAGCAGAGGAGAAGTTACGCTCCTGCATGTATCTGCCTGGTGTGCATGCTTAGTCTGATCAACTTTGCATAGCATGCACACTACATTATTGCATTACATTACATTAGTGTCATTTAGCTGGTGTTCTTATTCAGAGAAACCTACATAGGTAACAACTTTATCCACTAATACAGCTGGATATTTACTGAGGCAACTGTGGGTTAAGTACCTGGCTCAAGGGTACAGCAGCAGTGCTCCAGCAGAGAATTGAGCCAGCAACCTTACGGTTAAAAGCCCTGCTCCTTACCACTACGCCACGATAATGCCCATTGCATATTACATATTTTTAATTTCAGGCGCTGGAAATTTGCTGAAGCGTTTCTAGTTTAGGACCTTGGTCAAGGGTGCCACAGTGGCGCACCACCCATGCTTCACGCCCAAAACAAGTGCAGTTCCCTAAACACTGCGCAGCACCGCTGCCAGGACCATTCACACCCCAGGCCCTTGGCTGCTATCCAAGAGCACGGGAAACACTCTGGGTCCCACCCAGAACTCAGCACTGGGCCTCTCTGTAGGCCGTGATTTACAAATGTTACTTTCAAAATGGGAATTTTGAACAAAGCTCATACAACCAAGGATGTTGCCAACCAAGGATGTGACATGAGAATATGTTGCTCTTTCTGAGCTCGTATCACTCTCTGTTCACAGGCGGTAATTGCGTGGAAACTTCGGCGGTGTTGCCAAGTCCTGCCGTGCCTCTAGCCATTTAATGTCAGCGATCCTTGTCAAGGCCTGAAAGAACCAGAACAAGGTGCCCACACCTTTGATGCTTTCACCTATTAATTGCTTCGTAATAATGTGTAGGATGTTAATGAGACACTCTGTCTGAAAACTTCACATCCCACAAAACCAGGCAAAGCTGTGCCAAATTCTTAAGCTGCAGCGCACCCTAGTGGCAAAATGTTAAACATAAACACTCACATCACTGGTGAGGGTCAAGACACTTTCGCTAAAATCAAAGGTGCCGAACTGAGCGCTCAGGGTGGATTTCAGTCAGTAATGGTAATTCAAATCTGGCAGTGTCATCATTATTAATACTGACTTATCCTAGATGTGAGAATTGAAGTCCACACTGAGCACGCTAAAACAAATCCCCACCTGAGTTGCGAATGAGACACGGGTGCATTCTTATTTACATTTAACTAATGAACAAAAATCAGGCTGGCAATAAATCTAACTTAAAATGGCAACAAAGAAGAAACATCTGGCTTGCACCTAACAGCCCTAGCAAGCATACAGTTAAATGACACAAATGAGATTTGCACATTGCATCAAATTTTCTACAATAATGTTTTCTCCACCTGAATTTTCAGCACCCGAGTACATCAGACGAACATCTGCTTGGGGGGTATGCATGAATTATAATAACTGAACTGTCAGATCATCTCTTTCTTTTTACATTTTAAGAATGATAAACCATAACTTGAGATTACACTGGTGTCCAATACTCTTTAAATAATGAATTGCAAAGGATTTGGAGAAATGCACAGGTATAGATACACTTTGCTAGTAACCTAATCAGAATGATTAAGACAGAGAACTGACTGGAGCAAAGACCAACAGACACAGCCCTTCAGGAGCCGAGTTTGACACCACAAAGTCAACACTAAACTTATGATGCCTTCTGAATCCTGTGAAACGGGCATTTCAACAACATATAACATAACATAACATAACATAACATAACAAACAAACATTTCATTTGTTTGAAATGTTTCCTTTTACTAAGCCAAATGCAGACTCATGTAACATCTGTGATCTGCATGGCACTGTCTCCTAAAAGTAGGGCTCATAACTAGTGGATTAGCTTGTTTAGAGTCCTGGCTTTGAAACCAGGGTAGGACACTAGTGCTGCACTATTCAATGAAGAATATTCCATCAATTATTTTAGTAAAAAGGTAGTTCAATAAACTGATTACTCCTGATTCATATTAATTAAAGGAAAAATTAACAAAAATAATTATAATACTATTAAATATATCAGAAGCAGCAGGAGACAGATAGATAGGTAACTGACTCATACACACACAGACAGACAGACACACACACACACACACACACACCCACTCACCCAGGAACACACACTCACACTCCCCCTCACACATCAACACACAAAGACAAATGCTTACACAGGAACACACAAACAGTCACACTCGCACTCACACAGACATACACACACAAACTGACCTGTATTTCCCCGTCCTCACTTGAAGGGCCTTCATTCCGCAGTTCTGAGCTCCGCCTACATCATTCACCAGATCATCTCCGATCATCAACGCCTGTCAGGGGGACAAAAAGAGGGCCCAGGGGGCTGTCACTCAGTGCCACAACAGTCACCCGATCCCTCACCCGCCCCACGCCTGAGAGGAACAGCTGCCACTAGAAACGCCAACAGCTCTGCCATGGGAAATGTCTACTGAGACTGATAGTGTCAGCATAAGATTCACTTCAATCGTGAAATCATCAGCATATATTTTTTATAGTTAGTATCATGAACACATGGTTATCTAAATACAGCGAGTCACACCCACAAACTCATGGCACACAAATTAGCGTTCTTGATAATCAGTACCCTTCATTTGATTGGAGAACATATTTATCACTTCCTGTAAGAGAGAATTTTTTTAACAGTAACAAATATCTGTTTGCCTCCAGCTCAGAGCTATCTCGGTATTACTGCTGTACTCATGGTGCTAGGCTGTGCACTCTGACACCTCTTCAGCTGTACATGAACAAATTATTACGCTGTGAACTACAGCACCTTTTATGTACAGATGCCATAAATCTCTCCTTGGCTCAGAGATAAATTCCAGACATGTTCAAATGCCCATTCAGAACCACTCACATAAAACCTTAAATGCTTTAGTGCCAATATGTGAGACACGATAACCCTCTTCACCTTGGCGGGAATAATCCACGGCAACGCGGCACGGCATGCAGAGAAATATGGGGCTATTACGGCTGGGCAGAGAGAGAGAGAGAGAGAGAGAGGGATGGAGAGAGGAGAGGGAGGAAAAGAGGGAGGGAGAGAGATGGGAGAAGAGAGAAAGAGAGGAAAAGAGGGAGGGAGAGAGATGGGAGAAGAGAGAAAGAGAGGAAAAGAGGGGAGGGAGAGAGATGGGGGAAGAGTGAAAGAGAGGAAAAGAGGGAGGAATAGAGAGAGGGATGGAGAGAGGAGATGGAGAAAAAGAGGGAGGGAGAGAGAAAGAGAGGAAAAGAGGGAGAGAGAAAGAGAGGAAAAGAGGGAGGGAGAGAGATGGGGGAAGAGAGAAAGAGAGGAGGGAGAAAGAGATAGGGAGAGAGAGAGGGATGGAGAGAGGACATGGAGAAAAAGAGGGGGGGAGAGAGAAAGAGCGGGAGAGGCTAGGGAGAGAGAGGGATGGAGAAAGGAAAAAGAGGGAGAGAGAGACGGGGGGAAAGAGAGAGGCTAGGAGAGAGAGATAGGGAGAGACGGGGGGGAGGGTGCCCCGCCTTCTCTGGAAAAGAAGTTGACCTTTCTGATTTTTTTTCTCCCGGGGGGTGAAGATTAAGTGTACGGGCGAGGGCTGTGCGTTTTGATTTGCACAGACGGGCGAGTGCGGAGCCAGGGCGCGGGAGGCTCCACATGAGTAGTGAACCCTGCAGAAGCCATCTTGCGTCGGAGGCATATGGAGACCGCTGAACGTCCCGAGGGGGGGTGGCAGGGGGGGACAGGGGGGACAGCCTGATTTACTGTCGGTGAAGGGCACTAATCACCAGAGCAGGGGCAATTATTCCCCCCCAATCACTTTCCATTCATGGTTTGGGGTGGGGGGGCTGGGTCACTGGTTGGAGGATGAAGGTCGGGAGGTTGCCTTGTTGTGGAGCATAAAAAAAGGGTCACCCAAACCTGGCCCCTGTCCCTGTCCTTTCGCACAGCGGGGAGCTGGAGGACGGGTGTGTAGAAACAGACTTTAAATCTGTGCTGACAGCGGGCATCAGGGAGAATAGAAAGCTCAGCTCAGGGAAGGTCGGCTTGCCTGGCAGACAGTACATAAGCCTCTAATCAAGCGACCGCACCCAGCTGATGTGATACACATCGTTAAGAGTTAATCCAAGCGCTCAGATTCCTTTGGCAGATGTGAGGTGTTGTTTTTGGCATTACGGCTCTGCTACCCTGTCCTCAGGACTCCTTCTGTAAAACTTACAATGATTCATTCCCTGCCAACCTGGGCAACCCGTTTGGTAAAAGTACCCCCCCCCGGGTTGAGGGGGTGGGGTTTGTCCTGGGGGGGATCACACCTGGGTCTGCAGACAATGGGGGTCAGTCTCACCCCCCACCCCCTGAGTTTGGAGAGAGATTCTGTCAGCCATGCCAGGGTGGCAGTGTAGCATAATATTAGGGAGCAGGGCTCTGAAACTGAAAGGTTGCAGGTTCAATTCCCCGCTGGGGCACTGCTGCTGTACCCTTGGACAAGGTATTTAACCCAGAATTGCCTCAGTAACTATCCATCTGCAGAAATGGGCAACATGTGAAAAATTATAACCTGTATAAGTTGCTCTGGATAAGAACATCTGCTAAATGACAGCAATGTAGCGTAATATACTTAAAATAAAATTCGCACTCAAAGAGAACCAGGGTGAGTAATGCCACTGGAAGTTAAATTACTGATGTGTTATTCTGACTCCACTGAGGAAAGTCTGGGTGGGGGGTGGAAGTGGTGGTGTGGGGGGTGTGAAGGACCTCTGGGAGCGGACCCCGGAGCAGGGGGGGATCCTTGTTCGATGGAAGGAACAATTAGGGGGCGGAATGAGGGGAGGCCGTGAGGGGAAACAGCTGATGAGGAATTTATTGATTAGCACTGCCTTGCCGCTCTCACGCTCGCTAAAGCAATTACAGCACCCGACGCCGGGGGCCCGCCCGCCAAAGGCCCCCGCGTGCACCGCAACAGTGAGCAGCAAATCACCGCGTCCACCAATCAATCCGCCATCAGAGCCATTTTATACATACATTTCAAACTAGACTGAAAAGTGGTGTCTACTGTTGCAATGTATGCATAAACTCACACATATGAAAGTGCCATTGTCTGATGTATTAGTAGCAAGATATCCTGAAAACAAAATACTATTAGCATAATCTCAGTGTAGATGAAAAACATCCCAAATAAGTAGCTCTCAGTTCTGAGGCTCCTATGGTCAGTTTACAGATAACAAAATTCTGAATGCATTGTCTGAGATTTGCATGAATCAGTATCAGAAAAGTGAAATGAGGTTTTTTCAAGGTGTAAGACCACGTTTTAAAACCACTTCTATGCAGCCTCCACATCATGGGGTTCTTACAGTGATTCTCTAAGCCGCTGGGCTGACAGATCACTGTGATTGGATGGTGCAGCATCCTATTTGTGGAGGGGATCCTGTCCTAGTGTAAGCCCAGGAGATCACCATGCCCAGAGCTCCTACCTCCTGGGGCTGGATGCCCATGTCAGTCAGAGTGCTCTGGAAAAACATCGGTGCCGGCTTTCCCACCACCTCCGCCTCCACGTCGCAGGCATACTGGAATACGGAAGACACACACAGAAACACACACACACACACACACACACACACAAACAATTGTCACACAGTTGTCAAATTGCTGCTTTCCACAGTTCCTGTTATGTACTTGTATTACTTGCTGTTTCTTTTACGTGTAGTATCGCAACGTGTTTTGGATTTTGTGACCTAGAGACTGATGTGTGGTAGTATACTTGGCCTCCCTTGTCTAGTCAGGTTAACACACAATAACTTAGGGTAGGGCTTCAACAGTGTTATGCTCACATTCACCGGTCTGGGAATGTTGTTAGCCTGGTCTGACACTGTTGCTCATTCACCTCAAATGGACACACCTCTATTCTTTTGTGCTGGAAGTCGCTCAGGATAAGGGCGTCTGCTAAATGAATATAATGTAACGTAACGTAGTGTAATTTATACACTCGTGTGTTCACACCGCTGGACACACAAAAATAAATCCAATCTGCAGAAGAGAGGGTCCCGATCCTGACTCCGTCGCACCAAGCGGTGAAGCTAGCGAAGGGAACGCACCTCTAGAGCCTTCATGAACACACCCACATCCAGCTTCAGGCCGTCGGTCTCTTTGTAGTAGCGCCTGCGGAGAGGAGAGGACACCAGAGGAATTGGGAGTCGAACTGGAAGGAAGTCTTATTTACTCTTCTCTTTACTTAACATTCCATTACATTATCATTTAGCAGATGCTCTTACCCAGAGCAACTTACATAGTTTGTAATATAGCTGTATAAATGTTATCCTGAGGCAGCTCCTTTCGGTTAAAAGGCTTGCTCCTTACCACTGTGCTACACTGTCACCCCTTTCACTAGGCTGGCTGGGGACAAGCAAACCGCATATTCCCCCAATTAGGAGCAGGGATGAACGAATATTTAACTGTTCAAATATGTAATCATGACATCACTAATCAATTACTTGGATAAGAACTACTGTTTATTAATGCTTGTTATGCTTGTTAATGCCAAAGTGTGGCATAGTGGTAAGAACCACGGCTTGTAACCAAAAAGTTGCTGGTTCGACTCACTGCTAGGGCACTGCTGCTGTACCCTAGGGCAAGGTACTTAACATAGAATTGCTGCAGTAAATATCCAGGTGTATAAATGGATAATGCGTAAAAAACTGCAACATATGTAAGACTCTCTGGATAAGACCATCTGCTAAATAACAATAACGTAATATAATGCCTACTCATTGGCTTATACTTATGCTTGTCAATGCTTATTCAATATTCAAAAAGGTGAACACCCTGCAGGAAATAACAGACAGTCTACAGTCCACAGTCTACAAACCCCAATTATCTGAATTTTCGATCTCTGTAACTAGAGAACAGCTGAATATGAAATCATTTGACTCATTTTGAAGAATTCCTCTGTGCCGCATAAAGCTGGGCGGCAGTATCCGAGGGTAAGGAAGACAGACACACACTGTGAGCATGCTGAGTACGTGCGTGTGGATATGCCATTTCATTACCATTTTAAAAAGCCATTAAAACAACAGGAACGTGACCTTCTCCACCACACACCTCCATGTTGCAGGCCACGAGAGTGAACGTCAGCTCTCTCCTATGTCCCCATCTCCTGCGTCCTCATTCTACAGGAGCTGAGAGGTCCCTCTTAGAAGCAGAGGGAGATTGCGATGCGGGTAGGAGGAGTGTGTGTGTGTGTGTGTGTGTGTGTGTGTGTGTGTGGGGGGGGGGGGGGGGGGGGGGGCACGTCTCTTTCATTTAACGCTTTATCTTTCGTTGTCGCTCTCCATCATTCACTCGAGGCCCTCTCCCCTACGCTTGACCTGACCTCTGCGGGAACAGCCATTATGCCTCCGCCGAGAGAGGTAAACCAACAGCCTCATTCCCGTGCAACAACGTGACAGAGGACATTAAGCAGCCTCTTCTCCTGCCCTGCCTCAACTACCCCTGCTGAATTTAAATCACGGCACTCGCGCACGGCCCCCTGTGAGTCCCAGCTGCCCCATACACCTGCCCCGTGGCCAGCTGGACCCAGGAAACCTCCCAGCTTCCAGGAAGTCTTTCAGTCCATTTTGCCAAAAGACCCAGGTCCCAGGCACTGAGGCTCAGTGTGTCCCTACAACCTGATCACCATGAATAGTGTTGTAGTACTTGTATTACTTGCTGTTTATTTTATGAGTAATATCGTGATGTGTTTTGGATTCTGTGACTGAGTGACTGATGTATGGTAGTATACTTGGCTTCCCTTGTCTAGTCAGATTGCACAAGTTAACTTGTGGTAGGGCTTGAATAGGCTTGAATAGGGTTATTCTCATACTCAGTGGTTCAGGAGTGTTCTTAGCCTGGTCTGACACTATTTCTCATTCAACTTGATACACTTCTGTTCTGTTGTGCTGGAAATCGCGCTGGATAAGAGTGCCAGCTAAATGAATGTACTCTAATGTAATGTAATGTAAAGAGGTCATTCAGTCCACTTTGCCAAAAGACCCAGGTCTCAGTGAGTCCATACATTCTGATCACCACAAGGTGGTAACACGATGCTCAGCCACACCTCCTGCAGAGCTGTAGCTGTCAGCAGTTAACAGTCTGGTTTCGGCTTCAACTGTACAATCAGGACAAAACAAGGCCGTCACGCTATTACCATAATAGGAGTGATTTTCTCTACATTTTTTGTTTCATAATGACAGAGCATGATTACTGGCAGGCCTAGAGTGTGGTGTGTAACATGTCACAATATGTCGAGCAGACTGAAGATGTATGGATACAAATTATGGATAGAAATTACGCAGCCTCTGCAATCACAGTACATTGTAAACAAAACATGTCCTTGTTTGCACATTTCATGCAGTTTTGTTAAATGCACTTGGTATATGTACACTGCAAGTCACGCTGGATAAGAGCATCTACTAAATGATAAAATGTAAATGTAAAGTAATGCAATGTAAACACACTGGATTAGCAGTACAAGTTCATGTACTCCTTACAACCATGCCCTACGGTAAATGACAGTCTTGCTACCATTGTCCATGTACAAAATACATGCCTTCCATTGTACAAAGAAGCAGTGTTAAGGCTGGCTTCCTGGTTAGGTAACGCAGTAAATTTAAATACCAGACCCTGGTAATCATATCATATTATTCCTCATACATATTTCTGCGCCAGCAGCTCACCCCTACCCTTTGCCCAAAGAGAAAAGCACCGGCTTCTCCAGGCCCATCAGAACCTGGAAAGCATCGTTGAGGGCCCGGTAGGAGAAATTGTCGGCTGCATCCCCGATGACCACGCAGTTTGGGTTCGTCTTCTCGACACTGTCAAACTCAGGCAAAACATCTGTGGTGAGGACAGTGCACATGGTCAAGAGCACAATCACAATCATTTCTCACGCTGAAAGCTGTGTGAGGGAGTTTACAATGGAAGGAGCAATACTTTGACCACAATTTTGTCTAACCCAAGCCTGTACTGCATCTGTATTATAGTTTGTTATTCATTTTGCTGACTGTCCTGTTGTTTTTTAATAACATGTAAGCTGTCATGTACTGAAATATGCCAAAACAATAAAAACTATTACAAAAAGAAGAAAGAAAAACAGAGAGGTAGGGGAGATTCATGTACACAAAAAAGAGGATGTACCACAGAGGAACCTACAGATTCACTACATGCCACAACAGTCCTTTCTGACAGCTGCAATCTGTTATGTGTCACTGAGTGATTGAATGAATAACTCAGATAATCAATTTATCAATCCAGCAATGAATCAATCAAAATTTAACAGCAACAGAATGCCTGGTAATGAAGTACTAAAACCAGAAACAGCTTTCATGGAATTAAACAGTACAAAAAGACGGTGGAACTCTGGTTAACAAAAAATCCTACACAGGATTCTCTACAAAAGAAAGTAGTTTCCAGAATATCAAGTGTAATGTTATCCCACCTCCACCCTCCTCCAGATGAAAAGTCAATTTAGGATTAAAAGTAATAAAATCATTCACTTTTTAAAAGAATTGTGGATGCATTGACCCAAATTTTGGCCACATTGCCCCACCTCACTACTTTGTTACTTATCTGCTTGGCCTTTCCCATAAGTGGTTTCTTACAATGTTAACTATGATAGAAATAAGCCATGCAACAGGCTGGTCTGGTGGCAGTTGTCCCTGATATCATTGTTGGACGTCTGCGTACCATCATGTACCAGCAGGTGAGGCCGGAGGCTGCGCTCCTTCAGGATGGCCAGGGCGGCGGGCGCCGGGGAGAACACCTCGCTCACCGAGATGTCGAAGCCCATCCTCCGCAGCTTCGCCACAAACTTCTCCCGTGTGGCCTGGGTCTCGTTGGTGCAGAACCGCAGCTGCAGGTCCGACGCCTTGATCCTTGGGGAAGAGCACAGAGGGTAGGATGACTGACACAAACCCAAATACAGAGATGACTCAAGGCACAGGAAATCAGGTTCAAAATGTTACCTTTACTGAAGACCTGCGAAATACAAAGAGGCTTGGGCAAGAGCGCACGTGCGCATAACAGACGGTAACTAAACACTGAGCAAAGACATGAACAAAGGGCAGGGCTTAAATAACAGAGAATGCAGGTGTAATAACTAATCAACACAGGTGAAACACATTAAATGAGACACAGACAACACAGGAAGCTACGTGGCCATCTGGTGGCCAACCCAGGAAGCAGCAGCCAAATTCCTGAGGCTGAACCCTCCCTCTGGTGCAGAACTAAGAACCCTCTGAGCAACGCACCCGTGAGCAGAACTCTGATGAGAGTTGTGTTCAAATTCTAATCATGGTCAGGATTATTATAAAATCCACCAGAATCCATCACTTCTCCAATGTAACATGTAACATTAAACAGGTATAGGCCACGCGCTCATCTTTATTCCTCACATTAAGAATTTCATTCTGCTGCAGGTGATGGATCGAAAAGTACGAGCGCTTTCATTAAAGGTGAGGCCTCCATTCTATGAGCACACGCGAGTCTAATGCCCCGAAAGATAACGCTCAATGGAGACGTCAACGGGTGCAAACAAAAGGTGCTTATGGGCCAAACAGAGATGGATCCCGCGCCGCTCTCTTTCGTATCCAGCCTCCCCTTCCCGTTCCACCAGCAACTCTCACTCCCTCTTCCCCCTAGCCACAACCGTGATGAATTCCTTCCCCACTATTTATATTTCCTAATTGTAATGAGTATGAATGATCAATTAGAGCCAGTGCTTAATTGCCCTTCATAAAGACAGCTCTCCTGGTTTAAATGAGACCATTTAAATAATGTAACGAATAGCTCTCGCCTTCGCACTACAAATACATCTTCATTGTTTGCAGCGGCGGACGTGATAGTCCCTCGTAATTTAATGGGGCAATTGAGTGAAGAAGTGCAGGTGGTGTCAGGGGAGTAATTATTGTTAATGAATTATGATGTGACCTTCTCAGAACAATGAGCAATCAGAGCTGCGATTGAGTGACAGTGGGTCACACATCTGCCATGGCAAAACAGAGGACCTCTGTGTTAGTAAAGACTTCTGAACTTTGCACTGGCACTTTACAACTGCCACAGACTATGCTATGACTGCGTAACTCTGGTAGCTGCTTCCCCAGTGTTACTGCCTCCTACGTAACCTCCTACCGAATCAAAACTGGCTATGCAGCTGCCCCACATAAATCAGCAGATGAGATGCGGTACATATTCATCAAATTCCCCCACCACTGCTTAAGACAAGTCATGCTCAAGCCAATGGGCTGCCGCAGGTGCATGTATGCAGCTCCATGTGATCAGGCACAATCCACAAAAGGCATGCATATCCAAACAGGGGCACTCCACATGACATTGGCCAATGCAGCCTGAGCTGCACACTTCTTCCACACTGTACCATCACTACCCACCACGCGAAGAGAAAGTACAGCCATTACATTACTATTATTGGCATATTATCCACTTATACAGCCTTATATTTATTGAGGCAATTCTGAGTTAGGTACCTTTCCCAAGGGTAGAGCATCAGCCCCAGTGGGGAATTGAACAAGCTACCTTTCATTTACAAGCTCTACTCCTTACCACTACGCTACTCTGCCGTCCATATGTCTGCAGTTCAGTGAAGCTGATTTATTGATCTAGCCTGATTGACTTGTAGCCTTGGGTTTGAATTGCCAGGGAATCGAAACAGCAACCTTTTGGTTACAAGCTCTGCCCTGTGCCACTATACTACACTGCAGCCCAGGTCGAAACCAGCGGACCTCCTTCCCTACTCCAAACAGTACCTTTATCTGGGGTGCTCAGAGAGCCAGCCCCGAGCGGCTTGAACTGACCTTTACCTCGAGGCGGCGGGACGGGGAGCCGTGAGTGACAGCGTCCCTCACCGTAATGACCCCGCGTCCGATGAGCCGGGCCCTTAACAAATCACCGCCCAACTTCACACATCTGCTGCCCGTCAGCATCTGCCGGGCGCACTCACCCGCACATAATGGAAAACTCTCATTACCGCTGTGGAACAGGTAGGGCGTCACCGTAATTACTGGGCACCGCCGGCTGACCTTGCGCGGTCCCAGCAAAATCCCTGCCATCAGACTCCCCATGCTTGGGAAAAGCCCTGTTGGACATCCACACTGAGGACGAAGGCCTCTGACCGTTCAAACACGAGGGAGCACCGGGCTTGTGTGTCACAAACGACGAGTTATTCTCCTCACATACTGAAGTAGAACACAGCTAAGAAAGTGTAGACAGTCTTGTGTGCTGATCTGCCTATTTACATCCATAAACGTATATAACGGTGCATTCACCTGTCATTCTTCCTTGTTCTGATCTTAGGGATGACAAAAGAACCGTGTTCCTGCAAAAAGTGGCTTCCCTGATTTCACATAGCCACCTTTCGCCATAGCAGCGCACAGTACCACACTCTAGAAGCTTGATCACAAAAACAACAGGAAATCGCAAGCATTTAAAGCTGTTAATGGATCTAGCCTACGGGATCATTCGGTAGCTAGCAACAAACTTCATTTCTTGGCCCCAGCCAAACAACTGTCAGCTGTCAACCTTCCCTGCAGCCCTGCTCGGATACGCCCACAAATTCTCATCCACGTATTGGATTCAGTTTAGTTAGGCTAATATACTGACATTTGAACGAATCCGCTGCAACTACGCGACGGATTGTACAAATTAAGTTGGCCTATGAACATATATATTTTTTGCAAACAACTGCTGGTTGTCAAACTTGTTCAGTTGTGCAACATAAATAAGAGCTGATCGGCTTTTTTGTAACGAAAGCTTATCTTAATTATCAATGCAATCCACATTTTATGAATCACATTTAACAGCTACCTATATACCTATAAAGTTAAAGTATAAATCTCACCTTTTCACTGCTTCAACAGAGCCAGGAATAGGAATGCCTCCTCCTTCCCCGCTGTCATACAACACGCCGCACATATCTAAAACAACTCCTTTCAGGTTTTTGATACAGTCCGTCCATTCTTTAGCGGCCATGTTTAGACACACGGTATCTATTTCAGGATAGCGCGGTGCACCAAGGGACATGTAGTTGTAAGTTAAAGTGATTAAAATTTTAAATAGAAGCGTATTTCATCGTTACCAACCCTGTCCCACAGTTTGCAGTCAATAGTCAATGCTGTTTCAAGAATGCAGTTCAGTTATACTACCTTTGTGCGTTGTTGTTAAAAAAGTACCTATGCTTATGGTCAACTTCGCCTAATTAGGCTACCTGTACCTACTGGCCGTTTATGGATGTATCCGCTTGTCTCATTTGACAAAAAGCAAATGAATGCTCTTGAAATGGTAACTTTACAAGTTAGGTGCGTAAAACGTCATCATCTTACCGTAGCTGCTTGATGGCGAACCTACGTTTTAAAAACGGAATTAATTTGACCGTGGCTGTGCGACAATAAATTGACTACAATGCTTTCCAATTCCATTTGCATTTTGTAACTCATTTTGTATTCAAAGGCATCGTAACAAAGAATCTTTTTCGCTTAAAGGTAAAACCCAGCTCTTCTCAATCTTATTGCAATTCATATCACTTTTGGTCACTTCTCTTAAGCTAGACTAACCCGGCTATGGTTAAATACACAATTAAGCATAACATTAGCAAGTTCAGACGCGGTGCTTGGGATGCCTCTTATAAAAGAATACCGTCTTTGCTGGGCTCTGTCAGTTAGTGACACTGCAAATATGATAGAAATGTGAAGGGATCAGCAGATTTCTGTATACATTCAAACCACTTGGTTGTTTGGTTGGATGGTGAAGGGAGGGGTGTTATTAGGTCGACTGCCGGATTTTTGTAGGTTACCGACCGTGGACAAAAAGTTAAAAGGGAGCCTTGTGAGAAAAACTAATTATTTAACATGACTGATACTCAGCCGTCTCCTCCGTGCATCAGATGTTAAGATCAAAACCAGACGTGATTATATTAACGATTCTCATAATGTTATGTGTGTTTTACTTTGTCATGACAACCCAACGTTTATATGTAAAATCTTTTAGGGTTCGTTTTAAGATGCCAATTTCTGAAAATTTCACACACGCACAAAAAAATAGTTTGGATATAAACTACAGTTTCCAGCCTTGCACTTGGTGCACTGGTCATTCAATTATTTTGTCTAAGAGACTGGAAATTAGACTAAAGTTGTATTTCAGAGGTATATAGCGTGATTAAGAGCTACTTGCATGGAAGAGAAGTCCGTCTGACAGGCACAAATATCTGATTTGTCTTTACCACGTGGGCAGCAGAATCCGCGTCTAAACCCACCAAACAGATACCAGGGAGAAAAGAGCGGCTTCGACATCGGAGTCCTTATTCATTGCGTATCGCTGAACCCTGCTGTCAGTCCAGCGTGCGCCAACTCGAGAAACTGCGGGCAACAAACCGGCATGAAAACAGGCGGACCTCTTTGAAACAGAACAGATAAGCGAAATAAGCTTGTTTTCCACATTTATTTTTGCGTCAGCCAATATAATACACCATTCCTTAACTTGGAGGTTTATCTGCATATTTTTTCATTGATGTTGGAGTACCGGGACACCGGGGTCAAAATGACTCCAAGCCACAAGATCTCGTTTTCAATTATTGACATACTGGATCCAAATAAGTTCAACGGTAAAAAGACAGGCGCACTTTCAGGCATAACTGCACCGAAGAAAGAGAGGTTTCCATCAGATGATGCCGCTGAGGGAAGTTTAGCAGAAAGAGCATCTGATCCCTGTGGTGATCCAGTCCTCCGAGACAAAAGCTTAGGTAAGACATCATTCATTAGAAATGTTTTCTCTGAGAAAATAAATAATATATGTTGAACTAGTTTAACAGTGTCATTCGATTTGCATAAGTTAACAGGGCAAAACGTAGGAACAGACAACACAGGAAGATAACAGAATGCATTTAGTAACATTTTTGTTTGTCCACAATGACATTTTGACATGCATTTATGGTCATGCACTTTATATTGTATGCCAGAGGGCTAGCTCCAATGTTTCAATGGGTCTTCGACCCAAAAAAGCACCCGCATTTTAATTTTTGTTGTCTACTCAAAGGTGACCTTTCTCTACAGATGCATTTTCTTCAAACCCCGCATTCAGTCGCTTGTACCCCGGTTGAATGTCTGTGATTGGCTTTGGGACAGCCAGCCTCGGTAATTGTTTAAATCGTCCCATTGAGGATGCCTCGGCTCGTGCTGATCGATATCCCATTACTGCATCCTGCATATCTCCCTCTAGCAGCTTGCAGGTGCAAACTTCAAACCCCATCCATGTCTGATCCTAAATATTGTTCGATTAAAACTTGCCTTTAATAGATGACATTTATCGATCCGCCAACAAATATGAAACTCCATTAGCACGTCAGGGCTAGATGGTGGAGCTGGATTTGGTCGGGATTGCTTTCCGCAACATGACATTTTAAGCGATTTGTGATTTATAAGTGATTTAAGGATTACATCCACCTTCGCCTCTTCTTCCTGCCATTGCTCCATTCCGTTCAAGGAATGGCCGATCCATATCAACAAGTAATAATTTAAAGGACTTTCCATTTTCACACGTGCGACTCAAAATCTCATAAACAAACGCGGGATTTTGACGTACAGCAATCTTTAAAACGCCAAACTGCTTTTAAGTAGTTGCATTAAAGAGCAGTCATTTGCTTTTGCCTTTTGGTGTATGCACTGTGTGATCAACATATTGCGGGCCCCACACAGTGAATTCACTCTTAACTTCTTCACGGGTCATCATCATTGACAGAAGCCTCTGTCGTAAAATGTAATTAATACAGAACCCTGTATTAATTACATTTTACGACATTAATACAGGAGCTGCACCAAATTGATGTGAGCGCTGTACATTCAGTATTCATTTCATTGGCTATCTCTAGCCCATATTCTCTTTTCCAGTATCATTCACACAAAATATGACATTATGGCAAACGTTCATTGAAGGCTACTAAAAATAAAGTCTCTGCCAAAATGCATGTACAGTCGTAGGCCTAAAGGCCTACAAGCAAAATTCCTGTAAACTTTGACTTTAAGGTGGGTGTGTGAAATCAATCAATCTGTTACACACTTGACACTCAGGCACTGGGAACTTGGTCCAGATGCTACAATTCATATACTATCATTTGCCCTGCAGATGGAGAGAAGCGGATGGGCCGTCCAAATTGTGCAGATGACACGGAGAGGGTAGGCGACACTGAGGCCGTGTCAGTGCTGACACCACGACAATCGGACTCTTCCCCCGACAGACCGGTGAAAGAGCGAGACGAGAGAAGCGAGACGAATAAACTTGAAACGGGTGACCAAGAACCCACGCGGCAAAAGATCCGCGGCCGCTCGGATCACGGTTGTTCCAAATCCCGACGCGCTAGGACTGCTTTCACTTACGAACAGCTGGTGGCGCTGGAGAACAAATTCCGCGTTACGCGCTACCTGTCTGTTTGCGAACGCCTCAACCTCGCCTTGTCTCTCAGCCTCACCGAAACCCAGGTGAAGATCTGGTTTCAGAACAGAAGAACTAAATGGAAAAAGCAAAACCCTGGGGCTGACAGCGCTATTCAGCCCGGAACAAATTCTTTGGTAACAGTCAGTGCAAGTCATACACAGACTGGGACAAGTTCGTTGAATTACCAAACTTTTAATACGTACAGTTCTGGGAATATGGTGTTCCAGGCACCTGGTGCAGTTCCACTGTCGTCCGCTGGAGGGCTGTTGAAGCCCTTCGTCCACAGCAGCTTCATTCAGCCAACCTTTTACACCCCGCATTTGTAAAGACTGTCTCCTTGAAATAACCAATATCGGATTTAACCGTATTATAAAGACATTTTCGCTGTGTTATTTGCGATGACACCATTGTAAAATCCATTACTCAGATTTCATGACCTCTAGTTTAATCGAGGGAGGCACTACTGACTCTTTGTCGCACAGTGTGTTCATGTATTGACATCCACTGAGAGTGCACCATTCCTTACTCCCCAACATAATGCTCTCTCTCTCTCTCTCTGTTTGTTTACATGGAGCATCTCCAATAAACAAATTCAAGAGCAAGCATGTTTAACCCTTTAAAATAGGTAGTATCTTTTTAAATTACCTATGCAGTCCCCTGGTGTACTTTGTTGTGTACTGGTGTAAAATCTTGTCTGAACAGCCCCGAATGTGTGGATGGAATGAAAATAAAAAATGACTTATTTTTGTAAATTGTAATGGTTTTTTGTAACATTGCAATTTTGATAATTGTATTGCAGTATGTGCAAAAGGGCACACTACGAATGCTGTAAAATTGTAAAACAAAGAAGAGTACCATGGAATAATAATATAAAGTGGGGTGTATATCTGTTCTCTTCTGTTCTGACAGAATGGGAATCCGAGACAACCTCAAAGAACAAGTTGCTGACAATTCTGAGACATTTGCCAGGTTGATAAATAATTACACTTACGTGCAGGTGAGCAATAGAGGAGACTTACACTGTGTGAGTAGCAGGGGTTTTAAAACCTGTGTGTTCTTTTACCTCAGTTGTGTGGAACAGACATATTAAAACAAGCAAAAACATGCGGCCAGTATCCAAGATTTAAATAATTCAGGTCAGTCCCTTTCTGTCCATGTGCTGTAAAGTTAAAATGTGAGCTGTAAGGTTAATGTGTGATGTGTTGTACTCCCTTATAACAATCACTGATAGAAGAATCAATTGCCTGTGATGGTCTAAACATTACAGTAATCATAAAAGAAACCACTATCAAAAACTTCCTTTGTCTGAGTCAACCAGCCTACTTTGAAGTCGGCTACACAATCATGTTGCATGAATGCAACATCAGAAAGGAATGTACTGTATTAATAGAGAGAACTACTATAGGGAAGGAGTTACTTCTCTAACTACAAAGAAATATAACAATAAGCAATCATTCCTTGTGGGGTTCACATAGACACATATAGAACTAATAATGATATGTTCTATTCTATTATATGTTCTTATGTTCTATTTGTATGGCACCTGCAACAGTACAGCATAAAGTGCTTCACTAAAATAATTTTACCACAACATCAACTAGAACTACTACTACTAGATAAAACAGACTATATACAAAGGTAAAAGGGTGTAAAAGTAAATTTTAATGTGCATTTTAGAGAAGTTTTACAAGAACACATATTAAAAACTGTGTGGCGTAATCTTCGGAACTTTGTCAGGACATACAGTCATTAATTGATCAGATGTAAACTTCACACCCCCAGCTTTCAGTTCTCTGCCTTGCGCCATAAAAGTTAACGTGCCATTCATATGCTGCATCACCTTTTTAAGTATGAATTACACAATAGGCTACTCAACATACGTGGGCGGGTTTCCAAAACACCGCAAGTGTAATAGAGACAGGAAGAAAACAGACATAAATTAATTTTCCCAGAGTTAGGTATATTCAAGATGTAACATTCCACTCCAGGTTACTCACGCACATTCCTTTATAGTTAACTGGGCAATTCTGAGCTAGCGGGGTAGGAACAATAAGGAGAAAGCATGACGAAAACTGGCGGGTGGGCGTGTATCTCATGTCTGCTCAGACCTCGAACGCTGCCCGGCTTGTTAGTGAGTTTCACTGCGGAATCTATTTCTATTTGATTAAAAAAGATAGTTGGGGAAAAAAAAACTACTGGCGTACAAATTCAACGGCTGGGGTTAAATTATTATACGTGGGAAAAGTACATTCAGGAGAGCATCATCTCCCTTTCTGGAGGACAGAGATAGCTGGTTGGCTAATAGGTCACCGCCACCGTCACAGGACAACGCCACATTGACGTAAGAGACCCACTACAAGACCCAGCAGGGCTGACGGCGAGGCGTGATAGCGTTAGTTTATGTTGTAAGGGATTTGCAGATCAAGCGGACTGTTTCATCGATTTATAAGGTAATTCTTGGCAAATCTTTATATGTATTTCGGCATTAGTCGCTAGATAGTGTTCTATGCCGACTGATCATCCATCATTAAGCAAGCTAGCTGGTTAGCAAGCTAACATGAAAGTGTACGATGCTTAACTTGCTAGACTAGCTATGTTAAGCGGCTGGCTAGCTGGCTGATGATGGACATGCTCGCAAACTGACCCGCTAGCTGGCTAGCTAGATAGCGAGCTATGCTAAGTGTAATAATTGTCGGAATTCCTCTTTCTTCGTTTCCTATTGACAGTATAGCCTGTCTCGCTAACTAGCTGTATATCGATTGATATCTAATCAAGGTAGCTAACTAACCAGCTAGGTGACTTTAACTGGGAAAATGTATCCTTAGTTACAACTAGGTAATGTTCACTAGCAAATGTAAGCTCAGTAAGTAGTATCCAAGTTGTCCCTTAGCGTAACTGAAGAGTTACACCAAACCCTACGAGTAGCATTTATGAATTATAGCACGATGAAATGTAACTATACAGGGCGGCAAGTAGTCAAGAAACTTAACTACCAGTAGCAAACGAGTCTTTGCTCTATCCGTGTAGCTAACGTTACCGCAGGTTAAAAAAAGATCACCAGGCGACGTGTCATCTGGCAGAGCACATGTATGTAGTACTGGTATTTTGCTAGACTAGCTGTCCACTACCCAGCTGTCCGCAGTAAATGCATTAGCGTCCAAACTGTCTTGACCACCCAGTACCATGGAGGATTATATATAATAATATGACACAAGCTGCTGGCGAATAACCACTGCCAGCTAAACCAGATGTACCGCACCCCCCAAACGTAATGTCATTCTTTTCTTCTAGTTTGGTAGCCAGCCAGCTGGCTACTCTGGTTCTTGCTTCGACTTTTTAAAGATAAAGTTAAATAACGACCTATTTTCATCCATACAATTTGCTTATGATTTCAATTGCAGATAGTAATTTAAATGTAGGCCATTCGTTTTTTTTCAGTTCACAGGAGGAATAGGTTTTCACCATATCAGAGTAACGTTGCATCTTGAAGGGAGCGTCGTGATGTGAGCAATAAAAAGGGGCAGTTCCGTGGTGAAATGTCTTGTTAATACAGTGATAGAAAGTATGTAAATAATTTCAGTATATGATCGTCTTTAAAGCAATTATTAAGTAAGTTACCATACTTGATAAGAGTAGATAGGTAGACATTTCAGTAGACCTTACATTTCATTTGTGAAATTAAACTTAGTAGCAGCAGCTTTGTATTAGCATCAAGGAAACCTTAAGGAAACCTTGGTATTTTGAAGTACACCTGGAATAACTGACTTCTTGCAAAGTTTGAATAAATACTTTTGATTCACTGCAAACAGTATTGATCTCTAAAGGATATTATAGCCAGTTTAATTTGCAAATCCCTCCTTTATACACTCAGCCTAGTGCATTCTGCTGCCTCTGCATTTCTGAACTGGGAACCTTTTGCTCTTAGCAAAATACTTTGCATTTCACTCAGAACTGCAGCATTTCACAACATGCTTTTGAGGTGCCTCTCTTCAGATCTGTGGGCTTGCCTGAATGTCCAAGGTGTGTGAGCCAGTGCCAAGCGCTGGTGAAAATTCAGTATCTGCAAGGCCTTGTAATATCGTCCAATGGCAGTGTGTCGAGTTAGCGAGCCTCAGACCTTCTAGGAAAAAAACATTAAGTTATCAACTAATGAGATTAAACCATCGCTCCAAGTGAAATTTTATACAAAGTCTTGTCACACTTTTTCCGTACTGTCCGTGACATGAGGCTTTTAAACCTGAGGTCATCTTATCGCTGTCCCTTTTTTAATCTCTCTCTTTGTAACAAATGCAACACAACCCATGCTTCATATCTAATGTGCTCGGGTGCAGGTTTTTTGGCTTGGCCTGTAATAGCAGCCTTTGTCAGTGTTAGTGACTTCACATAAGCTGTTGGTTAGTGACAAATTGGCGCCTGAGTAGTTTGGCTGGGGTTTTTGAGACGTGCTGCGAGCGCCTGTCCTAATTTAGTCTCTGGATTGGGCGTAGGGGGGTGTGCCAAGGGGCAACGCCGTTACAGCCTATCGTCTTTCAGTCCTATTTTAACTAGGATGCAGCAGCCAATCGGATATTAGTGTGGGGTCTGGCCAAATGGGACGACCTTGGTTTGGTCAGGTGCTTCGGATCTGCAGTGCAGTTTATCTGTAGCAGAGGACACGCTTAAAAAAAATCCCCCCTCTTTGCAGATGAAACCATGTGACAGAAAAATCGATTGCCACATGCGCTGGCTGCTGATCAAGTGTGTAACCGTGTGTGACATACGTTGTTTAGAGTGTCAGTGGCAGGTCTTGTGAAACTTGTTCATTCGGCTCCATCCAATGTAAAACTGCTCTTCCTTACACAAGCAGTTAGCGATTATTCAGTGTGTTCAACTGAAGCTGTTGTCTTAACATTGTGTCAGAGGGCTTTGAGGTAGGTGTTTCATTTAATCATTGACGGAGAATCTTTGTTTGAAGAAGTGGTGGCAGGTAAAGGAGCAGAATTGGCATCACCATGTTCCTATCCCTTTTATGTGTGGCACTGTGGTGTAGTGGTAAGGAAGAGGACTTGTAACCAAAAGGTTGCTGGTTCAATTCCCCACTGGAGCACTGCTCTTGCACCCTTTGGGAAAGGTACTTGACTCAAAATTTCCGCAGTAAATATCCAGCTGTATAAATGGATACAATTGTAAGTCTCTCTAGATAAGAGCATCAGCTAAATGACAGCAATGTAATGTAATGTGTAGACACTAAGCACAGTCTATAGTTGGTAACCAGAAATCTATTTGCACCTACTGTGGCTTCAAGGACAACCCTTGTTAAGCTAACAGTGTAAATTGTCCCGATGCAATGCAAATTGGCTGCCTAGGTAAGTGCACCCCCAATGTTGGTTTAGACACAGAAATAAGACACACTGTGCGTGCAGTATAATAGTGTGGCTATGAGGTGACAGATATACAACAAACACTGTCCTTGCTGGGTGAGGAACCATTACATTACATTATTATCATTTAGCAGAAACTCTTATCCAGAGTGACTTACATAACTTTACGTATTACCCATTTATACAGCTGGATATCTACTCGGGCACTTCTGGATTAAGTACCTTGCCCAAGGATACTGCAGCAGTGCCACAGCAGGGAAACAGCAGCTTTTCGGTTACGACTCTGTGTTACACTGCCAAACGCTAAGATATTGGTCAAAGCAGCAGATAAGAGCACCTGTTATTTCATAGTTTTGATGTAGTTTTAAATGAGATGTCTGAATCAGAACAGTAAAGACTTCACGAAAAGGAGCACAAAAGCTTCAAAATAACAAAGGCAAAGTACTCCATGAGTTTATTATCTTACAGTTCTCTGTTCATGAAAAAGTGAAGAAAGATGTAGAAAAATGTGGAGTGCTTCCGAGTGGCTCAGTGAGTGATGTCACTGGTTGTGGGAGAAAGCTGTGCCCTATGACCCGGGTTTGAGCTCAGCTTTGTTATCAGCAAATGGCGCTAGGGAGCCCACAGCAGCGGAGCAAGCTGGCCTTGTGTCCACCGCGGTCGGGGTTCGGCTTCTTGGGTGCCTGTGAATTACTCAGCTGACGTGAGGGAGACGTGACTGTGAGCAGAGAGCGGGGAAGATATATGTTGCAAGCGTATCGAAAGATAGCTCTCAGGTGCTGCGGAGTAGGCAAGCCTAGTATGTACAATTGCTGATTGAAAAATAAAATTAGAGTGCATGTATCAAAAGGGGTAAAAAAAAAAAAACAAAAAAAGAAAGTGCAAAGTGCAGCAAGTGTGTCAGTCCTGAAGGTTACATCATGCGACCTTCGACGGTATAGTCAAATTTGGGATGAAGCGGAGCCAGAATGAGCAAGGTTGAGAAATACATGAGAAATCAGCTGTCAGTGTACCATGGCGTAACATCAGAAAAACATTTTTTTATTTCTAAGTGAAAGCGTTTTCTTGTTTAATTGCATGTTTTGCATGTTGATACATCAAAAAGTGCTGTTTGAAGAAGGAGCGACCTGGAGTTTAATAGTCTGTAGTTGTTGTTGATTGTTGACTGATTCCTGCAGTATGTACACTGAAACTTTGCAGACGCCTGTGGGGAAAAACCAATTTGCTGTGTAAAAAACAAATTAAGTAACGCTGCGCCATTCCACCTCAGAGAACGGTGTGGCTTTCTTTTGGATTAATGAGTGTCCTGCTCTGTAGGACAGGATAGAAGCCACTATCTTCTGCTGTGTTGTCGCCGACAAGAGGAAACTGAATGCTGACAGTGTTGCCACCTGCTTTTAATCTAATCCTTGTGTCCCCAGCGGCAAGTCTGAAACGGGGAGCTTTTGGGTCTAAGGCTTCTGCCCTTTTGGCTCAGTCTCATAGACACGAGGAGGTGACTCATCGGTCTTCTCTGTCCATTTCTCTGTCTCTTTCTGGTGCAGACGACTCGAACCCGAGACAGTGCAGAGCGATGTTTTCCAAGCTGAACCGCCGCGTGTTCCAGGTGGGGCCCGTCCTGGCCAGGGGCCTACACTCAGGGGCCCGGCCCGCCTCCACAGCCGCCCCCAGCCTGAGGCGGGCGGAGCGCCCACTGACCTCTGAGGAGGTGTACGCCCGGGAGGGCAAGTACGGAGCCCACAACTACCACCCACTCCCTGTGGCACTGGAGCGAGGCGAAGGTGTGGCACAGGTTTCCCTAAAATGCACTCGGGGTGGTTCTGTGAGAAAATGAAACCCACAGAAAGTGTTTGGTTGGATGCGCTGAGCTTTTGTGATTCTTTTGTGATCCGTTGGCATTTTGTGTATGTGTGTCTGTGTGTGTCTGTGTGTGTCTGTGTGCGTCTGTGTGCGTGTGTGTGAGTGTGAGTGACCTTGAGTCCAGCACAATGCTTTCCTTGTGGTTTATTGGAAAGTACTGAATTTAAGCCAGGAAACAAACTTCAAATCTGTTTAATGTCTGTGTAGATGGATTTGTTATCCTAATTGATAATGGTGAAGTTACAGCTACTGATGTGTTTTATAAGTGGAAATCTTAGGAGCACTTGGTGTATGTGCTTTAAAGACAGGACTGTTTGCCGATGTAATAAATACCACATTGTATTCGTCAACTGCTGCTATCTAATGCCAATAGCCTGGTTGGGTTGCTCGATGCAGGACTGTACGTGTGGGACGTCGAAGGCCGCAGATATTTTGACTTCCTGAGCGCCTACAGCGCAGTGAACCAGGGCCACTGCCACCCGAAGATCATCGCCGCGCTCAACTACCAGGCGTCCAGGCTCACGCTCACCTCTCGGGCCTTCTACAATGACGTGCTGGGGGAGTACGAGGAGCTCATCGCCACGCTGTTCGGCTACGACAAGGTCCTGCCCATGAACACAGGTTAGGACGAGTAACGGCGTGGGCCTCCCGGGCTGACAACGGGCCGTGATTACCATGGCGATTATCCCTCTCTCTTTTACACGCAGGTGTTGAAGCCGGAGAGACGGCCTGCAAGCTGGCTCGAAAGTGGGCGTACCAAGTGAAAGGTGTGCCCAAGTACAAAGCCAAGATAATTTTTGCAAGTAAGTAAGCCAGTAACCTGAACAGTGATTAAACTAAAGAGGTCTCTCTGTTCTGTTTCACAGACCAGGATTTGTGTTTACCGTAGTAAGTTGTTGCTAAGGTACATTGATCAATCAGTGCACAAAATGGTCCATTCCCTGTCTCCTCTAAGAACTCGGAGTGCTTTGAGCGGTCATGATCATTATGTAGCTGGAAAGAACATCACGAACCTGACACCAAACAAGAAATTAAGGCATTAATGAGCAACTTTTGTCAGATTGCAGACTTGTAACTGAAAGAGGGCAATAGTCATGCCTTGTGGCAGTTAAGCACTGTGACCCACAAAACTTTGACCAGGAAAAGGTCATTGATTGATTTTTCAGTTATTTATTTGCTTATTTATTTACAAAATTGAAGGACTGATCCACACTTTGTGAACCAAATTTTGTTCACAGACTGCTGTTTTTGACTTGATGACTGTAGTAACAGACTGCGCTCAAAGCTTTTGTGTGTTTGTTCACACTCACACATAGTGCATGGGTATCCAGGCTCCCCTTCCAAAGAACAGAACTTGCTCTCTTTTCAGATGGCCATGACAACTCCGACGTGACTTCTATACACATGCAAAACCTG
The DNA here is from genome assembly GCF_013368585.1 of Megalops cyprinoides. Classification (NCBI taxonomy): domain Eukaryota; kingdom Metazoa; phylum Chordata; class Actinopteri; order Elopiformes; family Megalopidae; genus Megalops; species Megalops cyprinoides. The sequence goes on from NC_050583.1 coordinate 53,210,864, forward strand.
ATTGTGAATCGTATAGCCAATAGGGGCACGTTGTTATCAGGCTGGTCTGTTGTTCTTATTGACGATGGACACACTATTCAAGAGTGGTAATTGGGATGGATGTGATGAAGTTGCATAATGTAGTAGTCCGATTTGTGGACCCTTTCTGGTGACACACGCAAGTTAATGCACATTAGCATTAGCAAGCAATGCTAAAGTAATACAGGCTTTTCTGCCCGCTTCTAGTTGGACTGACAGCTGCTGCTGTACTGTGTGTGAACTTGAACATGTTAAGAGCAAGAAGGGGAACACACTGTAGGCACTGTGAACACAGTCTATGATTCCTAAAACCACAGTTATTTCTGTCTATAAACACATGGGTATTTAAATATTTAATGTTTCAATAATTCAGTTTCTAGTAACTTATGATAAAAAAGCTCTTTTTTCTCTCACACGAGGAATCCACCAAGTCAGAAAGTCTATAAAAATGGTGAAATGTTTAGTCAAGAATGCTGTTTCCTGTCAGACCAGGATCAGTGTAAGAAGCCGAACAGCTTTCTCTTATTTTCTTTTCATATCTGTAAAGGTTTCCTGTATTTCATGGATCTAGGCTGTGGGCCCAGACTGCTTAAAGACAAGCCATCTCATACTGACAGAGTGTAAAGTACAGCACAACTAACGTATCATTTGTGACTCGAGAACTCAACAGAACAAATGGTCACAGTAAACTACATACACTAATCACTGTCACTGCAGTAAGCCAAGAAAGACAAGGTATCATCCAAGAGCTTGTCACAGATGACTTTCCTGGCACGTACTATAATGCCAATAGACTGTCAAAGTGAATTTTTTCACTCGGCAGTTGAGAAATTCACTCTAGGTACCGCATCCATCAAACACTCCTGCAAGAGTCACTGTCACCAAAAATATTTCTGGGCCAGGCATTGTGCTGGTTAGGTACAGCGCCTGCCTCCCGTACAGTAAGCATACATATTACATTACATTATTGTCAGTTATCAGACTCTCTTATCCAGAGTGACTTACATAGGTTACAATTTTTACATGCTATCCATTTATATAGCTGGATATTTACTGAGGCAGTTGTGGGTTAGTACCTTGCTCAAAGGTACAGCAGCAGCCCCAGCGGGGAATTGAACCAGCAACCTTTCATTTACAAGCCCTACTCCTTACCACTGTGCTACTTTGTCACCCATATGTATGCAATTTGGTGAAGCTGATTTATTGATCTAGCCTGATTGACTTGTGGCCTTGGGTTTGAGTTGCCGTGGCGCTAATGGATCGGTTGTCCTGTTCTTCCACCACAGATGGGAACTTCTGGGGCCGTACGATGGCGGCCATCTCCAGCTCCACTGACCCTAGTAGCTATGATGGCTTCGGGCCCTTCATGCCTGGCTTTGAGCTCATTCCCTACAACGACATCCCGGCGCTGGAGGTGGGCCTCTCACTTTCTCTGCAAAAGCCCAAACTCTGCACTCCTGTCTGTGCTTTCATAGAACTTTTCCTGTGTTGCACTGGTAGCTTTTGTGTAAGCCTTTATGGCCCTGGGTTTTTGTTGGGTTAAAGTGCTGCCTTTCCATCCCTCTGGGACTATTTAACTGTTACCACACAAGCTGAAGTCGTCTGGGGTCAGTGAGACAGTAGGACTGTTTATTTGTTTAAAATGCCCCTAGAACCTTTCAGTGGAGCAAATCAGTGACCCTGATTTGTATTTGTACCCAAGATTAATGTATAAATGCATGGTATATCAAACCAGATATTTGCTTTGGTTTTACTGTCTTATAGAATCACCATTGGTGGCTTTTTAAAAAGATGAAGCAAAGCTTACGCTGACCGCAGAACAGTTGCTAGAGAGCAGTGCCTCTTTGGGTTGTTGACCATCTCCGGTTGCCTTTTCACAGCGAGCCCTGCAGGACCAGAATGTTGCGGCCTTCATGGTGGAGCCCATCCAGGGCGAGGCTGGGGTTGTGGTGCCGGACCCGGGGTACCTCACCAAAGTGAGAGAGCTCTGCACTCAGCACAACGTGAGTACGAGCCCCACCTCTGGATTGCGCCCAAATTTTCAACGCACTGTTTTCTTTTAAGGAGGCTTTTAGGCCGACCGTAAAATGAGCTGTTTGTGGTATTTGTTACATCACATATGTGCTTAGCGGAGGCCCTTAATGAACACGGTTACATAATATTCTTCCTTGTGCACTCCCATGTTACGTTACATTACATTATTGACGTTTAGCGGATGCTCCCATCCAGAGTGACAATAGGTTACAATTTTATCCATTTATAAAGCTGGATATTTACTTGAGGCAATTGTGGCTTGCCCAAGGGTACAGCAGCAGTGCCTCAGTTGGGAATCGAACCAGCAGCCTTTCACGTTACAAGCCCTGCTTCTTACTACTATGCTACTCTGCTGCCCACACATGCATATCAACCACATGCATAGCGGACAAATGTACTTTGCTCAACGGCAGAGCCCTAACTGGGACTCAAACTGGCAGTCTTTTGCTTTACAAGACCTGGTCCATGCCCCTGCTCCACCTGGCTGTCAATCAGTGTCAAACCACTGAATCTCAGAGCCACCGAATCTCAGTTGTAACAACTTAGCAGCTACTTGTTGTTCCACTGTCACATACTACTAATGTTGTGCCTGACAGCAGGTGTTAGCAGTGTGCTGTTCTACTGGTAGCAGTGATCTGAAGGCTGTGTCAGTTTGACCCCCTGTGTTGCCATGTTTGTGGTATAAACATGCACAGTGAAACATTTGCTGTCGCTCTTTAGCACCCCATTGCTTACACACTTTCTCCCATGTTGTTACTGTGTGTTAAATAGAAACACCAGCCCATATTATTGCATTATCACATTATTGGCATTTAGCAAGCACTCTTATCCAGAGCAACTTACATAGGTTACAGTTTTTACATATTATGAACTTATACAGCTGAATATTTACTTAATATTTACTTCTCTCTCCCCTGGTGCTCCCCCCTGCTATGCAGGTGCTGTTCATTGCTGACGAGGTGCAGACAGGGCTGGCCAGGACGGGCCGGAGGCTGGCAGTGGACCACGAGGCGGTGCGTCCAGACCTGGTGCTGCTGGGCAAGGCCCTGTCTGGAGGAGTCTACCCCGTGAGTGTCCGAATCCCCTGGCGGCACCCGCCCCCCCCCCCCCCCCTTTCCCATGAGCCACTGGTGCTCGGAATAGAATCACCTGTGACAGATTACAAATAGGATGCAGGCGGTGCCTTCACTGCCTTTCAAAGTGCTGTTCTAAGCCGATATGAGCTGTCTGATCATTTTAGTTCCATTTTTAGTTGATAGGGATTTGGTCCATTTAACTGAATTGAGAATTACAAATGAAATTCACTAGTGGCCAGTACATCCCAGTAATGCTTTCATAATATGTGAATATTATGTGATGTTAATGAAGAGTGGTTTCTAAATGGTGTTTCATTACATTATATTATTGTCATTTAGCAGATGCTCTTAGAGTGACTTACATTGGTTACAGTTTCTCTATGTTACCCATTTATACATCTGGATATTTACTGAGGCAATTGTGGGTTAAGTACTGTACCTTTCCCAAGGTTACAGTATCATTGCCCTGGCAGGGAGTCGAACCAGCAACCTTTTGTTTCGGGCCTTGATCCTTACCACCATGGTGCACTGCTGCTCCTTAAAATCGAGCGCGCTGCCTCTCACATGTTGTGTAGTGGAGAGTTGGAAAAAGTTGTGGGTGTAGCTGTTGTGAATATTAGGGGTGTAGTGAAAACGGGTAGGTGCTGGCCAGGTGACCGTGGTGTTTCCCAATCCAGGTGTCCGCTGTGCTGTGTGACGACGAGGTGATGCTGACCATCAAGCCTGGAGAGCACGGCTCCACGTACGGGGGGAACCCTCTGGGCTGCCGAGTGGCCATCGCTGCCCTGGAGGTCAGTGTGACAGAGCTACCCGTACTCCCACCTGTCTGCTGTGCTGTCTGTCTACATGTCTAATGAGCCACCATCCAGCTGCCAACCCACCATCCACCTGTCTGCTAACCTACCTTCCATCTACTAACCCCCTGTCCATCTACTTGCCTGCCATCCACCTCTGTACTAGCCCATCATTTGCCTGTCTACAAACCAAGCATACACCTGTCCACACACCTACACATCCAAGAGCCGTCACCCTAAGTAAAATACACCCAAAAAACACGCACATCCACCAGTACTCATCCAGTAATCCACTACCCAACCATTTACTCCACAGTGGAAATCCACCCGTTGACCAAACAGCACAATGTCAGCAATAACCAATGGAAAGGGTGAGAATTTTCCCAGCTGCAGGGGCACGACACTGACCCTCCCTCCTTGCTGCAGGTGCTGGAGGAGGAGAAGTTAGCAGAGAACGCTGAAAAGATGGGCCAGCTGCTGCGGGCGGAGCTCATGAAACTGCCCAGTGACATTGTCACCACAGTCAGGGGGAAGGGCCTTCTCAACGCCATCGTCATCAAGGAGACCAAAGGTAGGGCCCACATTCTGTCTGTCACGTGGTCCTTCGTGTGGAATAAGTGGCATCGTTATTTTTTATGCATGGGGCAGCAGTGTAGCACAGTGGTAAGGAGTAGGGCTTGTAACGTGAAAGGTTGCTGATTCAATTCCCCACTGGAGCACTGCTGCTCTACCCTTGGGCAAGGTACTCAACCAAGAATTGCCTCGGTAAATATCCGGGTGTATAAATGGATAACATGTAAGCATGTAAGTCGCTCTGGATAAGAGCTTCTGCTAAATGCCAGTAATGTAATATCATATAATGCGATAGTAGTACTGCACACAGCCTCCTCTCAGATGTCAGTAAGTAGCCAGGGCTTTACTGTTGCAGTCGCAAGCAATGATAGAGGATACTGTTTCCATTCAACCCCGTAGATGATGTGTTACTGCAGGGCAGCAGAGTGGAATAGAATGATTGAAATACTGATTTTGCTGGAGGCTTGAAAAGCCTTGGCTGCTTACGTTTCTGAACCTTGAGATATTTTCAGTAAAGTGCTTACAAATTTAAGGAAAATTCACCGCTAATCCCGGTACCTGTGAGTGGCCGTCCAGTGTAGAGCTGTGCTCTTTAGTGGTTCATACAGGGCCCTTTACTGTCACACATGGTTCTGCTTTCAGACTACGATGCCTGGAGGGTGTGCCTGCGTCTGAGGGACAACGGACTGCTGGCCAAGCCCACGCATGGTGACATCATCAGGTTTGCCCCACCCCTAATAATCAAGGAGGAAGAGGTCATGGAGTGTGTGGACATCATTCAGAAGACCATCCTGTCCTTCTGAATCAGCGGCCAGCCCCGGTCCGTCAGATTGTTGTTCTTACACGGACAACCAGATGGACCATATGCCATGAACTATCAAATGAGAAGTATACGGATTCTAAACCTTTTTTAAATTTAAAACATGCCATCACATAAATAAGGGCTCTGGTCAGTCAGCTTAATGTTCTTTGTTCTTAACTCTGTCAGCGAGAAATTTAGGCAAATGTTACGTTTATCAGTTCTTAGACATTTGCTTTGGTTCGTGTCATTGACCACAAAGTTTGTGACATTGTGGAAGTGTTACACAAGGTACATTCCTCAGAGATAAGAATGAAGCACATTGCTGTTCATTTGGATTGGGGCCTTAAAGGTCCTAAAAAGTGCATCATCTGAATACTTTCTTGTGAAAGTATCTCTTGGAATGTATCAGAGGAATCTGGGCAGGCCAAACTCCTTCATAGATGAAGTCACTTTTGACCAAGTCATTATGCTCAGCCACAGACTGAATGCTTTTAAAGAAAGCATTTGTAGTTTTGTTACAGCGTGAAGCTTGATACTGATATATTAGTTTTCTGTGGAAAGCTAAGCTGGAAATAATATGCAAAGGGCTGCAGATGTTGAATATTTTAAGTCTTCAGATAACTTGTCACATATTAACGTAAACTAATATTTAACAGCGATGAAAAACATTTACTGACGCGTGTAAACATGCTTTCCCTTTGTTTCTTGCACTCAGAATTCCCTTCATTTATATTTTTCCTGCTGTTACATAGAAAAAGCTATGTCACTGATTTTAGTACATTTTACGAACACTTCGTGCGTATTTCCTATGTTTGTTGATAAATGAGTAATATATTTCTAATTTTAAAACTCTTCCTTATTCAGGCAGTTGTATTGCATTGTTTTTATCCACAGTTATTATTTCCAGTTCAGAGCACTGGTTTACCCATGGAGTATAATGTTATTCTCAGAACTGAGTGGAAACTGGATGTGAATCCAACATACTTCCAAAAATATGCCTTAGAATAAATGCATTGCTATCCAGACAATATTAATGTTATATTTTTCTGGTGGTTATCTTTCTCGCAAACAACACTGCAGATGAGCCAAGTGCAATAAGGACAGTTGTCAGCAAATAGTTTGCCAGTAGTTAGCTACCGCACTGTAGCTTGCTAACATGTAAAAAGTAGTTTCCTTCTGTTTTGATATTATATTTGTTATGTTTGTTTGCTAATTAGGTAAGAGAACAGTAATTCAGCAGTATACCGCTGTCCAATGAATTGTGATTGAAACAGTGTTAGGGTTAGGGTTAGGACTGGCTAGTAAGCTAGCTTGTAAGAGACCTACAGTCTAAACCATGCAGCTAAGTAGAAGGAAGGCTGGACAGGTTGTCCGGTGCTAATCAACTGAAAATTAAGCCATTTTAAACATTGTAAGTTGCAGTGTCCGCATTGTACCTTTTGAAGTAATTTTAAGCTAGGGAATCTCTATAGCTTGCTAGCTTCAGGCCTTCTGTACCACACAATCCCCAGTGAACAGTGTGGATGAGTCTAATGGTGACAGGATAATTGTGCTATACATACTATGCTGCCCACTTTTTTTTATTACAAATGAAAATTCTTATGCCCTTTCTGGTAGCAGATATTTAGTTGACTGTCTGTTGACAGCTATTTTGAAATTCTTCCAATGTTTCAAGATTGTGCAATTCTAACATTTTTCTGGATGAATAATGATTGCAGCCTTGAACATTTGTAACGCAGAATCATCACACCGTTGAAACAGCTGTACAAAAAAATGCGACAAAGAGATTGTATGTTTTCACACAAAACCTGCCTAAAAGGGAGCTATGTTGTTTTGTTACAGAAATGGAAATGATAATGGTCATTTTAAGACCATAACGTTACTTCATTATGCTTGTGAATGGGGCTTTATTTGTTTGAATTCTACTGTGCAGACTGCAGTCAAACAAAATGTCCCTTAATGTCTGCACCATGTAATATTACATTCACATACTCTCGAGCTGCACGCCTTGGAAACCAAGGGGTACACAAAGGGATAGTAAAAGGGGTTTATTTGTTTATTCCACCAATCACATGGTCAAGACCAGGAACAAGCAACCTTACCCTGGGGGTTCTGCAGGTGGTTCTGATTGTTGTTCCATTCAGGCCCTGACTCAGTCATAAGACATGGTGAATGTACAGTACCTGTCAAAAGTTTGGACACAACTGCTCACAGAAGATCTCCTTCTATGAGCTAAAGATTTATTTTTTAGTAGTTTCCACGTTTTAGAAAAATAGTAAAGACATCAGAAGTATGAAATAACACAAATTGAATTATGCAGTGACCAAAAAGTGTTAAACAAATCAAAACTATCTTATATTTTAGATTCTTCATTTTTTTTGGAAAGAAATTCATACATAGGCATGAACGTTTATTTATATTTGTCTGATAAACAGATTTCAAGCATTTAAGGATAAGTCTTTAGATCAAAATGTCTTTGAATGCATGTTTCCCATTATCTTAATCAGGTGCATCCAAGCTTTTGACTGGTACTGTAGGTGGTCGATGCATTCAGGGTGATCAGCAATGTCCTGTTTTCCTTGAAAGGTAATTTACACGGACACTTCCATCCCACTCCTGCTGTTGACGGTAATCCTGGGGGAATCTGTGCTTCACATTCTGTACCATTGAGAATATACTATTTCCTTCAGATGTGTGTTAAGAGTGAAGAATGTCTGAGGGTTACGTGAGCTCTGCTAAAGGGCTTTCATTCAGGTTTATTTATTCGCGGAGTGCTTCGGGTCCGGCCGTCTCAAGATTGTTCAGCATCCTGAACAGAACAGAACGTAACAGGAATACTGTTACGTGTTGCATATGGTTTAAATGACAACAGTGTGATTGAAATTGTTACCAGAGGTATTCTTGTAATAAATCTGAGGAGAGCCATTGGTTTGTTTTCATTACTACACAGCCAAAGCTTGGCAGGCATGGAGTGGGTTGGGGATCCTTAGTGAGTTGATTGTTTTCCTGTGGGGCCACCCAAGAAGGCTAATGATTTTTCTTCTCCAACAATTATTTTACATGTGCAACTTAACAGTGTGAATTCATTTTTGTGACACTTCCATTGCATTATTTAACAACGCATTGCGCAGTAAAGCACACCTTACTTCAAAGAAAGATTTTTTTTAAAGACTGCACAGTTCCAGCTATCTCATAACTATTCCTACTGACATAAATGTTTATGCCTAAACAATGTGGTGTGTTGGGTAGCTAGCTGTATTATGTACTGTATTTTTCTGAAGGCTAAGCAGCTATATTCTGTGCACAAAGTAGCACTATTCATTTTAGACTTTCAAATCATTATGTAATTACAGTATACTAACTGGTTAACTGTAACTTTCTTTGTTTCTCCGTTTTTAAATGAAAAGAACATTGCTCTCCTCTTTTTGTTCCAGAGATAAAGTGTACATCAAGAGACAGTTTGAGTTAATCTGCAAATCTGCCCTCACAGACAGGTACTTACACAATGTAACTTAATGTAAGAATATTTTAATAGGTCATTTTTTAACCTTAATAGCCCATTTTACATGTAAAGTATGAAAGGTGCCAATAAGCAGACATTGTGGCATGACATGCCAGACATTGTAGCTATCAATATAAATATATTGTAATATATGGTAGTTTATTATTTGCATACTCTCATATTTTGTAATTTATTAGCAGTTCTAATACTTATTATTAACCTAAAGCAAACATTTATTAGTTTAATAACTCAATTTTCTCATCAGAAGTGTTAATTTGCTTATGGGAGAATCTCAATGTATATGCTGTATGTACATATTTGTATGTGTTTTTTGGAGAATGCCCTTTTAATCTTACATCTACCATCATGCACTGCATATATTTTCCACTAGGTGGAGCTACAATCTTTTTTTCAGCACCTTGAAATAGAAGCGGCGTATAAAGGACTGGTTGTCAGGCCGTGGCAGGGCTGAGTGTTTGTATATCTTGTGTATCTTATCATCTGATTATGTGTGTGAGGGTGAGTGTGTGTGTGCATGTGAGTATGTGTGTGTGTGTGTGTGTGTGTGTGTGTGTGTGTGAATGTATGTGAGAGTATTTACTCAAAATGTCCCTATCCCATCAGCTCTTAGAGAAAGCGAGTTTCCTGTCACGTAGGTCGGTGTAAATGGAGAATGACCTGATTGAATCGTGAATCAGCAACAGCTCGAATGGAGATGAGGATAACCACTCATTCCTGAAAAGATGCCTCGCGCTTGGTGCCACTGTGTTTCCTCCAGCAACCATCCCAGTAATGTAACGGAGTATAAAAGCACTAGCCTGCATTCAATCATGTGAAGTAGCAAAACTGCTGCCAGATGGGGGCACTTAAGTCTTAATCATAAAGCTATTGGAGTGAAAGACTGCAGTTCATTATAACCGAAGCAATACCCTTTGCCGCTCTGTTAGGTCTAATTGCATATCGCGGTGACAGGCCAGCTCACCTGTTATTCACCACAGCCCTGATGGGTCAGTCTGTCAGTGCCAGCCCTGCCGGGGCGTCAATAAGCTGTGTGCCACCCAGGGTGCTGAAGTGTCATTGTGAGGGCACGGTGACGGATCTTCGTCTGAAAGGAGCGGGCAATGATCAATCTTCCTCTCCGCCTGCCCGTCCTGCCCTGAGCTGCTTGAGTGAGCTAATGAGAGAGTGTGGGAGACAGGGAGAGCCGCAGTGTGTCGGTGGTGCCAGGAAGGGAGGCTTACAGCGGGCTCTCCGGCCTGCTGTGTGACAGGCGGCGTCTGATCGCCCGCCCCCTGCTTCCCCTCCCCTGTCAGCAGTCAATTACCCAGAGGTCACGGCAGGCGGGTAGCCGGGCGGCCGCCGGGATTGGTCACGTCTGTCACAATGTAAACATTCCGCTACTGCGTCACTATCCACCCGTAACTCGGTGAGACATGATCCTCTCTCAGAGTGTGAGGCCGGCAGCGGGTGTCCTGGGAGAATGCGTGCATGCGGACACACACAGACACGTACATGCACACACACACACACCCTTTCTGTCTCTCTATCTCACTGGAGGTCACACGGATAACTGAGCAACATTAACCACCTCACTTCACCTCCCCCCACCCAACACACACACACACAAACTCACCCTCTCTCTCTCTGTTACTGGAGGTCACATGGATAACTGAGCTAAATTAACTACCTCACCTCACCTCACCTCCCCCTACCCAATACACACACACTCTCTCACACACTCAGCACAACCTTACAAAAAACAAACATACATAAAAAATGCAAATGCAGTAAAAGCCCAGATCGAATCTACAATCAGAGAAGATGTCACACTGAGGGCACTAAACCCAAACTACAAGTCAACCCCCCCCCCCCCCCCCCCCCGAAAAGGCTGGTGCCATATGGTGAATTGGCCCAAAGTGCCACAGCCTTGAAATGCTCATTGTCAAATCAGTGTGTGTAAGTGTCGTAAACAAAGTGGTCGGTGGTGGTGGTGGTGGTGGTGGTGGTGGTGGGGGTGGGGGGGTGGGGTGTTTGGCCGGTGCTGCTGCGGCCTTGGAAGGGAAGACTCCGTTCCCTCCATGTCCCTGGGGCCAGGGGCCAGCTCATGGCCGGGGCCTGGGACGCCGGCTTCTTTGTGGCGTGTGACAGAGAGATGTGCGAGGGTGCCATCACTCTGAACCACAGGAAGGGACATAAAGTCTGGGGCTGCCTGGGCCTGACAGCTGTACCAACCTGCTGCCATTAATCTGAGGGACTGACAGAGCACTCACCCGTGCTCAGGCTGAGATCTCTCTTTATTTCCTCTGTCCGTCTCTGCTAAAACTTCAGCGTGCCTGGATGACCATTTTTCAACGTGCGTGGGACAACGCTTGACGTCAATCATGGAGGCGTTCTTTGGTTTGACATGCCTATTATAGTGGACTATGCTGACTTCCTATATCTGGGTTTTTGTGGTCTTCTGTGTTTACAACTTTTTAATCTTCTGTTTTTTTCTTGCCTATTTATGCTCTTTTTGACCATTAAATTAAATTCTTTCAAAAATCTCATCCCCTCTGTCTCTGTTAACTGTTTATTGCTTGATGTAAGGACTTTCAGGGTGGGGCCTAGTGTTGATCCATGTGAAGAATCGATAGAAACCTATGCTACTATAGAAAAATTGCCAAATGATGTTACAAAAATCAAACCCAGTCCTCACCAAGGAAGGTGAAAGTTGTGAAGCAACAGGAGAGACAGTGTGTAACTCACCATAGGGTATAATGGAATTTGTTGGTTTTTTTTATTTAATATATTTAACCCAGTGAAAATCACCCATTGGCATGAAGGTTCTGCCTGTCCGAAAGATGCTTAGGTTATCTTTGAACAAATTTTAAATTTAGTACTGAAAACTCCAAACTGTTTTTTGCATCATAATTCCATCATAATTCCAGGAATTATGATTTCATTTCAATAAAAAATCTTGTTATGCAATTTCACATATTAAAAGTAACAAACAAAAAAGGTAATTTTTCCTTTGAAATTGATTTCTACTGCTTGCAACCTTTTAGTGTCCAGAAACTGTGCATTTTGAATACATGAGTAATTACACCCTAATATATTTGAAATGCAAAACTGATCCAGCAGCCGGCTTCTTTTTTATTCAGCTGATTAAGTACTATTAGGCACCTGCTATGTGCAGCATGCAAAATCAATAACTTATTACAATTTTAACAACTCGTTATCGACTGATCTTTTTTGTAAAACAGATGTTCCTGTCTCTAAAGCTAAGGATAAATAAAGCTGGAGCACAATACCAGCAGCCACATTGATCCCTGGCTCCGTGTTCCCTTTGAAAAACATGCTGCTAAATGAATTCGTCTCGCTAATTGCAGCCCTAAATTAATTAGAATCAGCTGATGCTTCCATTACTTGGGTACTGTCAACACAAAGGCTAGAGCAGCCAGCACTGTGGCGTGTTAATGATGGGGATAAACAGTTTTCTTCATCAGGGGCTCACAGAAGATAGTCATTTGATTAACACGCCTGTCCTGGCCCCGCTGCAGTCTTTTTTTCTGTACTGCAGAGGAATGCTTGATTTCATTGATAGCATCTTTCCCGTTGCTCAGTTGCATTGATCGGATAAATCAAGCAGTCAGAGGCACGAAGATAAGAAATGTATCATAAGAGATACCATCCTGAGAAGGCAAACAATCTCAGATGTGGGTTTGAGGGTGACAGGGAGGCAGGCTGGCAGAGAGTGGGAGGAGGAAGAGTAAGAGTCCTCCATTTCCAGAGACGGTTTTCAGAGAAAGAGAGTCTGGTGTTTGCCTGTGAAACATTCAAGGAATTTTGTCTGGCCCAAGAGCCGAGGGCAGTCTGGGTGACGTGGAGGAGCGGTGTTCCTGTCCTCCCCCGTGCTTTGATCAGGGTCACGCAGGTCCTCCGTAAGGGGCGACTCCTGCAAAGACGTATTCCTCAAACGAGCTTTGCATTTGGCACGGTGATGAAAGTCCCGGTCACCAAGACAACGGGAAAAAACACTTTAACACCCACCCCCAACCAATCCCCCCCACTCCCAATGTCTGCACGTTTCACAGCGGGGGGCCATCTCTATACTCTCTACACTCCCCCGTTTCCCAGTCGCTAGCGGTGCCAGGGCGTAGCCAACGTGCTAATGCCTGATTGTACGTGTTAATGGATGTGAGCTTGGAGGAATTCGGCCGGAATGCCCGCTCCTGGACCTCAGTCAGCTGGAGAGAGGCTTGACTGAGCATCCCTTTTCTCCTGTCCTCCCTGGAACGGACGCTTTCACACGCCCAAGTCAATTGCTGCAGAACAGGCCTTCTTCCTTTCCCCTTCCCTCGTTTGGCCCTGGTCTTACGGGACGCCCACGAGAGAACCCTGTGTGCTAAAACAAAAGGGGGCCATTCAGTTCTCACGGCCTCGAATGGTTACAGTCATTAGACTGTATAGTTACAGTCATTAGTTTTGTAAACGACAATTATTTTCATTCCTGCTGCTCTTTTTGACGAGACGGGCCTGACTCGCAATACACCCCCCCTCTCCCTCCCCCAGTTTACTAATACTCATCACTTCCTGTGGGATCTGTGGGCCCGTCAGGACTGGTGCGCCACTCACCACCCAAAAATCAACCTCCCCCAACCCCCCCGGCCCCAACCCCTGCTCGTTGCAAACCGCTTGACCTCAGCACCTTGGGTCACCTTGACTCCCGGGTCACCCCCGGCAACGAGGCTTCATTGATTCCATCATTGCTTGCTGCCGCGCAGGCACCCAGCTCTGAGATTAATGAGGGGGAGAATGGGAAGAGGCAGAAGACTGTCCGTGCCAACGGCCTCCTGTTTCTCAATTCCCACCCACTGACATTTCCTTTCTGTTTCTGCTCGGGGGTGAACATCCTCACCAGTGCTAATGGAAAAAGTGCTCGTAATGGCGTGATTGTTCTCCAAAATGGCTTTTTGGACAAAAAAACTGAAAACCGATGGCTTCGCGACAGGGCATTAGGTTTTAAATATAGTCTCACTAAAGTGTGAAGGTGAAGCATAAAATGTAAAGAGTAAGGCTTGCCTTGATTAATTAAATACCCATAAACCCTTGGAAACACTCAAACGATTCAAAAGAATTGGAGTAGTAACTCAACCAAAGTTTTGTGTTCTATCTTTACCAAATCTGCAGTGGTACCTTTAGAAACATCTTCAGAAAGTATCAGCACACTCTCTGACCAAGATATACTATTCACTTTTATTCTTACAGAGAGCAAATCAGCCTGTCCGTAACCCAAACTTCCATCAGTGTCATGCATATATTGTACTGTTTAAAATATTTGTGAGGGCTCACAAGTTATTCAGATGGACTACATTCATTACAATAGTGGACGCTCTTATCCAGACCAGCTTCCAGCACATAAGAGCAGAAATGTATCCATTCAAGCTGAATGAGCATCAGTGTCAAACCAAGGTAACAGGACTAAAATATATTTAATCTGTATCTGAGGACTACCAAATATCGATGAGTTCTCTGTCTCCGTACATCTTACTAAAGGAGCCGAGGTAAGATTTGCCGGCTGTGAACCAGCGGGCCTTCAGGAAGCTGAACAGTACTGATATCTGCTGATCTTGGAGGCACTGTACGGTGAGCAATCACCTTACCTGCCAGCCCCTCGATGATTTATTCCCTCCCCTGCCACACAGATATCAGCACACAGGCTCCAGTGCCTGGGGAGGTGGGTTCTCCTCCCCTCCACAGAACACCAGAGGACACTGGGAACGCTCACATCCGACCTTCCCTCAGAGGACGTCCCCGTAGGATCACTTTGACTGGCCATGTGCTGTGCATAACTCACCCATCCATACATAATCACCGACACAGCCGCTGCAAACAACACAGCATACACCATACATCATATATCATATCATCATCATATACTGCAGTTCATATGATCTTGTTTTCTGTAATGTCATACCATATATCATGTGTCACTATTTTGCTTTTTATGTGCTTGGGCATTACACTGATCCATTTGCATTACATTCGTTTATGTATTTTATTCGTTATTTTTATTCGTTTATGAATGACTTCCAGCACAAAAGAACAGAGGTGTATCCATTCAAGTTGAATGAGCAACAGTGTCAGACCAAGCTAACACTCCCAGACCAGTGAGTGTGAGCATAACACTATTGAAGCTCTAACCCCGATCCTTTTATTGTTGATCTAAAACTAGAGAACAGCAACCAAAACTTTAAGAAGCAGCACGTTATTCTGCTGAAGCCCACAGATGTCATGTGAGTGAGCTAAGAAGCTGGAATGTGAGAGGTGCACTTGCACAGTGACCCCAGTGACCCCGAGCAGCCATGCACAGGTGGTGTGGGCTTGCAGCGCAGATGCAGACGCAGACGCCCATGTGACCAGGCTCAGGCTGTGAATAATGGGTCTGACGGGCACAGAGGTTGGCACACGCAGCCTGTGGAGAGCGGGAGGGACCCAGCGGCACCGGGGCATGTTCCTGGCCGAGGGGTCGGCACCCAGGTGGGGTGAGGGTGATCCCTGATGGCAGGTGGGGACGGGTGGAGGGCGGGGGCAGGGCAACGCAGGGCCGCCTCAGGGGCTGAGGAAGCGTCTCGGGGTCAGACTCGAGTACCAAGTCTGACCCCGCTCAGCACCGAGGCCTGACAGCGGCGTCTCTACCTTGGATCTGCACAGCTGGACCAGAAGCACAGAAATCTTTCCTCACACACAGCAGGGCAGAAGAGAGAGGGGTGGGAGTGTGCACAATCCTTCCCAGCTAGTCATTTCTCTTCACTTCCCTGACTGCTTCAAATCTGATGTAATTACACCCCTGGGAATATAAACCTCAGGCCCACGCTGTGAAACACTCCTGACCCCATGAGGAAAGGTGCATTTCATTATGCAGGAGCTGGTATTTA
Source organism: Megalops cyprinoides (assembly GCF_013368585.1). Taxonomy (NCBI): domain Eukaryota; kingdom Metazoa; phylum Chordata; class Actinopteri; order Elopiformes; family Megalopidae; genus Megalops; species Megalops cyprinoides. Next base: position 53,226,580 of record NC_050583.1, read on the forward strand.
GCCCGGGGTTCGGTCTCCATCTTCAGACTGGAAATGTCACAGCACCCGCTGCAAACGCGAGGCCGCGGTCGGATGTTGTGCCCTGATGTCACAGTGAATCAACACGAGATACATACTGACTGGCATGAGGATATGCACAGCTCTCTGAGAACCAGGGGTCTGGGTATTGGTAGAAACCACAGGATGAATCCAGAATGCTCGAGCTCTGTGTCATACTTCTCACCAGTCTAAGGAATTTATTACAAAGCTGCAGGACCACACTCTTACTTTCCTGCCTCCTCATTCAATGCCCTGATAAAACCCATGTTGCGTAGAGTAAAAACAAAACATCCACTTTTTCTCTTGATTAAAAATGCATTTTTAGTCTCTAAATGAAATTGTCTAAAAGCATTGCACAACTTGACGAATGCATAATGCCACAGATGTCAATCTCTGCAGCAAACGAACGCATTTTAAAACGTGCATGCTGCAGCCTAGGCTAAAACATAAGGTCTCTCCCATAGGTAGTGTTTCAAATGAAGTCCAAGGGCAAAAGGAATTTACTTTCATTTGAGGGAGGTTGCTAAATGAATCGGTTACATTATTCTAGGTTGTCTTCCGGCAAATTAATTACTAATGAGGGATGTCGACATTAATTTAGCAGAGTCACTGACCTAAGTGCAGAAAATCAATGGCAATATCAAGGCCTGTCCTGGTTCGGAGACAGTAATTACAATAGGACAAGCGATGGCCCCTCTCTGTGGCTCAGTCCATGGCATTGCTGCCAGCCAGCTGATGAATTTAGCTGGTTTTCTCTCCACGGCAATTTGCTAGCCGAACATAAACCTTTTGGTCTATTTCACTTGTAAGTGAGATGGTTGTGATGAAGTCTTTTCAGAGGTGAAAATATCAGCACTTCACTGAATTTGTTTTCCATTGACTTGCATTACTGATGTTTGAAAAAGTAATTCCTTCCAGGACTATGTTGAGATTGCTTTTTGTGCCATCAATGGAATTAAAGATAAATGAGCAGTAATATTTGATCCAGTCCTGTCTGTCTCAGTGGATTCTGATTTCACTGCTTCGCTCAAACCAATTTAACATGACAGTACAGCTAAGAAACTGCTCCGGCTTAGAACAATGTCTCAATCAAAGCTGTCCGTCATCTTTTGAGCACCAAGCATTTCCTGCGAGTTACCCTTTAAGGGAAAGGGAGAGGCGTGAAGCACACAATGATTACAATAGTACATAACAAGTGGGTGACAATCAAAGGTTGACCTCAATCTGTCAGGAAAGTTTTCGGAGCGGAACGTGCTTTAAGAAGACGGGAGCTGGGATGCAGCCCGGTTGAAGATCCGACAAGTCACAGCTGAAAGAAGGGCTCTTATCCTACGAGAAAAGCACTCGATGTTTCTACCGCTGCTCTCTGTTGGCATGACATCATTGTCGCTCAGCTGGTCATCCTCTGGTGTCACACCTGTTGTGTCCACTTTCCAATTTATGAACAACTCACACATGCAGGTGTGTACGCACACACACACACACACACACACACACGCAAATATGATCAATGGTCTGATAGTGGTGGAATGAACTCCCCACAGGGATCAGGACATCGGAATCACTGGCCATCTTCTGACGTAGACCTAAGACCCACCTCTTCAGATTGCATCTCGGTTCCACCTCAGTCCCCACCCCCTAACACCTGCTACTTGTAGTACTTGTATTACTTGCTGTTCATTTTACCTGTAGTGTTTTAGATTCTGTGATCTAGTGACTGTGATGTGTGGTAATGTGTGAACTTAGCTTCCCTAAGTTTCTAGACTGTGTAGTCAGGTTGCACAAGTTAACTTATGGTAGGGCTTGAATGGTGTCATGCTCACACTCACTGGTCTGTGAGTGTTGTTAGCCTGGTCTGACACTGTTGCTCATTCAACTTGAATGGACACACTTCTTTTCTTTTGTGCTGGAAGTTGCTCTGGATAATAGTGTCTTCCAAATGAATGTAATGCAATGGTTGGCGTTCAAATGCAACGTTCATGTAAAAATGCATATGAAGTGAATAAGTACATCACTACATAAACGACTGTGATGAAAAAATATATCTAGATAGATATGTACTTTATTAATCCCAGTGGGAAATTAAGTTATCCAGCTGCTCGCTGACATACAGTACATTCATAATAAAAACCATAATACAACCATTAAAAGTGCGGAAGTGCAAAAAGAATAAATAAATAAATAAATAAACAGATAAAAACAGTGAACAGTACATGGGTAAAGGACACAGTGCATGGGTAAAAAGACTAAAAAGTTAAATGACTAAAAGACTACACAGTGCTCCTCCTTTCCCCTCCTCTCCCACGTGTGGTGTTGTACAGTCTTATGGCTCTGGGAAGAAATGACCTGCGGCATCTTTCGGAGGAGCAGTTTAGTGAGATCAGCCTCTCACTGAAGCTGCTCCTCTGCCCCACCACCAGCTTGTGGAGTGGGTGGCTGCTGTCGTCCATGACAGAGAGCAGTTTGAGGAGTGCTCTCCTGTCTGCCACCGATGCCACAGAGTCCAGCTCCGCACCAATGATGGAGGAGGCCTTCCTGACCAGTTTCTCCAGTCTCTGTGTGTCCTTCTGTTTGGCGCCCCCCCCCCCCCAACACACCACCCCGTAGAAAAGTGCACTGGCCACCACCGACTGATAAAACATCTGCAACATTTTTTTGCAGACGCTAAAAGATGCCAGTCGTCTGAGAAAGTACAGCCTGCTCTGCACCTTCCTGTACACAGAGTCACAGTTGGCAGACCAGTCCAGTTTATTGTCCAGCTGCAGGCCCAGGTACTTATAGGAGGTGACCACCTCAATCTCCTCACCACAGATGTCAACAGGCAGAGGAGATGTGCAGTGCCTCCTAAAGTCCAGTACCATCTCCTTTGTTTTTGAGGTGTTGAGCTGCAGGTGGTTCAGGTGACTCCAGGTGGTAAAGTCCTTCACAAGGGCCCTGTACTCCCCCTCATCACTCCCCCTGATGCACCCGACGATGGCGGTGTCGTCAGAAAACTTCTGCATGTGACACAGTTCGGTGTTGTGCATGAAGTCTGCTGTGTACAGGGTGAAGAGGAGGGGGGCGAGCACAGTCCCTTGTGGCGCCCCCGTGCTGCTGATCACCATGTCTGATGTTACAGACCCCAACCTGACAAATTGAGGTCTGTCAGTGAGGTAGTCTGTGATCCAGGACACGAGGGGTGGGTCGATCTATGGCAAAAGGGAGCAAGCATATAGCTGTCTTTGAGACTAAGATCAAGACAGAGGTCAAGCTGTGATGTTGTCTCCCATGAAAATACGAACAACCACAAATGAGCACTGTTGGACCGGTCACTCATCCAAACCAGAAGAGGCCAGCTGCCGCCTCTGTGATCCAAACCGAAATCCGATCTCCTGTGAATTATGCATGTAAAGTATATATTTATATATATATTTATTGAAGGATATGTTGGGGGTTATACATGGTGAAAATACAAAGGCAGTAAGCATTTTCCTTCATGTTTTCAGAAATTTATCAACATCAAAAACAACAAAAACCAACAAACCCCTTACCATAAACCCCCTCCCGTCAGCCCCTCGAGAGAAAAGAAAAAAAAAAAAAGGGAAGGCCAGCGTGAGAAGGAAAATTAAATTCTGACAGTCAACATGATGCACAGGACTAAGTCAGGAAAAGAAGAGAAAGGCCTCAAGTGCTAGGGGTGTCACAGTGGGCATGGTTTTTCTCACTGGCTGGCTGCTGCCCATTTGTTCAGCAGAAGTTGCCATGTTTTTTGAAAGAATCTATCTTTGTTGGTAATCTTATGGCGGAGTCTTTCCATATGCAGTACGTTACCTAACTCCCTAAACCACTGCTGGAATAGGGGGCTAGCCTCTGATTTCATGTATGTAAAGTTTGATCACAGATTATCATTCAGTCCTCAGAGCAGGAAAAGGTTCAGCGCCAGAGCTGACTGGCTTGAATTTCTGTATGTAGATCTGACCAAACCACAAAGCCATGGCAGGCGCACAGAAGCCAGGGAGCCAGAATGCATGTCACAGGGCGGTGTGAGGGATACACTGTAGCATCACACATATTGCCAATTCTGTTGTAGCACGAGAGGCATGCAAATCAGAGCATCATTCCTGGATTGCTTCTGGTATGCAAACCAAGCACTGGAGTCTCTGCCATTATAAAATTACAAATCCAACACATTTGATGGTTTATGATTTGGGTGTGCCCTCCTACCCTTTTAGACTGGGCTGGCAGTGTAGCATGGTGGTTAAGGAGCAGGATTCATCACTGAACAGCTGGGGCACTGCTGCTGTACCCTTGGGCAAGGTGCTTAACCCACAATTGCCTCAGCAAATATCCAGCTTTATAAATGGATAACATTGTAAAAAAACTGTAACCTATCAAAATCGCTCTGGATAAGACCGTCTGAAAAAAAAATGTAATATGTAATATAAACACAAAAAAGCTCATTTTCTAATGGATAGATTAACAGCTGGTCTGATGGTGCCTGGGCCTCCTCAGTCTGTCTTCCAGCCTGCCCTTCAGAGAGAGAGAGAGAATGACCCACACTACAGATTGACTGCTTAAGACCACCTCATCCCCCCACCCAAACATCCTGAGTCAACCGATGGGCTCAGCCAAGCTGAAGCAACTTGGGCCAAAGAGCCCGGGGTTCGTAAATAAAGGATTCAACTCGATGGTGGAGTGCGTTGCCAGCCCAATATCCGCATGGCCTCGGAGCGGTCCGAGGGGATTACTCCAGCTGGCTTTGCGCGGGGCTTTTGTGAGGGCACACAAACAGTGCAGTGGTGGCGGCTCCTCTCTCTGCAGCTCAGCTCTGGTAAAGTCATGGACGTGGTAGGTGTGGTATGCATATGCTGCATTGGCAAAAGCCCTCCCACGTGGTTATATAACTACAGTGTGTTAACATATGGTAGTGTGTGAACTAGGGTTCCAAGTTTTCCCCACTGTTTAATTGCATTTCTGACTTGGTGAATATCAGTTCAGAATGAGTTTCAGAAAGAACTCAAAGTAACACTGAAGTATTGTATTGGTATGAATAAAAATGTGAATATGAATAAAGTATTGGTAGGAATGTGTATGAATAAAGAATTCTGGCAGTTCAAATGGAGTATATGAATGTTAAGAAATGTTCATTCGCTGGTATGTTCCTAAACCTGCAGAAATACAGTTTTCAAAGAAAGATTTCCTTTTGATTATCAAGCTAAAAACTATACTGTAAGTACTAATGTGTAAAGACACAAACAACTTTCAGATTTAAAAATATGGATTTCATCTTTACATTACAGTGCCTCAAATTAATATTTTCAGGCAAAAAACTAATCTTGCACTCCCCTGGTCTCTCCCCTGGTCTCTTTGAGCCAAAAAAGTTCCATGACCAAGCACAGAAGCACTTGCACAAAATGAACGCAGTCTTTCAAATAAAAAATATGAGCTGTTTTTCAAACAAATTGAAATCTCTTTATTCATTGTTTTTTAATATCGAAGGTGTCATTGGAGGACACAGCGTAAGTACCAGGCCTGTTTCTGTATTTTACCAACATGCTCCACAGCCACAGATGGCTCTCCCTCGGCTTTTCTCAGGTTCCTATGTTAACTATGGAGACAGGGAGGACGTCCAAACTCCACACACACAGGTCCAGAACCCTGGAGCTGTGAGGCAGCAGCGATGCCCCAGCTGCCAAAAAACACCGCCCATATCAGCTATTAAGAAAAACAGAATTACGTTTCCTTTTTGCAATGTGCGGTTCCAGCTTGGATTACTTAATGCAGTTTCGATTTTCCCACCTGCAGCACAAACCAAACAAACAATGCACTGTTTTGTGCATGACTATAAATGCCTCTGTTAATCTGGCATTAACAAAATTGAAAAGGACAAGAATGAAGTAGCGTGTTGCTATCTGCAGTACACAAAAGCAAATCTCTCTCTTCAGACTTTTCAGTCGACCAATACAGTATTATTGCCCTCCAATATGCTAAAAATGACGGAACGGGACTAAATCTTACCTCGTGTTTAGCTGCAAGCTGCCCAAAATGGGTGCAGTAATGTATTTTAATTAGAAAAAATACCACCCTGACTTTTTATGTGCCTGTAATGACCTCTTCACCAAATGAGAGGTAAAGAAGAGAATCGTTGCATTGCCGTGACAAAAACAGCATTTCCTGTGTTTTTGTGATTTCTCATGCAGTGAGCTAATAATAACCAATGCCAGATATGGTATAGCACCATATCTGTCTAAAACAGGAAAGAAAGCACTGCCCTCTTCTTCCCGCTACCCTGCCCGAGCCCCGCACTGTGTACTTTCCGATTAAGAATTCAAATTAAAAATATGCCTGGCTGAACAGATGAGTCCTGTGCTTAGATTACAAAGTGACAATGTTATTACAGTGTCATATCTGTTGAGGTAGGGAATTCTAAGGTTTAGGGACCAAAGCACTAATAGCACTATCCCCCACAGGGCGAGGATTAGTTTCGGGTATAATGAGTTGGCCAGTACCTGAGGAACAGGATCACTGAGTAGACACACAGAACTGTATCATTTTATTAAAATACTGTGGTGTGAAGCCGTTGGATGCTTCATTAGTCGGTAGAAGTATTCTGCAGGGAATGTACTGTATGTAGTGTATTTCGAGATGTATTTGAGACTTTACCGTGAGGTAATTCAGTTTATGAAGGGTTTGAGTTTATGCTTTGCAGATGGTTTAATATCTACCATTGCCCCGGCAGCAGCAAAGCTTTCAACATATTGAAGCATTCTGTATCCAGAACTCTGGCTGAGACACCAATGAGAGGGGTCTTACAGTATGGCAAGATATGCTTTTATAATCTGTCAGTAAGTAGTAATGTAAAACAAATAATAAATGCTGGTAATATAGACATATAGACTACCATCCATGAACCATTATGTATGCACAAACACAAACACACACACACACACACACACACACACACACAGAGTTTTAAGCTGAAATGCATTTATTATCTCTGAATGACAAGCTAAAAACCGATGCGCTTGCACATGGGCTACAGCTTCAGCAAGAACACTAATATGGAAGAATGACAAGCATGTTGAAAAAGCTTTAATTATTGCATAAGAGGATATCTGACAATCTCGCAAGAGTGCTAATTAAGAAACGAAGTGCATTTGAGAAGTTCTCCAGATAGCACAGATTATTAATTAAAGCAAACACTTCCCGGGGCTGGAAAGATAAATGTCAGAAAGCTTCAGATATTTCACGATTTTATGTTGTGCAAATGCTCGATTTTAATATTTCCAATCACATAACGCTGTAGTACAGCTCAAATTTTGATGTCTTCTTCATTTTACCACTGCAAGACTGGGTAAAACGGTTCACAAAGATGTTGTTTTTTGGAAAAGTGATTGTCCTGCTGCATCAATATAGTGCCTTTAACCCCTTTCCAAGGATACCAGAGCCCTGTACAGTGAGAGGGGGGTAACTCACCTCAACTGCCACCAAAGTGTGACCCCTACCTAGATGGCACACAGCTGCCATTTTGCACCAGAATGCTCATCCAAACATCAGCTAAGGTGGAGAGGGAGGGACATATTTAGTCAGTTGGGGGATGCTTAGTCAGCCAGATTGAGACAGCCAAGTGAAGAATTTCAGCAGGAGGCCAGGGAATATCCCCCTGCTTTTTGCAAAAAGTGTCATGGGGGTCTTAAATGACCAAGGTGAAGGCTGGATCTTGGTTTAACATCTCATCACAAGGATGGACAATTTGTGTTAAAAATGCGACTGGGAGAATCTCCAAAAAATAATAATAGAAAATAATGCTCAAGCAATTACATAAGACAGTCAATTACATTACATTACTGTCATTTAGCAGATGCTCTTATCCAGAACAACTTACATACAGTAGGTTATAGCTTCACCCGTTTACATAGCTGGATGTTTACTGAGGTAGTTGTGGGTTAAGTACCTTGCCCAAGGGCACAAAAACAGTGTCCAAGCAGGGAATCAAACCAGCAACACTAGTGTCCCTTATTAGAGCCATCGAACTCACGGTGTTAACTGGCTGACTGAGGGTTAATGTATTAGTTAGTGTATTGGCTTTACCCTCTTTTGTTAAAAAAAAGCACGTTTGGAAAAGTAATGAGCGCAATGCATTTCCCCCCTAAGGTGTGTCCATTAATCTTCCGAAAGTGATCCCCGGGTAACTGGCCCTGCCTCACGCTGTGCCCGCTCGCCTTTAAAACAGCAGGCAAAAGCAACACACGGTAGTGGAGGGCCGCAGACATTTTCACACCTTGTGATATGAGATTAATAAACTATATGTGTTTGCACTGGAGCGGCCAGCCCGTCGCGAGGGGAGTCTCGGACGAGGCGGGTCTGTCTCCAGGCAACAGCTCGGCCTCGCGGACCGGGGGAGGAGAAAATGGGAGCATTGTGCTGTCAGGAAGTAATCTCACGGGGTAACAGGGGAAACTTGTCATTGAACCCGCGGCTGTGTTATTCTACCTGCTCCGCAGCGCTGGCTGGATGACTAACAAAGTACTTCAATTATGAAATAAGATACTTTTACAAGAAGGCTTAACACACAGACCAGTGAACGCTGGAGACAAAGCAGGACTGGTCTGTGGACATGGATTTTAGGATAAAAATATTACACTTATAGCTGTTGTTGTGTTATAGTTCTATTATAGTTGTGTTGGACGCTGTTCCCCAACAGTGGGCTGAGAACCAGAGCAGATCTTATATGCCAGATGTATAAAATCACTACCGTTGGCTCTCTGTAGTATAATTCATTTTCTGTCACTCACTGTTAAATGTTCATTGAGTAAATTCAAACAGCATGCCAGGGTCTCTGGGATGCAAAGAAAATGCAAATACAGAGGTTAAAAAGAAAGTTGCCGCTGCGCCAAAGAAGACCAATCACTGCTACCTTAAAGAGCATCTTGGAAATTAAATGGAAACTACACCATAAGCTGCCAAGAGGTGGTGATCGGTACTGTGTGGGTAGCAGGGTCGTTATGGTGGGAACAGTTTGTTCCATATGAGTCAGAGCTCTACCGGGATGTAAATATGAGTGGATCACGTCCGGCTATTCATCACGGGTGACAGTGGATTTGGGTGGGACAATTTTATATTCAATTTACAGATGGAACTTGGATGTATGTTCTGTGCTATTCATCATTTCTAGCACATTCCCATGAAAGAAAAGCTGTAATTAACTTCTCGCAATTATCTGAATAAGCGAACTGGACACCAGCGCAGACTGACTATGGCACGAAAAAATGCCGTATTGGCACAGATCAGTAAAATGCACCGAAACCTGCAGCGTGTTGACACTAGTTGGTGCGTTTTCAGTTTTCAATCTGAAGTGCTTCTAACAGACATCTGGATATATCATCTTGCAAACCAGGCTTTGCCACAAGTACAATTAGGCCCTGTATGCTCTGAAACAAGCTACCGTTGGATGTGACCAATCCTTATTCAGAGAGCCTCTCTAAGTACCAGAGTAATTTTAATCATTGAAGCAGTAAATGTTAGGGTGGCTTTTCTGTAATTAGAGCAATCTCATGCAGGTATTAGTTTAATTTTTGCATACATGAACTGGCTATCTTTGGTGTCAGCGAGTAGGCCCCCGTTGATTAAAACTAAAGGGTTCTGTCATAGACAGCGACTGAAAAGGCCTGACTGGGGTCAATAGTCCATTCCTATTTCATAATATGATTGATTATGATTCATTTTATTTTGTGGACTGTCTAATTGTGGAGACACAGTGGCTTTAGGTTCTATTGTACCTGTTTTTGTCATTTGTTTACTTACAGTATTTGTATCCAACACAACACTGTTCATGCATGTAATGCAACAATAAATTATGTCCATATATAATATATGACATCATTATATAAATGATTATCTAAATGAAATTATATATATATATGTATGTGTCATAAGCATATATACATCATGTGCTTCCAGAAAATTGCATTGAAGAAGCAGCTTTTGTACACAAATACAGAAAAGACTGCTGTGTGGAGCATTATCGCAGGTTATTAAACCAAGGGACTGGCAATGAGAAAGGCTTGTTTGCCCTCTAGCACATCAATTTTGCTCCTGTGAAGGGCAAGGCATATGGAATATTTTTTTCTCTCTCACCTTGATTAATGTAAAGAAATGAGACCATAATCGTGTCTGCCTTCCCCTGTGCCCACGCTAGACACTGACAAGTGGCTGGAAATATCCCTTACACATTAGATTACCCACAGAAAACAGGCTCTGTTAACACTGTGGCTTATAAATTGTACTTAATTCAAGGCTTTGGGCCAAGAATAATGGCCTAGGTATACTGTGAAAACAGCTGGCAATTCTAGCCTCTGGACGTTATGTGTCATGGGTAAGAGTCATTTGAATACTCTGTATGTGTGACTTTTGCAATAACAATACTGCTTCTGTGCTGATGTATTTTTTCGGAAAGGTGTTTTTATGGTTTTTAAATTTGTTGTGTCACTATTACCAACATTAAAAAACCAAATGTATCATTTAAACGGTTGCCCCACAATCTTCCCAGCTGGCACTCCTAGATGTTTTTATGATCCTTTTTTCAAAATGGTGATCTGTAGTTTCTTACAGTTTCCCCTTAAGGGCATGAAACACTTCATATATCGGTAAACAGGACTATGTCGCTGGATGTCTGGTGAATCTTGATTTTATGAATAAAGATATTAATCCAGATAGCCCAATCTTAGTGTGGAGCAGCTCACCCTCCAGCTGGTTTTCCAGGTCTCTTCAAATAACTCACAATGTCATCCAAAGGAAGGCAGTGATTATTTGAACCATGAACACTAGATAGATTTCAAATGGTTCAGTTAGGTTTGATTCATTGGAAAGAATGGATTGATTCATTGGATATTTAATCTTGCATGCATGATAACATACCATAAGTGCACTAGGAAATGTCTCATTGATTCTCTGCCAGTGTCTGCTTCTGTTGACACAGTAACTGCATCTTTTTGATTTCATCCTTTCTGCTTTGGTCATGACCACAGTACATCCAAAAAACACACACAAAAAATGTTTAAAGACTGTCAGTTGTTCACTGGGCTGATACATGCTCTATATACAGTTATGGACTACAACACATTTTGTCCAGTTTGGAAGGGATGCCTTGTATGCAGGCTAGAAATCACGCAAACGTAATTCAACGTGACTCGAGGATGCAATCAACTGGAGAGATGCCACCAAGGAGGGAGGCAGAAAAAGAGCTGTGTGGCCCTGCTCCATTGATCACTCTTGTCAGAGAAAGGCGATTACGGAAGCGACTCTCAGAACATCTGCTCAGAGATCTGATGGAATTGCCTCGGGCCTTTTTATTAATCAGAAGACTTGTAACATTCTGTGTTAGGCATCAGAGAGATTGACAGCCACTCTGAATTACTCTAGCCTTACACACTAGCCATAAGAAATTCATAACAAAGTGACATGCCACTAGACTAGACGCTCCTCAGAGTTGTCCATCGTCTCCAAATGCAAATGGCTCAGCAGAAAGTGAGCAGACTTGGATCAATTTGCTTCTCTAAGAAAGTCTAGACGAGCCACACTTGTGATGAATAAAGCCATGGAGTGTGTGTACTGTAAGTCTGCAGGATCAGAGTCATACAGAACTGAAGAGAAGGGCGCCCCTTTGGACATTACCATACTGTGAAAATCTCAGTTTGTATGTGTCTCCACAGTGAGGTGGTTCTGCTGAGAAGGATCCAACTGTGAAATCTGGGTCTGTCACTTATCCCATGTTAGTTCACATAGACTGGGCCCACGGGCAGAGTTGGTGATGGATATGCTTTGTTGTAGAGGCAGTATGTATGACTTAATGACATGACATACAGTACAATTGGCAAGTACATATTGTAGCCACTGCAGCTGTCCCTCACTCTTAAAGGGGAACTGCACAAAAAGAAAATGTAGAATGTATTCATATGAAAACCAGAGCCACTTTCAGATCTTGTTGCATAGATTTTCTCATTTCCCTTTGTAGCAACACTTAATTCCTCCCAGTTCTCCCTCCTCAGTCCTAGGTCTTATACGGTGAGAAACATGAGGACCTTTCCCACCCCACCCACCTTGAAATTGTCTGGGTACAACACAGCACTCTAATGCAGAAGGGGTATAAATTGGGGTATGTATTGTCAGGTCTTTGTCTCTGTGTTTATAGGCCTGAAGACAAGCAGCATGACTAACCATAAAAGCAATCCAACAACAATGTGGCCAATCGTAATCATCCTCATCTGTCCAACGAGCAGCCAAACTGCAGGGTCATTGTCCTTGCCCTCGATGTACTATGGTTTTTTGTGGCAAAGTGTCAATTTTACAATTTTATTGGGCATTAAGGTGAGATGAAATTGTTGCTGCAATAAGCCCACAGCCAAGGCTGAGAGACTCCCCTCAAGAGCTATACTCAGTTTAAGGACTTCCTGTCCCCAGATAAAGCAGCAACAAGAAACAACCAGGAGAGTAAAACTTGACCTTGAAGCGACCCAAAAAAAAAAAAAAAACAAGTGTCTACAATGCACATTTGAAATGGAGCTTGGCTTGATGTATAGCACATTCTAGATGTCAAGGCAACTAATAATAAAAAACAACCATAGCAGTGCACTGGTAAATCCAGTCAAAATGTTCCAGACAGAGTTGATGTGTGTGTGGCGTGTTTGTGCTGCCAGTCTTAGGCATTAATTACAAGGTGTGGCAGAAGGAGAGAGACGAAAATGCCTTGGATGTGGGAGATTAAGGGCTTGTTTTGCCTCGGCGAGCTTTCAGCCATTTGAGAGGAGAGAATATCGGCCGCAACAGAGAGACCTTACACAAATCAACACTGCAGAAGCCAACTCTCTGCTCCTTCCCCCGGGGGGATCTCCCAGCAGGACGTCATTCAATCGCTTCTCCATTTTTGCCTGTTTTTGTTGTTACTCTGATAAGGATGATATTCTTTCACATTAAATGGTTCAAAACAAAAATAAAAAAGTGAAATCAACTGCGTATATGCGCATAACCCAATACGATTGTCTTGGGTTGAATTACATGCTTTAATTACATTAGATTTAATCACATAATATTTTCTTAGCAGGCAACCATCTCTAGGGTGTAAATAAGCTGACAGCCTATTTAAACTATTATATTTTCCTTAGGAGAAGTAGAGGTAAGAACCCTGAGTCCTAGAGTGCCAGGGTATACTTTATGTCTCATCCAAAGACTTAATTACTTAATTGGATCAATTATTAAGCTAAATACTGTAGGGGTCTTTGCTCTCAAGGCTTAAAAAGAGCTGGGATATTTGGGATTGAGGCTGTCCTGGAGCTGGCTTGTACCTTAGTACTCTGTACTTCAATAAAGACTTTGCAGGATCAGTTAGGATAGAGATCAGCGCTCCAGCCAAACCACCGTACAGCATATTTCCCCAGTGTCATGCCTTATCAGGGCAAACGGTTATTAACAATGGATTTCAACACACCCCCGTTCCTGTAGTTTCTTCTTTTGCAGTTAATGTATTTGAGCAGCCCTGTCTGTGGTGTGCTCCATCTTTTTTTTACCCTGCCAGAGAATGCAATGTCAGACCTGGAGAGGGAAGTGAGATAGGGCTGTTGCAGAGGTGTCACGGTTGTGGTTTTTGGTGATTCAGCACTGACCCTCTGGCCCCCTCTTTTTAGCGCGGACCTGACACTGTGAATGTTTTATCTCAGCACGTGGGGGCCAGAGGAAAGATGCCACTCTGCCTGCATCAAACATACAAGCAGACAGATATGCACATCAAACAGAGGCCAGCCTCAGGAAATTCTTTACTTTAGCTGTTCCATTTCATCCTTTTTTGTTTCAATACTAGCACTTTTCAAAAAGCATTTTTAAACACATCCAGGTCATTAATGACGGGTAGCATGTCGAAAATGGCTCCTTAAAGGCAGAAGGCTTCAAAGGCCCCCCTGAACACACCTCACAGATGGTTAATGCCTCGTTGAACTGAAACAGCTTTGCTGCCATGCAGTTAAAGATGGAGGGCATTTGCATACTCATGTTCAAAGTGTTTTATTTTTCTTTTAACTCTGTGTATACTGCACTTTAAAAATCTTTGGTGAAAAATCGTGTTTTTTTTTAACTGCACATGTGTGAACCTGAGGGGTAACATGTCAAATAATAATGCTGCAGTGAACATTGACAGGTTGCTGACAGGTACCTGAATCTCCAGTAGTTTTTGTTTGTGCAAACAGATTCATTGTTTGTGCAGGATGTCGTCCTCGCCTATTCCTCCCCTGATATCACTTGGCCTTGTGAGTAATAGAGGTTGTTGTAGGAGAAGACGAAAGAGGAAAACAAACAATAGAGGTTGACTGAGTAGCAGCGTAGCATAGTGGTAAGGAGCAGGGCTTATAAATGAAAGGTTGCTGGTTTGATTCCCTACTGGGGCACTGCTGCTGTACCGTTTGGTGAGTTACTTAACCCACAATTGCCTCAGTAAAGATCTAACTGTATAAATGGATAAACTAACCTATGTAAGTAGCTCTGGACAAGCTTGTCTGCTAAGTGACAGTAATGTAATGATTGCCATAACTTGTCCACAGGTACAATGTTTTCTTATTGAGCAGATGCAATAGAGGACCATTTGCACTTGAACACAGGAGCAGCTTGTGACTTCAGATCCACAGATTACATCCCAGAGGATCTGTGGAAACAGGTGGTCATTGAGGTACCAGAGCTGTGCGGGGGAGATAACATCAGGTTTGGCATTTGGATCGGATTACAAAGGAACAGCTTCATTTCCACTCTGCGCATCCACCATGACAGCTGCTGCAATTAGTGATAGTGGGGATGCCAACCAATCACAACACTCGCATTGTTCCCTGAATTTGTCAGTTACCTTTTTAATCTTATTTATACCACTGTTGCCATCACGGCTGTGTCTCTTATTTCGGCATCACGATCCAATCAAAACCCTTCAGATCACAAGGAGCCCGGATAGTGCTGATCATGAAATCGCAAACCTTGTTGCCATGGAGCCCTCTCATCCTCTCTAGGAGAGTCCTGTTTTGGAGAGGACTCCGCCGAACAGATCTGGTGTGCGCAGAGGAAAAAAATAATTAACACCCTGCCAGAAAAACTCAGCAACCTTCTGTTGTCTTTCGTTAACCACGTTTTTGCGCTATGGAACAAATGATCATCTGATCGTTCCAGAATAGTTTTCATCTGCTCGCTGACAGCATAACAAAATACTAAGTGACAAACCTGTGATCCTCACAGGATCCAGTGAGTCTTTCTTTGATTTTCCCTGCACCTGTTTTGTGAGGCCTGTCAGTGTTTGGGCTTTGCAAGGGGTGCCCTCATATCTCGTCAGCCAATCATTAAATAATTGTTGAGCTCATTCAGTTTAAACCATGCTTTGTTCCCAAACGTCAGGATGGGGCTTTTTGGGAAGGGAAATAATTTCCTTCATTATTGCTTTATACTTTATACATTACATTAATTTAGCAGATGCTTTTATCCAGAGTGACTTCCAGCACAACAGAACATAAGTGTATCCATTCAAGTTGAATGTGTCAACAGTGTCAGACCAGGCTAACAACACTCTCAAACCGATGTGAGCATAACACTATCCAAGTCCTACCCTTAGTTAACTTATGCAACTTGAGTAGACAAGGGAAGCCAAGTATACATCAATCACTAGATCACAGAATCCGAAACTCAACGCAATACTACACACTTTAATGCAATAACAGGCAGCATTCATCAGAGAATCAATACAGTGCATAGGGGAAACAACTGTTTAGGAAGGCCATTATGAAAGTGTGATAGGACTCCAGAAACAATTATTTTGTTTAAATAATAATCACAGTTTGAATAATGAGGGTGCAGCTGGTAAAAAAATGTATATAATGTAATCCTGGTAATTGTACAGGCTCTCCCCATTACTAGCAATTCAGCCCTGCAAGCAGAGTGACTAATGAATTTAATTTATGATAAAGCAAATTGGCTAATCCAACGTATCAATCCACGGGCAGAGGTGGACGGCACAATGGAGTTTATGCGACCGGAGGAACAGACTCGCCATTGTGCTGGACAAAGACCGCTTTCAGGCAAGAAACACTGGGGTCTGGAACAGCTTCCAAGTATGCAGGGAAGGCCATTATCTGTGAGAATCAGACTAAAAATTTTGCTCAAACAGTTCCTGTTTTCTGTCCTCTCGCGTTTCGTTAATTTGCAATTCCGCAACAGCCAGCGTGCAAGGTCTTTCATCCGCGGAGATAACGGGCAGTGTCATCTTTACTTGACATTTTCCTGTGAGAGTGAAATTCTTTGAGTCGAAAAAATAAATAATAATTTCAATGAGGATAACCAAGTTTTCCCCCCGTACTGCCTCTTCTTTTTAGTTCGTGTAATGGAGAGATAAAGACTTTTGAGAAGAGGGACATGATTTTCACCCACTCATAGAAATCATGGAATTATATATGGTCCAACTGGTACAATATGTGCGGAGTGTGGAAGGTGAGGGCTTTTCATTCCTGTACTGCAGGCAGTCACATGTATCCGCTGGCTGAGGTGCTTCTTGGGCACTGTGTGCCTCTATGAGCATGGGTGACCTGGCTATGTAGAGTCTATCGACATTCTCACACACACACTCACACACATACACATGTGCACGCATGCATACATATCTATATGCACACACATGTGCATGCGCATACATTCACACACACATAGGCCCACATACACATGTAAGCACATACACATGCATGTATGTGTGCACGTACACACACACACACACACACACACACACACACACACACACACACACACACACACATACACTCACACAAACACACACAGATACATGGATACATCCTCACATGTGCACACAGACAAACGTGGGCGCACACACACACACGTGTGCACATATATACATATACATACACGTGCAAACACATATATGCAAAAAGTGCATGTGCACACACACACACACACACACTGAAACACATGGGTACACATGCATGCACACGTGCACACACGGACAAAAATGTCAGCATACACACACACACACAAACACACACACCAACAAACTGGGTTATTCTGGCAAGGCTGATGGACAGCACCATCACAAACAGGTGTGTTTCATAACCTGAGACACCTGCTTCATTTGCTAATGCCAATGTACAAGTTGAAACTTCAAAATTAAAATAAGAATACTCTGCACCTGCTGTGCAAATAGAGTTACTGAGCTCCGATATTTCCTTTAGGGGCTGGGGTTTGATTTGGGTTGAGCCTCCATTTGGGGGAGAACTTTGCATTGTTATTTTGGTGACACAATGCTGATTTCCACAGAAGAAAACAGACACAGATACATGTAACTCCTACATTTCACCTGGATTCCCCCTTTCACCTGAGCCAGTGTGTCTGAGGCAGAGGTGGAAAAACCCCAGCTTCAAAAAGTCCTGCCACGTATATGTTCCACCCATGCGCTACACCAGCTGAATTTAATTAGCACAACTCTTCAGCCAGGTAGAGGAGCAAATTAATGAAATCATCTTGTTTAGTGAAAGGCCAGAACAAATACATGGTAGGAATTTTACTTTCTGAAGCTGGGGTTTTCCACCTCTGGTCTGAGGTCATTACTCCCTAAACAGATAGCATTTTATCACCTCATCCATCAGAACAGGGTGCTGGGAATTAATGTCCAGCTTAGTCTTATCACTTTCCCTTCCCAGCCATGCAAAATGACTTGTCACATCTGAATGCAGGAAGTGACCAAGACTCCATATCTAGAGCCTGCATATGCATCGGAGCAAAGAATAAAATATAGCAGTGATACGTGGGACTGCTTAACCAGTGAATTAAACTGCCCATCTATATTTATGAGCACATATAAATATATCATTTCTATTTGTATCTTGCATTTGCAATGTAGTCTCAGTCATCCCCTAGCAGTTTTTTTTTTGCTGTGAATAACAGCTAAGGAGCATAAAAATGCAATTCTAGAAAGCATTATGCACACATCGAACTCCTTGGGGGGGGGGGGGGGGGGGGGTGTTCTAAAAAAGCATTCACGCTTGCGTAGGCAGCATTAAAGCACTGTTTGCCACTGGTGTGGGGGTGGAGCAGAATAGCAGCCTGGTCCCTTTGTGAGGAGGAGCGTGAGGGGTTAGACAATCCTAGGATTGTGTGCTCGGAGGCACCGGGATGCCAGGGCCATAATGGGCAGGCTCTCCCTCTGGACGGAGGGCAGGGAGGGGGGGCAGCTGATGTGCATTTGGGGCTTTAGGGCTCTGTGATGATCGCTGCTGCTGTCCATTTGCAAGCCACAAGCACCCCCAGTCTCACAGAGCCCCCGCTTAGTCACTTCCCACCTCCCACCAGCAGGGGGCGTCTGACAGGGCTCCAACTTCCACCTATTAATGCTGGATGGAATTCCCCCCGGTCTGGAAGGAATGCAATCATATCCAGGTAATTGGCAATATCATTTTTTATGTGTTGGAAAACGAAATTACACCCAGCCAGGCTGATGACTTATGTCCTAATAATGAAGCATAATCGAAAATGGGAGAAGTGGATATGCAACTGCGTCCGAGTGGGCATAGCCACTGAGGGCTGACACGATGGACCTCCTCTGCTTTCGCTCCTCTCGGTTTTTTCTGAGGTTCTTTTTTTGTGCAAAGTGCTGTTGTATTCGTGGTGAGCCGACTGCTGTGGCTCTCTGACTTACTGAAGACTTTTGGTTAGACCTTTGAGGGAAGATAGCTTTGGAAAGCTGCCTGCCATGTTCAGGCAAGATGCTGAAAATCCATGAATGTTCATGAAGCAATACACAGTGCTTTGTTTTGTGAGTAGAAAATGGGGCCACTGGAATTGTGTTTAAGGGAGATGGAGAGAGAGAAAGAGAGAGCAAGAGAGAATGAGAGAGAGACTGCATGTGCTTCTTGCTCATGGGTGACATATTTGGACAGTCACTCAAGCCTTTAATAGATTTTGCTGGAGGGAAAACCCCAAATCCACAGGCTTTGGAGTCCACTTCGTAGGAGTGCATGTCAATGGGAGAGCTCCCTGTGGATGGTTAGCAGCTGGCTCTGATCATTTTTGTCCCTGTACTGGCTCACGGGAAGAGCAGGACGATGACAACTCAGTGACCTGAAACGTGTCATGGTTGGCGATACAAGATTGAAACCTTATATAGAGTGTCTTCGGAAAGCATTCAGACTCCTTCACTTTTTGCACAATTTGTTGCGTGATAGATTTAATCTAAAATGGATTAAATGTATTCTTGTGGTCGTCAATATACACACAATAACCCATAATGACAAAACAAAAAACGTTTCATTATTATTATTACTTTCTCCCCTGTTAACAATGTGGTTATGCAAGGTGATGCTGTTGGGGCAGAGCACAGACCCATGCCTCAGCTGAAAACAAAAGGCAGTGTAGCATCATAGTGGGAAGGGGAAGGACACATGAACCAGAAAAGCTCCATTCTCAGGTGGGCCACTGCTGCTGTACCCTTGGGCAAGATGCTTAACCTAAATACCCACCTATACAAATGCATAATGTAAGTCACTCTGGATAAACGGCATCTGCTAAGCCAATGCAACGTGCCGTGAACATTGCATTGTTCCACAGAATGTGCAGTATGTTGTAACTGTTACTGTTTTTACAGGATGG
Organism: Megalops cyprinoides; assembly: GCF_013368585.1. NCBI lineage: Eukaryota > Metazoa > Chordata > Actinopteri > Elopiformes > Megalopidae > Megalops > Megalops cyprinoides. The sequence continues at coordinate 53,246,263 of NC_050583.1, forward strand.
TACATGAGAGAGGGAGAGAGGGAGAGAGGGAGAGAGAGAGAGAGAGAGAGAGAGAGAGAAAGAGAGAGAGAGAGAGAGAGAGAGAGAGAGAGAGAGAGAGAGAGAGAGAGAGAGAGAGAGCTCGGCCATACAGAACGGCCGACACAGACAGACCTGGCTGCCCAGAGAGGACAGGCTGTGCTCTCCCTGTAGCCAAAGAGTGGGGCAGACTGAGTTACACTTTTGAACCCACTGCAAAAAACATGAGCAAATTAGAATGGAATTCTATTTTACCAAATTTTAGTACATTTCCTAAATCTTTAAGAGCACCAAGTTTTATCCTGTTTATTGGGTGAAAAATCTTTTGTTGTACCTGTGTAATGTTCTTCTGTATTTGTTCATGCTTTGGCAATATGAGAACCAAGTGGTTATGTCAGTAAAGTGGTTTGAATTGAATTGAACTGAATTGAATTGAGAGACAGAGAGAGACGGAGACAGACAGAGAGAGAGAGAGAGAGAGAGAGAGAGAGAGAGAGAGAGAGAGAGAGAGAGAGAGAGAGAGAGAACTGTCTCTCATTATCTCCTGGCACAACAGTGACTCTTAAAAAAAGGATCCGTGTAAATGCTGGCAGCACATGAAAACCACATAACCATTAAAAACCCACGTCAAGCAGGCATTTCACAACTATATCCTAGATGAAGGTGGTGATACTGAGTAAGATAAAGACACAGGCAGGGAGGGAGATAAAGAGACAGTGAAACAGGCAAGGAGACGCTGAGCCACTGAGAGAGACTATGACACAGAGTCTTGCCAGTAAGAGCTCAACTGTAGAAAAGTGCTACTGAGGTACTCTGAAAGCAGCTGTATTTTTCTTATGTTTTTTTTAATTTTATTTTATTTTTAATTTCCTTGGCCTTCCAGAGCTATCTGGTGTTAAAGATGTGCATTGGTTAATTCTGAACTGCTTCAGTCATGTTAAAGGAGCAATTGTACCCAATGAATGCTTGCTATATTTTTAAAAGTTCCCCAGCCCTCCATAATGCTAACTGGTGTTAAAGATGTGCATTGGTTCATTTTGAACTTATTCAGACATGTTAAAGGAGCAATTGTCCCCAATGAATGCTTACTATGGTCTTTGGGGGGGATTCTGTTGCATTAAAGCCCTCCATGGCTCCATTCATATGCCTTGATGAAATATCGTTGAATAATACATTCAGTCAAGCCTCAACACTGACATTATTTATAAAGTCAACCTTCATGGCTAAAATGAGCACTGTTAGCCTGTGTTCCCAAGTTGAACTCTCACATCTGTACAGGGAGACAGAGAGAGTGTTGAAAACCACATATCGTGTCCTGGTGGATGATCTTGTAGATAGAGTTAAAAAAATATTAATAACATTCATAAACAATACGGACTGTTAAAATGTATTTTCTTTATAACATTATTAGGTATACTCTGCAGATCATTTTGAATGCCCAGCAGTCTCTGGTAGACAAGGAATTGTGATCTAAGCTGTCCAATCCCCCCCTTTTTCTGGTTTACTTGATTAAGCTGCCCAAGGTCTGACACATCTGCCTCTCTATCACGCTGCCGATGATGTTGTCACAGAGACCAAGCGGTAGAGTGATGAACTGAGCCCGGGGGGTGATGTCTCTGACTGTCCTTGCACCTGTGACAACTGGCAGCCCTAAGTGGGCATGTGCATCTGGTTCGAGGGGTGGGGGGGGGGGGGGGGGGGGGGTGTCACTTGCATGGTGTCAGTCCGTGTGGGTGTTGCCATATTCATAAACTGTGATATGAGCATGTCAGACCTCAGACTGCAATGTACTATATCTTAGGAGGCCGAGTAATACATTAGTGCATTTCCAGAAACAAAATTACATTATATTACATTAATTTAGTAGATGCTTTTATCCAGAATGACTTCCAGCACAAAAGACCATGAGTGTACCCATTCAATGAGCAACAGTGTCAGACCAGATCAACAACACTCCCAAATCAGTGGGTGTGAGCATAACACTATTCAAACCCAACCACAAGTTAACTTGTGCAACCTGACCAGACAAGGGCAGCCATGTATACTACCATACATCAATCACTAGATCACAGAATCCAAAACGCATTGTGATGCTAAAATATACAAATAATAATAATAGTACAAGTAGCAGGTGTTAGGGGTGGGGATTGATGTGGAACCAGGATTCAGTCTGAAGAGGTGGGTTTTCAATCTGCATTGGAAGCTGGCCAGTGATTCTGCTGTCCTGACCCCTGTGGGAAGTTCATTCAACCACTGAGGGGCCAGTACAGACAGGGATTGTGTCTAAGAGGAGTGACCCCCTCAGGACAGGACAGTCAGTTGCCCCACGGTTACAAGACATCTTTGATGACTGTATGATTTAGAAGTAATACACATGAAATAACAGTCATGAAACTCAACTGAGGCTGAGAGTGTATTCTAATGCAGAGAAGTAACTTCAGAGGAAACTTGATGAAAATGATCACACATACCTGTCAGACAGCACACTGATAATTGTCCTTTAAAGCAGTCAAAAATGATTGAACCTGTCTGGGTTTAAATGGAAATCAACGCTCGCGGTGTGGCACGCACTGGAAGCTGTCGGCGTTGTGAGCATCTGTCTATTCTGAAAACTAGAGCGGGTACACAGAAAAAAAATGAAAAGCATCTGTTTTCTCATCATGTTTTTTCATCATTCTCAGGATCGTCTAACGGGTCTGAAAAGAGCACGCCAGGAGTTTCCTTGCAACATCAATGACAGCAAAGAAAACGTACAAGAATCATACACTCAAGGCACACTGCAGAAGACAAACTTGCAGAAGAATCACCATGGCTGAAAAAAACAAGACAAGACGATAGCAATACATAGCATGAGTATCAGCAGGGGTGGGGGATGGCAGTGTAGTATAGTGGTAAGGAACGGGTCTCATAACCGAAAGGTTGCTGGCTCAATTCCCCACTGGGTCTATCGCACCCTTGGGCCAGGTACCCAAGCCACAGCTGTCTCAGTAAACATCCAGCTGTACAAATGGATAACACATAAAAACTGTAACCTATGTAAGTTGCTCTGGACAAGACCGTCTGCTAATTGTTAGTAATGTAAGTGTAATGGGAACATCCAACACCCCCCCCCCCCCCCCCCCCCCAAAAAAAAAAACACAGCAATAAAGAAAATACAACAGACAATTGCAGGACGGATTAAAATTTAAGAAAATGAAACACCGATCATGCAGACAAATTTGTGGAAACTGTGCACATTGAAAGGGTACTGCTTTTACCAGTGCCGGAGGGAATCCTTCTGGGGAGGTCATCCTAGGGAAAATACAATGGCAGGAAATGCAGATCTATGGCAGAGGCATCCTGTCTTCTTCAGCTCCTGAAGGTTTCCTTTGCTGCTGACCTCTGTGCGGTTTAGCGAGTGCTCAGGGTTTCTGTTATGGCTCTCTGGGCTCTCTCTGTGAATATAAAGGACCCGCAGAATCAGTATAAGAGCTCAGAACTTCAACAGGCCGTCACCATTACATTACATTATTTTCATTTAGCAGATGCTCTTACCCAGAGCAATTTACACAGGTTACAATTTGTCCATTCATACAGCTGGATATTTACAGAGGAAATTCTGTACCCCAGTGGGGAATCGAACCAGCAACATTTTGGTTACAAGTTCTGCTCCATTCCGCTATGCTTCACTGCTGCCTAATCACTAAAGAGTTCTTACCGCTTCGCCCCATCTCTTGCCTGGACCCAGACGTGTAATGGAGACATATACTGTATGCGTGGCAACACCAGTTTTCATAAAGTTGGCCCCTGCGAACAAGGAATGGTGAGCTGTAGTGAGCTTCTTCATGTGACCTTTCTCCCTGCCACAGCACAGCGGTTGACCTCTCAATACCACAGAAAAGTAAGACAAATCCCGCTATGACAACATGACTACAGCAGGCTGACTCACAGCGACAGCTTGGCAAGTAAACAATGATAAACGCCCCACTAGTTACCATTTGCAGTACTTAAGATGCAGTCACTTCTTCCGTGCTGTGTACTAGATAGCAGCAGCGTCTCTTCTAACAGATGCAGAATAAAAAGCACGGCAGTGTGGATGAAAAGAGATTCTGTTCAATTCATTCGACGCCGCAAAGACAATGGCCCCCCTAAGCACTTGAAAGCGCGGTGCCTCACACTTCTCCCCCCTCCGACAGTAACGCTGTCGATAGAAAGAGTCTGAGTGAAAGGAGATGTGCTTTGGATTGGCTCTGTACCTAATGAGCATCTGCGCTATTCTCAGACCTGGGACCGGGGCCGCAAGACACGAGAGATGCAACAGCGGATCCTCTGGCAAAATGAAATCACAACTCTGTGAACGGTGCTTGTCTCCATTCCCCACTGATCCAGCTCCCTGTTTCAAATCTTCTAACGGGAGAGGGGAAAAGACCATCAAAGACCAAACAGAAAACAAACACGAACTGTTATACAAAGAGGAGAGTTCTGCGTGAAGCTATTTTAAACGGGGCAATTAGCATATTTCGAAGAGAATATGAAGCTGTTATGTTCCCATTGACTTCTGCCTACATGAAAACGTTACACATCTGTACATCCTCAAAAGAACCAGCGGTGAGCTGGGCCAAGCCTTTGAGAGAAGATGTGTGTCAGTTTGGAAGGTCTGTGCCTTCTCTGTAGACGGGTGGGGTTCACCTGAAGTCTGCCATTGTAACTCCCCCCCCCCCCCCCATATTTCTACTTAAGGCGATTCATAGCTATCAGTCCACATGTTTGTGGGAAGTTTATTTTTCCATTTCTCTCAGCAGCACCCCGGCGTCTGGACCGCCGGAGTTAATGTCCATAAAGGGCCCTGGGTTTTTCATGTTACAACATCGCAAATTCCTGTGGCGTCGTCACACAGTGCCGCGACTGTTCGGCCGAGCTGCCAAGCCCGCGCAGACAGACAGGCCTATATTTAGAGTCTAAATTTTAGACGCGCTTCATGCCGGTAGGAAAATCCTCTAAATAGTTTACGGAGAGACTGCTCCCCCCCCATAAGGTCACCTCCACCACCAAAGACCTTAAGGTCTGGTTACGTCAGGAAATGCAGGAATACTGATCAGCAAGAAGACATCAACACCTGCATGCGTGAATATTCTGAAGAGTACAGTTATGCTCTGTTGTGCTGGAAGTTGCTCTGGTTAAGACCGTTTGCTAAATGATCGTAATGTAATATAATGTAATGTAAGTTTCATGGGTTTGCTGTTGATGTGTTAGTGCATGTGGTATGCAAACATTCAGTCATGCTAGCATCTCCTCACATTCCAGGCATTTTGATGTTTTTCATTTAAAGGGGCTTTTCTGTATATTTCATACATTCTGTGGCCCTCATCTTTATTTATTCCTCTGCCTCTGCAGATTCCCTTGTCCAAGGTGACTTACTGTACATAGTATCAAATGAGGAGTGCAAATACACAACCAATGGCATCAAACACAACTACAAATCAGCACCTAAATATAGCAGGGGTATAGTGTTGGGCCTGAGATAAGATAAGACACCCAAGAGATAAAAATGTCTATGCATCCTCTCCCATACACACACGCACGCACACACAGACACAGACACACACACACACACACACACACACACACACACACACACACACACAGACATACACTTTCAGTCTGAAGACCTGAACTCTCCACACCTCCACACTGCAGAACTTGAAAATGACTCCCAGCAGACACACTCATGGATGCTTCAAATGTACAGGTGCACAGTGGGGCCTCTTTCGACATTTTAAATGAGACTGGGAATGGTTATGACAGGATGAAAGATTCAAAGGGAATCCAGGAGTCCTTTAAGATGTGTGGTGGTATTTATATTGTAGTTGCACATGGCTTTTTTCTTTTTTTCAAACCTTGTAAGGTACAGTTCCTTTCTGCACATTTCCCTTCCTGTGTTGCATTTAACCCAAACTTTTTAGAAGAGTTGTGCCTACCCCCCCCCCCCCCACAAAAAACAAAAGCAAAAATAAAAAGGGTGACAGCGGAACTTCCTGTATCCATACTAAAAATATATGTCACTTCTGCACCACAAGGAATAGAAGTGAAACTACTTTTTGCAGCACTCTGGGGACTCATGTTCCAATCCGCCAGCAAGCACTTTGGACTGCAGCTGGGCTGACTTGCGCTTTGATAAGCAATGGGCAAAAATTTTCAAGGGAAATGTTACTTCAAAGCAACTCGGTAGCCTTCGGCTTGGACTTTTCAGTGGCCTTTATGCATTCAGTGTGTAAGAGATCCAGGAACATTTAAAAAGAAAACTTAAACCAATCTCACATTTATACAGTGTGGATATCGCAAAGTGAGTTAACTCTGAAAGAGTATGGCTGCAAATATTATATTCTTACCTCCCTGTATATTGAAAACAGATGACATGTTCAGGTTGACAGAGTTACGCAGACATGCAATTTTACTAAAATGTAAGTGCAATAAAAAAAGAACGACGCAAGAACGATAGTGTAGGAAAGATGGCCACATTTCCAAATTGCAAACATGCAATGCTGTTTACCTCAATGTAAAACCCAAGGATGAATTTCAATCACTTCAGTTATGTTAATCCCAAAGCCCCCTTCAGACTGTGCCAACACACTCTTAATACCTAAACAGACCAATGCTGCCAAAAAAGTATATCACTGGCAGCAGCAGTCTAAATAAATCACTCCGACTGCCATGTCCATGACTTCACACAGATGTCCACAAAACCACATTTAAACACTTCCTTCCCAAGCGGGAAGGAAAACTCTTCTCCAGCAATTCTTAACAGAATGTGGTTGCAAAACACCTGCTTTTGTGCAAAGGGTATGCTTATTATAATAAGGAAAAACACCACAAAAAGCCCAATATTGTTTGCAGCTGTCTGAGGGCCTCCGTTTGCCCTCATGTCCAGCTGGAGATTGATTCCAAAGTAAACATGAGGAAGTGGTGGTGATCTACAGAATGTTCTTGCTGGCATTGTACAACCACAAAGCTGCCATTGGGAAAAGTCCCCATGTATGGGGGGAATGCTTAAATGACTTTGCCATGTGTTTACCATATGTTTACCATATTCTCACTGTGACCCTGCATACGATGTGGTGCGATATACTACAAATATGCCCACTGCGGACGTGACCGCACATCAATTAAATGGCTGTCTTGCAATGCAAGGTCTGAGCTACATATGATTGACCAGCTGAAACTTCTTCCATGAACACGCAAGGGTGTGTTACTGAAAAATGTACACAGACCCCTGTCGATCAGTGTACCCAATCCACAGCCTGCAAAGAACAGGGCTGCAGTCCTCTGATGGCATTGAGAAGGACGTGCATAACGCCGCTAACTGGTAAGTGTTTCTGCTGCAGTTCCCACATCATTTTGAACCACCGGGAATTGAAAAAAATGCACCAAAAAAATCTGCGCTCCTGGAAAGAAAAGGTGACGTTTTTTCCTTAGACCGAGGCACAGCTGCGCTCGAAATCGAAAGACACGGAAACATTCTTTTCGTTTTGTGTTTCCAGTTGAAAAAGCCTCCCGCTGCTGCTGTTACAAGCAACAATTCCATGAATAAGGCTGTCACGGCTTCTGAGAAACAGGAAGTCGGGTCAAGAAGCCTCCAGAAATTCAGCGAGCCAGGTTTTCTGTCTGTATTCCGAATGCAGTTATGTGTTTCTTTTTTTCCATATCGGTGAAGGAAATGGGGCACTCTTAATGACGTTTGCTATGAAAGCCAATTTGCACACCTGTGACCTTTTCGGGCATGAATGATGACATGATAAAGCTAGCAAACAGCCAGGAAAACAGGTAATAAATGATGTTTTTTGCATTTGTTTTAATGACATTGACAGACCAATAGATCATTTTTATTTCTTTAAAAAAACATGCCTGTGCTACAGACAAAATAGAGGGCCACACTGTTATTCCTTTGCAAACTATATTACTCACATCTTCTAAAGGGAATTTTCCAATAACTGGCTTATTTATACATGAGTGACATTCACTTGTAATATGAATTCCAATTCTTAAACAGGTGAGAAAAAGTAATTTATTCTATCCCCTACTGCAGTAAGTCTGAAACAATATTCCCTGGATATTTTACAAATCAAATGTACCTGCAAAAGGTACAAGAGAAATATTACAGTACATGTTGGTAGTATATTTTCAAAATTACATTGTGAACATTACAAAAATAAAGGATTACATGTATGGGACAAATCGGTTAAACAGATGCCTGGATAAATTGTTGACTGGAATCTGGGAGGTCAGCACAGTTGCAGACAGACAGACATAGAGACTGTGTGTGAGAGACGTTCACTGCTGTGTGTATATGTGTGTGTGTGTGTGTGTGTATGTGTGTGTGTGCATGTGTGTAATCATCAGGATGGACGACAGGATAGGTGGGCTGGCTGACCTCAGTGGTGTCTGGTCTCCTGCAGTTTCACTGGGTCTCTCGCACACACAGCGACAGCACCCGAGGAGCAGCTCATGTGACCATTACGTCCAGCACACTTCTACTAAATGCTCACATAAACACCATAATATCATTACGATTTGCGTTATGAGTATGAATGATCTCCACATGGACGATATTTATATTTATGAAGTGCATCCTACTGGTAACACATGCACTGTCAATATCGTCAGTCCCTCTGTCGTTCAGAGGAAAGACAGGAAGCGTTTCTCCTTCTGTGAGTAATGGCTCCTGTGTCACTAAATGTTTCACCAACACATCGCTTCATATTCATATTGCCATTATGTTTAATTTTACAGTGACAGTGACAGAAATAAAAGGCTATTCATCAACTATTCACAAACACAGAAGCTTATTAAAGGCATAGACCATATCCCTGTCCATATCCGTGCATACCTAAATGAGTGCAAGGTTCTCATGCAATGGTGCTGGTATACAATCTCAGAAAAAATAAACCCTTCACCACCGCTCCTTTGGGGAAAAAAACAGTAAAAAAGAAGGTATGATTTTTTAATAATAGGAGAAGCAGCAGCCCGCATCCTTGTTTTCATCTATTTTTTTTTGCAGGGGTGCTGCTGCTGTCTGTATTGCAAGATTCCAACAGGCTTGACCCAACCTGAATAAAAACAATCGCTGGGTCTCCCAGGGTCTCCAGCCCAGGGTAATGAGTGATGCGTGTGAAATAGCTAAATAAACAGAGCCGAAGGAAAGCCTGCCGACAGAAATCCCCCCCGCTTCATAAAAGCAGTAGTCTTCAGCGGTGAGAGAGGTATTGTTCCAACGGATGCCACTCCAGGGCAAAATGAAAGGTACATGGGGGGGTTATATTTCTAGGGGGAGATCGGATCTTTTGGCTGGTGTAGCCCCGAGGCCAGCCTATGCACACCGCAATGCTAACGACGTTCGTGCTAAAAACATGAAATATCGCCAATGAAAAGGCTCTTTTTCAGGTGGTGATCAGTCAAACAGACGCATGACTGTGTGAGGAGAAGTTTTAAAACATTACGGTAACCTAGACCGGGCTTGGCATGGCTACCGTCAACACCATTTATGTGTTTTGGTGTCTATAATGGACTACGAGGACGTGTGGTCTGCATATATCTTGGAAAGTCATGCGATTTTAGCGCAGCTGGGAATGTACTTACTCTGATGCTTTTAAAACAAGTGGTTAATAGAACTGGCTCAAGTATATTTCATCGCTGAGGCGAATGCCTTTCGAACTAGGCAACATGACCGAAAATGCACTTACCCAGATTAATTCACATGATTCAATTAGGTACGGACAAAACCTTCATCTTCTAAAAAAAAGTCTGCATTGTTTGGGTTGGTTGTTGTTTTTTGTTGCCAGGACTGTCCCTGTCTGTTGTACCCAGACTGACCCGGCCTCGATGAGGGGCGGCTTCGGTCTGCAGATGGCCTGAATGACTGAGCGGTGCCCGTTCTATGCCCCCAGCCTGGCTATGCCCACAGTCTGCTCCCAGTCCACCTCTGCCACGGTCCTCAGCCCATGCTCTCATGAGCTGGCACTCCAGGAGTGGGTACTCAGTCATGCTGCTGATCATTACACACTTCCTTCACTGTACCTTTGGGTATCAGTGCACTCCCAATCGGAAATGAAAGATATTGTAATATACTAAGAAATATGTTGTTCAGCCTGCAGAAAATATTGTTAACACGATTAAACATTATTATTAATGCAAATCAGAAATCTATTCCAATATACAAAAACAGCAACATGTACATATTTTAAATATATTGATTGAGATATGTCTTCATATATAACCTCCTGATATATGTCCTGTATATAACCTCATGAATACATTCTGAATTATATACATACATATTTTTATGGGTTGGTGCAGTTGCAAAAAGAAGGTGGTGAGTAAGCCATATAAAACATGCGTATTTACTTTACTTTTTTTTTTTTGCTTTACTTCTCAGTGAGATATAGTGGCCCTATGTTCCAATTGCATCTAGATCTGGTACTTGTCTTGTCTGCTTGAATTATCATGGAATACATTTACCACAGACATGCAACTGAAAGCCTGTTAAACAGACCAGGGATGTCCAACCCTATCCCTTAGAGGGCCACGCACATGCAGATGGTTTTAGTCAGACCCAATCCTGCACACCCAAACCAATTTTGGTCTAATTAATTAATTGTCTGGATACATTTACGCCGAAATGCATTTTCCAAAACCCGCCACAAGTATATTTTTCATCAAGTGCAGGATGCAAATGCAGCCTTCATCTTGGGATTTATCATTTGCAAAAATGTTGAGATGTCAAAATGAATAAATGATGGGGCTTATTAGGGGCACAAGTCAGAGTAAAATCCAGTCTGTGTATGGTACTCCAGGAATTGAGTTTGACACCCCTGAAATAGAAATTTAGAAATCTGCTTTGAACATTCCCCAGCAATCTGCAAATCAGGAGGGCTCATTTGAAGGAGCATCAAAACATCTTTTCCATGCGTGCATCTACATTTATGCAATTTATCTATTGAGCTGTTGACCTTTTTTGCTTTGCAAATCCAGAAATGTGATTTAACACCATTCATCATACAGATTGGTTTGATTAAGGAAGTGGGGAAGGGACGGCGCGGTCGACAGATGATATTACCTCATTGGTATGCGGTACACCTCCCAAGTGTGATGTTTATAAAGGGATAGCGCTCGTGCACGGGGGATTATCTGCAATTAGACATGCGGCATTATGAATATGTATTAGCAGAGGTGGAATCTATTAAAATCAGCCTTTATCTCAACGCACAGCAGTTTCCTTCCCAGGGCTTCTTTTTGTGGAAAAAATGAACTCATCTCATAATGTAATACCCTTTCTCCACTGTGCCGATATCTACCTTAAAAGCAGAATGATAAATCTTTAGCACACATTACTTTACCTATTTGGAGGGGTGAGTTTGCGTGAGACTCGTCTTTAACGCGGAAGTCATTTACCCCAGGTATTCTGCGCGGTTCATTTCCACGCGAGTCAATGAAATATTTACCCCATACAAATGCTGGGTACAGATGAGGACAGAACAGAGGCAGCTTGGAGATACAATATTTATCACTCGCCCGCTTTGCCCTGGGCGACGTGTTACGGAGATGTTTGTGTGCAGATGCCGGCTGACGTTCGCAAAGGAGACGGGACGCGACGCATTTGTACGGATTTGTAGGGGATCCTCGAGCATCTTTCCTAATGCCACTGATGCCTCGTGACGCTCGAAAAGCACGCAGACGGGGTAAATGATTACGCACTGATTGAGTGGAGGAAGAAACGCGAATGTGAGACGGTCAGAATAGCATCACATTCATTATTTACGTAGCCAGCACAACAGGAACTCGCTACCTTCTGAAGGTCTGTCTCCATTCAGCAAAGAGTGGAAAACGCCCTGGAAGCTGCTAGACTATTGTTGGCCAGAAGCCTTTTGGAAAATGCTTATAACATAGCATCATGAAAACAAGCTCAATTTGCTCAATAACATGTTTGCTGCAAAAGGCCTCCCTTCACTCACACACACACACACACACACACACACACACACACACACACACACACACACACACACACACACACACACTGCTGTGTACTGACTTGGTAATACTGAACACATACACAACTGTGCTTGTTACACAGTTGTAATTACACAAGCTACACACACATTTAGCAACAGTAACATTATATAACCATGTTCATGTACACAGTTATTACACTGTAGCTAAGTGTAAAGAAACATATCAGAGAAACTTAAGGTAAATTGGGACCCTGCAGCAAGTAGCTCAATGGAGGAACATTTCTTTCTTGCTGAAGTTTGCTCTTCCCTTTGTTTAAACCATATTCTAACTATCCAACTATACAAACTATATACTAACTATATTTATCATGTGTAGGGATAATATCTTAACATCATTACACCTAACAGCACTGAAGGGAACAATCTTCATTTCTATACTGTTATCTCACATGCTGCTGTTGCTCTTGTTGCTGTGCTTGTCAAGAGCAATCTTGTTGAGTAATTTCTTAAGAATATCTGCTGATGTGCTGATGTGCTGGACCGACAAGTCCGATCCACGGTGGATCCACCTCACAACTTACAGGACTTGAATGATCTGCTGCTAATGTTTTGGTGCCAGATACCACAGGACACCTTCAGGGGTCTTGTAGAGTCCATGCCTTGGTGGGTTGGTGCTGTTTTGGCAGCACGTGGAGGACCAACAGCATATTAGGCAGGTGGTCATAATGTTTTGGCTCATCAGTACATATATATATATACTGTATATGTATACTATATATGTATATATCTGTGTGTGTGTGTTTATTCATGCAAGCATTGTACAAATAATGAGTCTTTCTGCCACACTTTTGGCAGTGAGCAAAGCAGGTTATTATCATAATCTTCATGAACCTTGTGCTCTGTTTACATCCTCCTGATTGAGGCCGCTAAAAATTCTCAAACAAGGAAAAGCCATTTCACCCTCCCTGTGTTCACAGCATTTGATCCATTTGCGCTGTCTGAGCTGAAGCGGGTGAGACGCACATCTCGATGCATTGCATTATTTCTCTTAAAGCCTGCCAGATATCTTCCAGCAGACTCTGCAGAGAGTGCATATTATTGTGTTTTATGCTATACAGGAATGGATAATGTGTTTGTGGATGAAGAACATAATTTTAGGGCTTAAATCTACCCTGGCTGGCAGTGTAGCATAGTGGTATGGAGCAAGCTTGAAACCAAAAGTTTGCACGTTTGATTTCCTGCTGGGGCACTGCTGATGTACCCTTGGCCAAGGTACGTAACCCAGAATTACCTCAGTAAATATCCAGCTCAATAAATGGATAGCATGTGAATATTTTAACCTATTTAAGTCACTCTGGATAAGAGCATCTGCTAAATAACAATAATGTAATGTAGTATAAATCAAGGCCAGTACTGGACTGTTGGCAAACGTGTTGGTCACATGGCGATTTTTGAGTGGTGGGACCCTGAAGATAAAATACCAGGGGGTTGCTAAAGCTCCTTTGCAGACCTAGATTTGGCCATTGCCTCAATCTCTCCTACATAACTGTAGTCTGTAGTTACAATATGTGGCCTGTTTCAGGTGCAATGTATGAAGGAGTGTGCATTTGGCAGTTTGTGCTGTGTACTCTTTGCCTACGATCTCCACCCTTTGAGTGTTTCTGTGTTGCAAGAGCTTGTGAAAAAAGGGGGAGGTGTGTGTTAGCCCTGGAATGGAAAAAAAAAATAAAAGTGACGAGGGGAAATGTTGACAAAACGGTGCTCGTGCATTTTCCACGCCGATGTTTTGAATCCAGTTGTTCCTTTTACTGACCTGCCAGGATCCAGAGGCATCCAGTCAGTTGGGCACAGCGTGTCCCAGTCTCTACAGGTGTCACCACTGGTTCCCATTTCGTTTCAGTTTGGAGTCTATAAACCATTCCGTCACTTCGCATCTCAGCTGGCCTCTCAGCTCTGAGCTGCGTCCCTCCCTGTCCCCCTTGCTAGCTCATCTCTGCAGCTGTTGTTTTTAAGAGTGGTGGGGTGGCAGTGTGGTGTAGCGGTAAGGCACAGGATTAGTAACCAAAAGGTTGCTGGTTCGATTCCCTGCTGGGGCACTGCTGCTGCACCCTTGGGCAAAGTATTTAGCCCACAGTTGCCTCAGTGAATATCCAGCTGTATAAATGGATACAAGTTGTAATCTACATGAATGTAAGTCACTCTGCATAAAAGCGTCTGCTAAATGACAGTAATGTAATAAACCATTATTTTACTTCGCATCCTTTGCCTCGACACTTTGTCCCACCGGCTTACTCCTCTCTGCAGCTGTTGTTTTAGGAGTCCTGCTGCTCTCGCCACCAGTCAAATACCCGGATTTGCATCTTAAACAGGTCAGCTGGTCTGCAACGCAGCGGAAATTAAAACCGAGGCCGTGAACTTAAAGCAGGGGGAGAGAGAATTTAGGCTAGCGGGCGACAGTCAGAGGAAAGTATGGCCCTTCACCCTGGAAACAAATGTGCGGTTCTGCATTTCAGCGTTAGAGCTGACCGCCTCTTTCAATCTTGTGGCCTACCTCCATAACTGAAATTGATCTGCAATTCATTTTACTGTAATTATTGTGCAAAAAAATTCCAGAAAACACATAGCGCACAAGTCAGTGTTGTAGCTTTGCACAGATGATATATTTTCCAAGTCAGAAAGGGAAAGCACATAGATTTAAATAATGGCTCATTTTTCTATAACCACCCCCCCCCCCACCCCACACACACTCTACCTACCACCACCACTACCATTAGCACCAATTTTATTCTTTCAAATTAGCCTTAATGTAGTGTGAATTGCCAAGCCATTAGACCCGAGGCCCACTTTCTCTGAGCTCCGGTCACCGGGTTTCTGCGAAAACCATCCCGACGTTCTGCTGACATTACGTGACAGAGAGCCATTGTACGAGGAAGAATGCCAGGCCCAGGGCAGTGGAACAGGAGGCCCTGCGGAGAGCCAGCCGCCGGTGCCCTCCAATGAGAGGGGAGACAGAGAGACGGCAGTGGCGCGGACCTGGGCTGTGAACTCGTGTCCTAGTTTCCTGGCGCCAGACAGTGATGGTTCCCCTCGATGCACTGGCTGGGCCCAGGAAGGCTCTCTGAAGGGGCTCAGTGTAGCTTAGTGGTAAGGAGCAGGACTCGAAACCAAAAGGTTGCCAGTTTGATTACCAACTGAGGCACTGCTGTTGTACCCTTGGGCAAGGTGCTTAACCTGCAATTGCCTCAGTAAATATCCAGCTGTTTAAATGGATAACATGGATAAAGTTGTAACCTACGTAAGTCACTCTGGATAAGAGCACCTGCTAAATGATAATAATGTAATGTAATGTTATGAATACGGTGCGGCTGCACTCACACGGTCGAGGCCTCGGTTATGGCAGATAAGGTGGCTGAGTCTCCCCCTGCTTCACAGACCTCGGCCCCCCGGGGTGAGCAGTGGAGTGGCAGCAGCTCTGGGTTGGATAGGCAACTTTTGGGAAGCCCATCTCTTTGACTAGAACTTTCCTTTCTGTCTGGGCTAGCTGGGAGTGATGGCTGTCACATGCCACAACCAAACCCTCATGCTTCTGTGGGTCTGAAAACTCCAGAGAATGATGTGAACAAATGATTGTTATAGGAGTGGATACAAAGACTCAGGGACAGCAACAGAATGGAAAGCATAGAAGTTCAGAAAACAATGAAAAGGAAATGCCTTGTCATAGAGTCGCATGAGCCAGCTGACGTCCGGGCGGGAGTAGAGACAGGGGCCGCTCAGACAACCCAGGTGTTCCTGACGTCACGCACTCCTTCAGGGGGGAATGAGACGATATAATCAGACTCTGGCTGGGGGGAGACGGGCTCGTGCATGGCGCCCCCTCCACCCACCCCCCCACCCCAAAATCACTGGTGCACACATGCTGAGTCCTGACGCCATATTCAGGACATTAGATAATGTGACAAGACTTCTGCTGAGTTTCATTATGACAAAAAAGGAAAATAGACACATCTCCTGCTGAGTTTGAAATCTGGACATCCTTAATCATCAGCCCTAAGGATATAACAGCTGGGCTCGTGTGGATGAAAAAGACAATTATGTGCAAGCATGATGGATGCACCTTAATTTAGAGCTGAAAAAAAAAACAGGAGCACTGGCTTAACTTTTGGAAAATAGGGTTACAGAGTTCAGGTTTCATTCATCTGTTGGGGCAGATGCTTGAAAATTCTGTTTATACCGGACTGTTTGGGTTTCCATTTTATGGAAAAAAATGAAACAGCCGGATGTGGGTAATGTTCCATCTATTTTTTCCTGTTGCATCTGCCCACTTTCCGCTTCCTCCCCTCTTTCCTACCTTTGCCTTCGCTCTCTCTCTCTGTTTGTTATGGCTGTCGGAACAAGAATGCTCTGCCGGTCGGGGAGGTGAAGTCACCACTCTGGCTGAGGAACACAGGGTGGCATCTGGAAGGGGAAAGCTGTCCATTCAATGCAAGCAGCAGGCTGTGCTGTGTGAGCACACCTGACTCTGAGTCAATGGAACTCATGGTTTATTGCCCGGACCTGGCCCGGTTGCCTCCCTTAATCTAAACAAAACTACCAACATACAGTGCTTTACGACCACCTTAGTATTAGTGTGCCGAAAGTCAAACCCAGCGGGTTGTATTTGTAATGCAATCCTGTCCAGCCGATGAATAAAACTGAGGTTTTTCACCTCCCCATCGCCAATAATGATGTATGAATATTAATGCAGTCACTCTGCAGGGATTATTTTCTTTTATGAGAGAGACATTTCTCCCGCAAAACTGGAAATCCGCCATAGAGTATTTGGTCAAGAGCTAGGATTACACGGGCCCAGGACAGGGCAGCTGCATGCAAATCACCTGCCGAAAATGTTTTTGCAGGTCTCCTTAAATTTGTCCCCCTTGTGTGCCTATTGGCAGAAAGAGGCGGATCGGTAATGACTGCGTTCAAATGAAGTTCACTGTGACCATGACTTTGATGTTTGGCCCACACTTTTTTCTTGAAGTGCAGTGCACTTCATTTTATTTATGATGGGCTGCTCAGCAAAAATTTCCCATATATTTTTTCCCCACTTCTTTGATTTAACGCAGCAAAGTGGGCATCCAGTCTAAACCACATCCCTTACTGTTTTGGGGGATTTGCTTTGTGCTCTATTGAACATGTAAGCACCTCACAATAACACTACCAACATGGCTTTTGTCACAAAATGGGTGAATGAGAATCAAAGATTCATATCCCCTGCCCTGTGTAATATATCAGTCCAGTCCTGCTGCCATCTTTTATCTGAAACCTATATCCACCAAGCACCTTTCTTCTATGCCTATGATTATATTCCTGTAATAAATTGTGGCCATAACCCATGAATGCTGACTCTGACAATAATACCATCCCTTTTTTCCTTTCTCCTCATGGTTTTTGTGAATTTCTGGCCAATGCTCCAGATGTCTTGGTGTGAAACTCACACAAGCACATGTGAATGGATGGCAAGGAGCAGCAGTAAGGAGCAGAGCTCGTAACCAAAAGGTTGCTGGTTTATTCCTTGCTGGGACACTGTACCCCTGGGCAAGGTACTTAACCCGGAATTGCCTCAGTAAATACCCAGCTGCATAAGTGGATAATGTGTAAAACTGTAACCCATGTAAGTAACTCTGGATAAGAACACCTGCTAAATGGCTATAATGTAATTGATGGCTGGGTCAGGTGAATAGTGTATTGGCAAGATCTCTTGAATCCTAGAGGAAAAGAAAAGTGAATGGAGGTGCCACTTAATAGTTGTTGGTCTGATGTGTTCTTTCCATGAGGAGGCAGTGCCTAATTTCACCTAGACCTGGAATGGATGGTCCACTGCCTTGTTTCCACCACCATGTATCCAGGTGCACTTAAACATGGACACTCTAAAGGCAAGGTACTTAACCACACAATTGCCTCAGTAAAGATCCAGCTGCATGCATGTTTAACATGCACATATTGTAACCTATGTAAGTCACTCAGGGTAAGAGCATCTGCTAAAATGACAATAATGTAATAATGTAAGATGCTACTTCCACTTACTGCCAGCTTTAGGTAAGGTGTGGCTGAAAGGGGGTCACTCCAACAGGCCTGGATGTGGTCAGGAGACGGTCACAGTTCATTTGGAAGATGCATGCATTTTTATGGAGCTGACAAAGGAGGGAGCAGCCTGGCACAACAGCAAGTAAATCGCACGTCCTCCAAGAACATAACTGACCTTTTAAACCCCGAACAATTCCAGCCTCTGGGACTGTCAGCCTGCAGATCGATGTGACTGAAGGAGGCAACGTATGTGCGGACATAAATGCCCTGAAAAGTCACGGGTCCTCCCTTTGAGGCTGGGCTTTCCTCACCACAGTTCCATTTGGCTTGCTCACCAGGACTCCTAATGATTCAGTCCCTCGATAGCTTTCTCATATGCACATGCATCATCCACACAACGGTTCGGGGAGAACGATCCTACCGTATGTGAAGTAATTCAGCTGCACTGCACAGTAGAACGATCCACTTAGAATTTTAATGGGCCAGCTGACTGTTTCAATGCACTGAGTTAAAATGTTTCTGTTATTTAAATTATAATTAGGTAATATGTTTCAGTTTACACTGTACTCATTTGCTGTACTCATTTGAATGTTTCCTTAAGGCTAAACATAGTTTCTTCATCTGGTTTTCATTGCTTTCTTTGGGTCAATCTATCATTCGCTTTTCATCACATTGTATTGTGATGTTTGATATGTAGAGTTCAAAAGCTGCTCTTTTTTGTTTTGACTATTTTTGTTTCTATCTTTAATGGAGTGAATGTCCGTTACATGGACCTAGGTCAGCTAAGCAGAAAGATCCAGGGCAAACATAACATGGTACCATCTACCATCCCCATTTTATTTCACCGGCTCCTTTGTTTGCCTCCTCCCAAACACACCCAAACCACTGACTCTACAAACCAACAAGGACCGGCGGAATGTTTTAACATGCAGGGTGGCCAACTGAATGATTGAGCATTTCTAGTCTTGGACATTTTTTTGTCAATTGCACCTCGTTTTACAGTTAAAGAAATGTTTGTGGTTTGGGGGGAACAGGGCCTACCTGTGCATCCAAGGGCACCAGCAGGACGGACTCCCTCAGCCGAAGGACCAGGGGGCTGGGGGCTGATGGGATTTGTAGGTTTGGGAGAGTGCAGACAAATGGGGCTGACCAACATGGGAGGTGACTGTGGGGGAGTTTCCGGTGTTTGCTGGTTAATCTTTTATAATTGAATTTTATTGAATCGTAAAGAGCAAAAATACCCATGAAACATTATAGATGTGATAGGGTGATATTCGTATGCCACTATTTATTGGATTATGGCTGTTGTTGAGTTAATTGATTTACATTGTTTTGGTTAGTTTAGTCGAAGATGGCTGATTGCCTTCATAGAAGACCAACTTTCAGTCAGTAGGGGAGAGGCTGGTAAACAGTGTAGTGGGATTGAGAATCTCAGTATAATTGATGTGCTTGCTTTTTGCCTGCTTAGGCAATTATTGTTTGCATTTTTTTGTGCTTTTCTTTTTCTTCATTGTTAATTTATTATAATTTGTTGTTACTTTCACTGGTCATGGCTTGGGAGAAATAAAACACCATCACCTCATCATCAACCCTTTTGATCTCATCAGTTTTTTTTTCATCACCTCTCGGTCATTCCACGACACTATCTCTTCATATCTCATAGAGTTACATGATGATATTGTTCTAATGCCTCATGTGCTTCACCGTTTTCTGTTCATTTGGTTACTTGGATACCTCTTTACCCTGTCTGCATATTAGCTATAAAAAGCGAGAGAGTCTTTGTTTTTGGCACCATGAAAAATGTGCACAAAATTCTACTGAGATGGCCACTTATACTAAACCAAACTCAATGGACAGAGTGATTGATTGACTGTCTCACTGCATACACTTAAGGAATGACTAAGAAGCATCTCAGCCTAAAAACCTGTGCTTGTATTTATGATTTATTGTTTGTTCTCAGCAGTTCCTCACATATTATTCCGTACAAGGTACAAATTTAATGTTACATAATAGCAATTATTTCTATTTGATCTCTGACAGAACATCCACTGTGCGGGTATGTCTGTGAAATTGGCTCTAATTATTCTTATTTGCATGGAAATGGGAATTGATTGCCACCAATACCGCAGCAGTGTGGGGGCCGCAAGCCCTTGTGGTATGGTGAGTTAGATCCTCTTCCCAGAGCACCTGCTCTCCTGGAGGAATACAGTATGCTAAATTCAGCCCGAAAGCCTCACATATTCATTTACTTCACTGGTACACAGCCTGTCATTAAAATTGTTCAAGCGGAAACTACACCTCCAGAATACTGCATATTCGACCTGCTTAACTGATATTTCAGTCAATGAATGAATGCATATACATATACAGAAATATATGCATTAATATCCAATCAATGAAAATAAATGTTTGAAATGAGGCAGTTTGAAACATAGAAGGCAGGTTAAAATGTGAAAATTTCCGCCACCAGGAATTGGAAATTTTATTTTAAAAATCATTCACAATGGGCAAGATGACTATGTTAGTCACGTTCACTGACAGCAGTAACCTGCAGTGTTTCACATTAAACTTGAACGCTACAGAAATGAAGTCCCAAAGCTGGCCACGTGCTCACTGAATAAACAGCTGAGGGGAGCTTTCAGTCCATTTGGCTCAGTAAACAAACAGTGTGTCTCAAAAAGTAAAAAAAGGGAAATAAAACCACTGCCTACCATAACCTGAAACAATATTTTACTGCAATAACCTGTCTGTGAACCTGCATGAATTATCTAAATGATTGTTTCAGTCTATTTGTTTTGCAATGGAAAATAAAATATTTAATTTGCTTTTAGGGGATTTTATTTTTTAAGATAACAGACAAAATACATATGTTAGCATAATTCAAATATAATGTTGTATCAGTATAGCTTTGCTATTTGAGTGGGTCTGTATTCTGTGTTGGAATGGAAAATGGCACTTTACACTGGCCCTTTACATCTCCACATGTTCAATGTTTACTGTTTCTGGTAGCACTGAAATTTCTACGAATTCTTGTTAAAACAAATTTACCCTGACTTTTCCTGGCCTGTGGTTTAAATCATTAATGCAAAACATCACATTGTTAGCAGCTGTGATTAATATGGCGGCAGTGTATCACAGAGGTAATGAGCAGGGCTCGTAACCGAAAGGTTGCTGGTTCGATTCCCCACTGAGGCACTGCTGCTGTACCCTTGGGTAAAGGTACTTACCCCAGAATTGCTTCAGCCAATATCCAGCTGTGTAAATGGATAACATATAAAAATTGTAAGCTATGGAAGTCGCTCTGTGTTTGCTAAGTGCCACTAATGTAATGTAATATGGATTTAATGTGTTATGAACAGCTGTTATATTCCACTGGGGTGACAGAAGTAACCCCTGGATATTTTTTTTTACCATAAACCATGTGCGTTTTATGTGGAAAAAAAAAAACAAACAAAGGGCAGTAGACACATACTCAGTCATTTCTCAGGAAATCCCCTTGATGACTTAATCCTCACTGATATGTACTGGCACAGATTGAATCCAGACGCACCGTGCTTTGTCCTTTCTTTCGTTTTCTTGAGCATCATTATGACTCAGGCCGTTGCTGAAATTAATAAAATATGTGATACACAAAAAAGTGCTTGCTCAGAGTTTCCACTCTGAGTTAAAAGACAGAACACATTCTCTAACAGTCGTGACAACAATTTGCAAGAACCATTAGCCCGTGGGAGCTAGTTTTTGGACTATTGAGTTATCAGGATTAACCTCTGACCATGTGCATAAGATCCTGATAATTTCTTGCTCCTAGTCTGGTGCATCGCTGGTTAATTTTGAAATAAAAGGGAGTTACATTTTCATTTGTTTTCTCATTGCACTGTTTTTGTAGTTAAAGACAAAAACCTAGACAATGACATCACCCTACAAATCCCCATGCTGAATTCAATGCAGTACTTTCCCTTGGAATGCACTGAAGTTTTCAACCACTCCAGGTGCCAAATATACAGTATATTATAACCCCAAGCTTTTGCTGCCTTGGTTGTCTGGCACAGAGATTTTACCTCAAAATCAGCTTGGCTGTCTGTGAGTGAGAAATGTGTTGTGCTGGAGATCCCCCACTGACTCCTGGTAAGAAAAAAAAATGCTAAGCAGAGGAGTATTTAGTCTTTCCAGCCCTAAACATGAGCCTGTGGTTTCTGAAAAAAAAGAAAGTAACTGTAAGTTCACTTAGTCATGCCATTCATTCAGACATTTCAGTTCCACAGAAAATCTCCCAGTAGACAGATGCCTTCCTCACTTACATGCACACATTTGAAAAGATTCAAACAAAAAAAATAAAAACCCAAGGACACTGCTTGGTTGGACACACTAACCGTGTATAAATCAACCCTTCAACAATATGTGTTGGTGCCAACGCAAGAATGTCGGTCTGTTTCCAAGGAAACCAGTCAGGGCAACCGACTCTACGCATGCGTGGGGAAAAAAGCATTCTTTGTGAATGCATACATGTTTTTTGTGTTAAGTTAAGACTTGGGCCTCGTTGCTTGTGCATGAAAACTGCGTTGGCGGTTTACCGAGTGCCAATCTTCATACTCCACACTCCACACTTAGAGACAGAGATAAAGTCTATCAAACCCTGTGAAACTAAGAGTAGGTAGACTGCAGAATGGAAGCTTATCCTCTATCAAACCAAACAGCCATAAATGGGAATAACCTCATGGAAAATGCAAGGCACATTCAGCCACGTACTTTGCCATGTACTAAAATTGATCATTGACTCTTTGCCTTGAAATTAATTTACCTCTGCACCCTTAATGATATGCTAACCCAATCATGGAAAGGTCAGGAACTGATAATTCCCCTGTTTGTGTGTGTGTGTGTGTGTGTGTGTGGGTGGGGGCAAATTAAAGAGTGTGAAGGTGATAGACAGAGAAAGAAGGAGAGATAGAGGTGGGGAGGGTAGGAAAAGAGAAAGACAAGGAGAGGAGGGAGACAGAAGTGGAGGTGAGGGGTTGGGGGAGAAAGAGAAAGGGAGAAAATGAGAAAAGATGGATGTACCTGTCCTTTAGTTTCCCAGAAGGAGACTCTTCTGACACTGATGCTTTGATAATAGGGCAGAACCTGTCTGTTATCCTGCTATTGGTTCTCCTCTGGGACAGCACCCCCACCCCCTCCCCCTCCTCCTCCTCCCCCCGGAGAGGAAATAGCCATTAAAGCTGCAAATGTATACAACAGCCAGAAAACAACAGCATTTGTTTTTGCATGTAGGGTCCTCAAATAAGAGGCAGGCTGCATTAATCATGACTTGTTGTATCTAGTCTTAGCCTAGCACAACTTATCACTTATCAGAAGATCTGCTGGTACTGATATTGATACCGACGGGATCTACCAACCCATCTGTTCACAAACATTATTTATTCATGTGTTTATCAGCATGGAAATGTGATTAATGCTGGAGGTAAATCTTGGTATATTTAATACGTCTTAACACACAGTTTTGTCCTGCCAGTGTTAGGTCCCTGTTCATCAATCAATTATTTTTAATAGAGGGAGTAATGAAAGTGGGATAAATGACCTCCACTGGTCTGTCAGAGCACAGTGCTCGAGAAAGTCGAGTCACTTTCTCAGGGATCTGTACAATATTAAGACTGTGTGAATGTATTGACAAGAGTTAATTGGTATGCAGATCTCATTATTAATTGAGATTAATACAGTATGAGAGGTCTCCCAGGTCATTCGTTATTTGTTATGTGGCGAAGTGGGCGAAGGTCTCATTTAAAATGCACTCCGGTGGTAAGCCGATGATGATTTTTAGATTTAGAAAGAAAATGAGGGCTTGGGGGAAAAAAAAATCACAAAAGTGGCAAATATAGGACAGGGGCCTGGCAGGAAGAGCCACCTCTTGGGCTGGCTGTATCTCCCCACCTAGGCAGGATGTCTGTCTGGGCGGGAAGGAATTTGCCTTCTCGTGGGTGTCTGCTCCCAGCTCAGGCGCTTCCAGGTAAGGAGAATGAGCCAATCAGAGTGCAGGAAATTATTTGTTTCACACGGAGGAGGTACAGGCGCTGACAACTACGTGGGTCTGCATACGCACATGGTCCTTGGGGGTTTGTGTCGTTGCAGGAACAGAACTCGTCTCACATGCCTTGGAGTAAAACAAGACACTTTACAAAAGGGAATGAGCTGTATCGGAATATGATGTTACTGGGTTGCAGCAAGAGACAGGCATCCTTTCTCATGCTAGTGGGTGCTCAGGGTGGGCTGACAAAGTACGTCCAACTACTTGACATGACAGCTCTATTCCCTAGCCTGGTTAAAAACTGACGTGCTGTGTAAAATCTAATGGAGAACATGAGGGCCATGCTCTATGCATCTCTGGCAAATGGCACCGTGGCTGCCTTTTAGAGGGTTGAATGTTAATAAATACAGATGATGCAAACAGCCTCCATTGTGCTTGCCTACACAGACTGCTCAGAACTGCAAGCTCTGTGGCCAAAGGCTTTGTTGAATTCTTATTTTTTCCCTTCACTGCAAAAAAATAAAGGACAAAGCATTGCACCTGTATTTTGTACAGGAGCTCACTTTATTTCACATTAAAACGGTATGTGAATGAGGCATCTATATATTGTGTTTGTAAATGGGGATTTTGAGTTTTTCCATTAGTTACAGACTAGACAAAATGTAATGAAAAATAAATAAAAAGTAGAGCCACAAAAGTGTGAACCCCTTGGGTTAGCTCTGGAGCTCAGACAAGCCGAGGCACCAGCTACTGCATGTTGTAACTCTGAATTTTCCCAGTGAAAGCGCACTGATGCTGTGCCATGCCGTTTCCACAAATCCAGGTCAAATTATCCAGGTCACATGAAGAACCGGAGGAGACTTCAGCATCCCAGTGATGTCACCATGGGAAATAATATGTGGAATTTATTAATAGCCGCACCGCGTAACAAAATATTTTCGCAGGACTGAGGTTTCCATGGATATTGCAGCTTTGAAAACAGAGAGCACATCAGACCCCTGGTATCAGGCAATCTGTCTTGTGGAGCTGTGTGACTCAGAACATGAGACAGACAAATGAATCAGAGATCAGACACGGAGTAGACTTGCACCCCAAGGGTGTTTATATATCTCTGTTATTAAAGCCCATATATTTTTTAAGTGTTACCCCTTAAAATTAAGTAACATTTTTGAGATGTTAGTCAATGTGCCTATTTTATGCACATTTTTGAGGCACAATAAATAATAATATCATAATTAATATAAAATATACATTTTTGGCATAGGCCTATTTTTATTGAGAAATCAGAAATTGAGGGATATAGTAGCAGGAAATTATGTTACAAGGTAAGAACTGCAATACTTGAACTTACCAGGTGTGTTTTTTATTTTACATAGTTCTAAAGCAGTTAAAAATGTAACAAAGTTAAGGAGAAAATGTAATTATTTTCCACGCAGCAACGAAGACAATTTTATACTTGATTTGACTTTATTTCCTTTTCACTTCACCAAAATGCATATTAATGCACAGACTAAAATGACTGAAAAAGTAGGGCTGGATGTTTTTTGTTAACCTGAACTGGATTGCTTGTCAGCGGGGGAGTTATACAGACAGGTTTATCGGATTCGATCATTGATTTATTTCTCCCAGGCGACCTGGACGCTGTCTTGATTAATCGCTGTGTTTGCTTCTCTGGCTCCTCCATTGTTGCTCGGTACATTTTCTTTTCAAACGCACACCCTGTCAGATTCCAGGCAGTTAGATGTTCAGTATGCCAGTGTGTACAGTTTGTGCATACCCAATAACGCCTCTCAGCTCCCAATAGTACAGACACCGGCTCGTCTGCGAGCATGTGATCTGACTGGTGACAGATCTGACAGATGTTCGAACAACTGTTCCTGCAAATTCTTTCTGACACTGTTGTCTCATGAATGGCTGTGGCATATGTTCACTGTGATGCAGAGCCAGGTGTGCCATTGGTACACAGTATAACTTGCAAAGGAATCTTTTGACCGATTCCTGACCAGGCAAATTGCATTTTTTCCATCACAAATGTTTTTGGTCCATTAACATATTTGGTCGTGATACCGGTCCACTGCGTGCCCCTAATCATTTTTCACGACAGTAATGCTCTGCTAAATGGCCACATTACACAATGAGGAAAATTCAGTTATTTGTTTCATGCTAATTTAATAACATGAAGGGGGGGGGGGGGGTTCACAGCGCTTGCTCAGAGCAGTTTAAATTACTGCCCGTCACTGCCAAGGGAGCCATGCGTCCAGGGAGAGAGAGACACACCCCTTTCTTGTGCGCCTTCCTACAGTAACTCAATGCTTTTCTGTTGAAGAAAATGCATTTCACAGGCTTGTTTTGTGCAGCATAGTGTCCTAGACTGAAAGTACTTTTACACTGCATGTGTAGCTCATGACCATAAACTGTCAATGGTCCAAAGCAGTATCCTGCACAGACTAGTCGATATTTTGGTTTCGGCTGTACAAAGTTGTTTTCCACTTATTGCTGGTCTCGTATAAGAGTTGCCTTTAGATGCCCTTATAGGGCAATAGAGGTACATGCCATGATTTCAGTCATGTTCTTTCCTTCTGGTTTTACCCCTGTGTCATTTTCTTTTGCAAAGTGGATGAGAAAATATATTCTGATGAGGATACAAGAAATGATGAAGATGTCATAGGAGATTCTGATGAAGAAGATGGGAAGACACTCATAAACACACAGGGAATTACGAATTATTAAAATAAGGATGATGATGAAGAACATAGAGAAGAACATATTTGATTCATTAATAACACAACTCCCTGAGCTCTGTACTTACTTTCATAGGATTCTCACATTCTTTTGTGCAGACACCTCAAGCAGGTAGGGTTTACTTAAATCCAAGCAAGCGTCTGCAGCCCTTTCTCAAGCCTCATTTCAAGGTGAACGTTGTACTTTTAACATTTTAACTACTTGGAGCGGGAGCAATCTATTAAGAAACACATATTGTGCTCAGCTATTGTAGAATGCTCTGAACCAGTCTTCCATGTAAAAGTATGTTCCAAAGGCTCAATATTCTCCTTTAAGATGTCTTCACATGGCCCTGAATAATAATGAAATTTATGATATTCAATTAACAAAAAGATAATTTTGCATAATAAAAACTGGTGTGCCCGTGCTCCACCACTGTGCATTCTTGACACTTTAATTATTTCAGTGTGATTAGCTCAGAGAGATACCATCATCACAGAATTGAAATTCTTGCACTTCATTCTCCTTTTTTTTTCCTTTCCGACTGCATGTGGTCTGTTCGTACACTTTAATCTTGTGTTGATAGCATCTCTCTGGGGTCTGTGACATTTCAGTCCTGTCAAAAAAAAAAAATCTCTCACCAACAAAGCGAATCACCACTGAAATGAGTCAAAATTAACAATGCATGTCTCTGAAGGAGATTAACTTCAATAACACACAAAATAATACTGCCAACTTTTCTGCCCGTAAAAAATTTAATAAAGGCATCCTTCACCTTGAGACAAACATTGACTAATTAACTTCATCTGAGGAGGCAAACGTGGTTAACAAAGAACACAAATATAGTTCAGCTGAGATTAAATAAACAAAACAATGGAATCATTACATTTAATGAAAATTCTATATTTTAATACAAAGAATCCATTTGATAGATCATTACATCAGCCAAGCAATAAAAAAAACATTTGCTGCAGCACTCCTAAAAATATATATTGACGAAGAACACATTGAATAGAAAAAACACAAGTTACATTACATTACATCACATTCATTTAGCAGATGCTCTTATCCAGAGAGACTTCCAGCACAATAGAACAGAAGTGTATCCACTTACGTTCTAATGTGCAACAGTGTCAGACCAGGCTAACAACACTCCCAGACCAGTGACCATTCACTGTCCCGTATACCAGCACCAAGGTGACAACAGGAAGCAAATGAAGTGAGGTGAGGAGTGGAATAGCTTGATTACATTTAGGGAGACTGTAGACAAGATGTGCAGCTACATTCTGGATTAGTTACATTACATTTACATTACATTACATTGTTGTCATTTTGCAGGAGCTCTTATCCAGAGAGACTTACATAGGTTATATAGGATATAACATGGAAGAGGTGGAAAAGAGAAGAGCAATGATATTTCCATCAGAGAGGAAAATCAGCTGAGTGATACATCACAGCCTTGAGCAATGAGATGTGCTCAAACTATGCTGATTTGTAAAATAAGAGATGCACTAATGGAACTCTTCACAGGTGCAAGGTATTTCCAGACACAGGCTCTGGACTATAAAGGGCACCTACACTGATCAGTGGTTTAGACCTGCCTCGAAGAAGCTATGTCATCTTCATTTCACACAGCGAAAGAGCATGTGTGGGGGAAAAGCTGAAAGAAAAAGGGGCCTGTAGACAACCATTCGGTGCTCTGAGAATATTGATTGGTAGGTAGGTAATGGGAAGAGAAGCTAAGAAAGGTGACAAGCAATCCACATTTTTTGTTTCAGGCAAGATCGTGGCAGCAACATTCTGGACTCACAAGCAACTAGGCAAAGTATCTGAAGCTATAGCAACATTTTGTTGCTTCAGATCCATGGTGCAGACCACTCTGGCTAGAACTGCTGATGTTACTGACTAATCAGTCAATTAATAGTTTGGACCATTTGTGAACTAGCTAGCCAGCAGATTTGTTTTCGTTTTTTGCATTTTTCATTTGCGGCAATTTTTACATCCTGTCCCTTTAGTGACCAACAGTATACATAGACCTGTAAAAAGCATTCGCTGAATGGACAAATTAATCAATGATGATTGAATGAATGGCTTGAACGGAATCACAGCTATTGCTTTCAGATGACAATGTTTGAATATTATGAAAAAGGAAGACTTTACTCTAATTAAGCTTGGAGCAAAAGTCACATATTGAGCAAAAAAAAAATGTAACATCTGCTATATGTATATCGTGAGGGTTTGCATTTACCTGTGGAAGTCTACTGTGATCACACTCCTGTTGGCCAAAAGAAGGACCTCAGGCAGAATCAATGAAAATAGAAGAAGAAACTGAGAAATACATATATGTAGCTTACCTTTACATTTAGATTTTGTCAATTAACAGACGCTATTATCGAGAGTGACATACAAAATAACTACATTTATCAATACATTTTCTTTGTTGACATGAAGTAGAGTGACTCGAGAAGTTCAGTACAAAGGAGGATCCAGCAAAACAACACAATACATTTAACAAACACGGAAACCATCATCCACACATGAAAAAGAGTCAGTGTCAAACACCCAAGGCTGAGACCACAATTGCAAACACAATATACCTAACCTGTGTACCAACACAATACCAAAATCTTTCCATGGACTGTCTGGGTTAGTTAATTATGTCATTACAAAAAAAAAAAAAAACAGTAAAAAGACTTCCTCAGTGGCCTCCCTAGATGGACTTTAACAGCTAGGCTCCTGTGTTTTTGTACGACCGAGTCTTCCTACAACATGGCTGACAGACAAGGCTTGCAGGTGAGACAGGCTGGGAGGCCGTCATTGACAAGCTTTAGTCAATGCTGTGCTGGCCTTTACCTGACTTGAGTTTCTAGACTGCTATTAATTTCTTTTTGCATGTGTCAATTTTCCATTATTTGTTTTTTTCCCCTTGCTGGCATTCAATAATTCACGAGGTTTAAAAGTACTAAATCAAGGCGCAAAAAACAAAAATGAACAAAGTGAAAATCATTAAGGTTTGTTGACAAAGATCCAGCACAGTCACTCAGGCTAGAAGAGAGTGTGTGTTAATGGTGAAATATATCTGTAGGGTTTGTATGAAATGTAATAATAACAATAATATCAGTGTAATATGATCAATCACTCATGAGCAAGTCCCTTAGAAGCAGTGAATGCATGCCGTTTGATTCAAAGAAACTTCTTCCCTTAACACCATTTTTCAACGTAAAGAAACATAAAGCCTCTATAATCAAAATAAAGTAAGACATAGGATTAAATTACGAATATAATTTAAAATATTACACGTCACGGTTCTTGGAATGTTCAGCTGAATTGTCATATCTTAAAAATAACACTTTAATAACACTCTGCTGCCGAAATAAATTTATGTACATCGCAAAAGCATTTCAGAATCGATATCAAGCAATTACCCTCTGGAGCTTCAGCGGCTCCAGAGAACAAGCACGTAAAAAAGAAAGCAAATGAAAGCGAGTTACGTTGGTGTTTCCAACTGTTCACTGTTCTCCACAAGTATAGCGCAGAAGAGCGAGGTGTTTTGTAGGTTGTTGCGGGGACTGTACAACTATGTTCTTTCAGTAGCCGGTCTTTGTCTTTTAGGGCATTTTGCGCTTGTGTGTGTGCTTGCTTACTCGTTCGTGCAAAGCCCTACAGTTTTCTTCTCACTAACATGCTACACTCAAATAAAGGAAAAGTAGTGAAGAGAAAAAAAAAACTAATATCTAAATAAGGCCAGTTCTCTGGTGCAATAGTCATTTGTTGGTACCCTAACTGCAGCTAATACTCTTAGAATTACAGCCAGTAATGTTATTCTTATCCTTACTTTTAGCTTCGCACAGGTACAGCATGTGGTTCCTACTCACATAAAGGCAAAAAATATGGAGCCCTTATGGTTCTATAAGAAATTTGATAATAGTTCGCCCCCCGTTATAAATTAGTCCATTTTCTTTCACTTTTTTTGTTTGTGTATTTTCAAAAAACTTCACGCAGCGGAAAGTTTCGGTACGTAACAATATAAATTTAGTCGTTTATTTTCTTTTAAGAGGGAAAATTCCGTAAAAAAGAAACGACGTGCGCAAATATAGGTAACCTATGCGGTAAAGTGGCTTTGCCTGAAATGGAGGCGATGTGACTCGACTCACTTTAAATTACATAATGAGTCACTTGCGCACCATCAGCAGAAACTTTTAAAATTCTTACACATGCATCGCTGTACTATAGCTAAATACATTAAATACGTAAGAAAGTTAAGTACTTAAGTAAAGGCTTTTTTTTTAAAAAAAGCTTGATTTCTTTCTTCCACAGCCTAACGAACTGTAGTTTGTGTTACAGCACATCTACTGTTCACCGTCCGGATCACGGGAGACGCAGGATTTGAGGTTTTTAAAGGCGGGGGGTAGGGTCGATAGTAGGGTATGAGCGCTAAGGAGAAGATGAATGGTGCGAGTGCATGCAGCTGTCCAGTTCTGTTAACCCCCCCTTCTTCATCCCCGCCCCCTCCCCCACCACCCCCCTCCGAATCTCCCACCGCAGCCTGGAAAATCACCCCGCACGATAGAGAGACGCAAAGATTCAGAGCATCTACTGAGAGAAGAGGATGTGAACAGTTCAGCTCTGCTACGACACTCGGCTAGACGCACCAAATTTGTGATTTTAGAACCGCCGCAAAGTAAGCGAAAGGACGAATGTCTTTCAGCGCCCTTCTTCGTTTCTTTTGTTAAACCGGTATGGGGATTAAACGTGACCGATTCACAAGGAAACTTGTCAAAGCGTCGCCAAATTGAAAGCTTGGAACTTAACAGAAGAAACTATCCACACTCATGGTATGTTTTTAAAAATATCACTCTCAGAGTCTACAATTTATTTGTCAAGATAATGCAAGCATTAAGGAGTTGATTAGTGAATTTACTTCAGCCTAGACGGTGTGGTTTGAGGCGAGCAGCGGGAGAGCTTGCCGGTCACCTCCTTGTTGTGATTTAAGTTCGTTTTTGTCCAATTTTAAGTACAAAATTTTGCAGGGCTTCACCAATACGCTCTTTATGCAGTAGTCTTTTCGTTATGTCGCGTTCCAGAGTTTTGCATTTCCAATTGCGTTTCATTCATATATTATGCACACTAGGTAGTATAACGGGTTTCTTTCAGAAGAGAGCGTAACCCCGCCGCCTCTGGTGCCGGATGAATGACTTCCTATGTATTCAGATATCGCAATAGCTAAACGCTAAACTCTGAATCAGTTCAGTTTCTCCAGAGTTCTCCGAAACGAGTGGGTAACAACAGCGAGTCGCTTGAAGGTAGGCTTACACGTGCTCTTTATTTTTTGAGGCATCATCGTAATACCAAAAGGAATTCCGTTCGTTGCGATTAGGCTATCACCCAAAGCATTTCGATAACCGGACTTTAATGAAACGTATCAACACTATCGTGTTGCTGATGCCAGGATTGAAATGATTGTTTTTGTTTATATAACAGAGGCATCAAGACACACTCCTAACACTTCAAAATATGTTGAGCGCTGTGTTAAAAAACACTCCATTGTCAACCAAAATTTTAAAACAAGGATGCACGGAAAACAGAAAACTGCAAAATACGAAGCACACAATTGTCTGTCATTTTATTTATATGTATTGGTCCAGCTTGGCTGACACAAACCGTTGCTTTGACACTGCCTTTGCGCGTTTTTTTTATGTCATTATCTGTATCAACTTAACAACTGCGCTTGTAAGTGTGAGGAAGTCATCACTTGCTATTGTGTGGCAATACCGTTTCCGACCGTTCGCAGCTGTGGGTCCCCGAAGCGTCGAATGTCTGTCAAACAGTGGAACTGAACGCATTTGATTGTTGTCTATTTATTCAGCTTCTTTGTAATGTTAAACGCCTTTCAAAACACGTGATTCGAGTTTTAAACGAGATTTATTTGATCATTAAATTTACATTTTTATAGCAGCGCATTGCCTTATAAGCTGTTCGACCGTGCCGCTAGGAAGATGAGTCTGCTTCGTCTGAAAGGAGTGCTTGTCACGCCCCGCTGTACAAGTGGCTTTGTCTGTGCCTTGACTTCAGATGACACTTTTCCTCTGTCGCCCCCCCCCCCCAATCTTTTACTTAATCGTTTACTCATACAGTCCACGCTGCTGCAGGAGACGAGCAGAGTGACGAGCAACGAGAACCCTTCCATCTACTGTTGTACTGGAACTATATGTCATTGTCTGCAACCGATTATATATAGAGAGAGAGAGAGGGAGAGAGATCTTAAAAACAGTTGATTAGTATATTTAGGCAGGTTGCTGTCATTCCAAATGCATCCATCTGTAATGGATTGGAAGGTCATGACCAGTGATGTGTGTGTACATTTGCGCCAGAAATGAATTTGCTTTGTGGGAGTAGTTGGCTGGGTTAAGATGACAGAGAATGAATCCTTGCCTTACCTGGCTTTATCTGTAAGAATTCTTTCTCTGCCAGCTAAGTAGACAGATAGAGACAGATCGATAGAAATAAATAAATAAACAAATTCATTGCATAGCACACACATATTTTTTGACTGAGGAATAAAATTATACTGCATGAAGCCATTCCGCGTAATGCACTTACTTGATCTTACATACAATTGAATACATTGAGTTACATACAGGATAATCGGACACAGTTTTCCTGGGTGACTCATGCTGTCAATACCAGTTAAATACCCTGGACAGTCCTGCCAGGGATTTGAACCTGAAACCACCAGGTTACCAAGTTTTATTCCTTGACCACTTCCACCTAGTTGTCCAGCAATGAGAAATGAAAAACCAGTTTGCAACACACTTTTGCAACATACGTCATTTTAGTTTTGGCAGAAGGTAAAATCAGTCTGCATACTGCGCTTCCAAACTCGTGGGCCCTCTCAAATCGCCGTGCCTGTGCGGAGGGGGCCAAAGCCATCTCTCCTCTGACCTTGGAACCGAGCTGCACTACCTGCATATGGAACAGAGTGCTTTGTACAGTCACACTTTTTGTATTCAGGTAGAGCATCCATGCCCAAGGGTAAACAACTTGCCGCTACGTGTCCCTGGAAGAAGAGAGTTAAAAACAATTATCTGAAAGGTTAATGGAATAATACCACGTTGAGTGAGTACTAATGCAGACAGGCACCCACAAGTAACTTGCGTTTCAGTTTGTTTTATGCAACAGTTTTGCTCGGCGGCTGTGGGTGTGGGGTCGTGAGAGGACAAAGATATCGAAGCTCCCCCCAGAATCAGAATGTGATTATTCTGATTTGAGAGCAGGGCCGTAAATTAAGCCAGCAGTTAGTGGCAGGCGCCCGTTCGAATCGGGGAAAGAAAAGAAGTTCGCACAGAACAAGTGATGACATGGGGATCTCATCGCCTAGCCGGCAGCCTTCAGAAACAGGAAATGCCTGTACAAATCGCTTTGTGTAGGTGAGGGCTAGATCAACACAAGGGCCTTTCTCTCACTTTCAGGACTTGAGACAGTGTTCTGAACCAAAGGCACACATTTTAACATCTTACAGACTTCACTGAAGGCTTTCATTTAAAGGTTTTTTTTTTTCTTCAAGGGACGCACACTGCAAGATGCAGAAACCGGCTCTCTTTTTTGCTCTCGTTTTCTGCCTCTCGTTCTCATACCCTGCCTGTTACTGAAAATAAGAGAAGTACTCTCAGGGAGCACTCTGATGTAGGCGAGGAGTCAATGCAGTGTCACTCTCTACAGTGTGGCATGAGCAGTGTTATTAAGTGCCTTATTGCACGGTGAGTGGGATGAACAGTACGGCTGAGCTTTGAAATAAGAGCCTGACATTTTTATGAGGAATCTAGTAGTGCTATTGAAAGAGTGCTATCAGAAAAAGGGTTTTCTGCACTGTTCGGAATGGTTCACAACAGATCCACACAGCCCCTCCTCCAAACAGCACTCTTCTGTATTTTTACCTTGTCTGTGACTGGTGCGGTAGATCTAAGCGTGCTTTGAGATGTATTCTGTTTGTCTGCAAGTGTGAGTGTGTGGTTGTGTGCCAGTAAAAAGCTTTCCTTTTCTGGTGTGCTAGTGTGTGTTGTTGGGGGAAGTACCCATGAAATGTTACGTGTACTAGGGAGAAGGTCAACATCTTGCTTTGTATATAAACAGCTTTAAAGAGTGGTCAGGTAAATATAATTTAATAGGGTGGAATGTACTGTGATATTCTTTTATCACATTTATGGACCTCTCTTAAGTGAAGGCATGTCCATGGAGCAAGTGGTAATGAAGTGATAGGCTGTGCTTAAGGCAAACAAAAGTGATGGTTCACATACTTGACCCTCATTATGTAAAAGCTATCTTCTTGCTTATGCTGACATTTTAATAGTTATTTGAAGCTGCCATTGATGTTCAATGACATTTTTACAGTGTAAGAGCAGCCTGAGTTTATATGACGTCAGAGGTCAGCTTGGAACCTGGCGAGACATTCTGGTGAAATTTCAACATTCAGTTACAGATCTCTTTTTTTTTCGTAAAGGATGTCAAACATGGTTTATGTGTGGTTTAGTATGTCATTTTAATAAAATGTAAATCATTGCTGGGGTGGACCAATACTTTTAATTACAGCTTTTCAGTCATCATTCACTGTGAGAATATTCCATGGAGCTCTGAAGAGAGAGTGAACTGATGGAATCCTTTTATATGTTGCCATATAGACACTGGTTAGTATTATTGAACAGGAAACACAAAAACAAAAATGCTGGGGGTGTATATATATATAATATTTATGTATAATATATTTTGCAAATCAGCATTTGTGTTTTCCATTACCCGTGGATTCCTTTTTAAATGGGCTGTTTTGTTTTTTTTTTTTACCACCATCCCATAATGAAAAGTGGAAGGAATGCAGCCAGGCACAGAACGGTGCACACGAGATACATTACCACAGACTGGCTTAATTACATGGCTGCAGGTCATTAAAAAAATCACAATCCTTCATATGGCTTTACAAGTCCCTGCCATGAGGTCAAGTAAAATTTGATAATGGGAAGTTCTTTCGAGTGAAGTGGTGCCTCTGTTTCCATGATAGCCTCCGAAAGCTATTTTCTAATGATAAACGCAGGGACTTCGAAAATTTCGAAATGACATGCTTTGAAAATTAAGCCTTCTCTGTTCAGTCAATCTTTTTAAACTTTCAAGTCAGCTTTGGGCAACAAAGTGTTTTTTGTCTCTTGGCCAACACTTTTTAAAACAATTTTTGCTGATAATGGTGTGTAAGAAAAAATAACAAATTGGTTTCAGATCACATGGTGAAGATAGGGCAAGCCCCAAAACACTGTTCCCAGGTCAGCCTGGAGGCCAGTAGCTTGTTGATTAAGTGAGGATTACAGAGACAAATTGTCAGGGGTTCTCTTTGCAGTTTACGCTGTGCCTCTCATGTATTTATGTTAAACTTATCTTGTACAGCAAACATTTATTAAGGTAGTTTAAAATAATTTTAGAAATATGGATTCTGGGTGACATTTTTTGACAATCTTCCAATGGGGCAGCCCAAGATGCTGACTAGCCGGACTCCCAATTTAGAATATTCAGGCTCAGAAAGCCTCTTTTTTGAGCATCAACACTTCTAAACCTTGGAGGAATGTTAGCAGTAACCTGAAATAAGTACCCCCTTTCTCAGTCCCACAGTGTTCATTGGTTAGAAGTTTAAACCACTTAAAGCCTTTGTGTCGCACCCCATTATCCTGGACCTGCTTGCCAAATGACCCCCCTGTGCGCTTCCCCTCCTCGTTCGGGTTTTCTGGTAAGTGGGGGCCCCCATAGCAGATGCAGGGAATTCGGGGTCACTGACTGCCAGGGTCCTCTCACGGGAAACACGGCTCTTGCTTTTGCCTGAGCAGCTGCAGAATATTTCGGAATCATAGACCCATTCTTCACAGATGTGTCAACCACCGGGTGCCAGAGATTTGACCTTATACCTCCACCCTCCCCCCGCCACCCCCAACACCCACCCCCCTTGACCCAACACTTTTCATTTCTGCTATAATCATTTTGTCTCGCAAAGGTTGTATATTTCATTGGTGCAGGAATGATGGAACAGCATTCACACAGTCATTGAGGGCAAGTGTACATGCAACTGTTTTAACCCCCAATTTAGCTGTTTTAATTGCCCTTTGGATTTTACCACATGTTTGACGCGATTCTTGGAGCAATTCAGTGTGTGTATGCTGGAATTATACCTCATCTTAACACTTAAGATTGCATGGTGCGCCAGGTCCTACCGCCAATAATAATTACTCTTCCGTGAACCTCATGAGCTGTGAGTGGATAGCAAACAATTTTAAAATTCTTGCCGATTTCTGTCCCAAGCAGTTTCATGAGTTAGCGAGGGTCTGCCAACAGCTAATGAAAAATAACTAGTCAATAGTTAAAAAAAAATAAAATAAAAACAAACGTTTTCTGCAAACTGTCAGTGTTTCTCATAGAACTATGACAGAGAGCACTAAGGGAGCCGTGGAATAAGAAAGATAAAACGCAAAAGTGCCAAGCTTACAATACAGGCAGAGGATGAGGAATTACTGAAGCATAATTAAACTGTAACGCAAATGGATTTTTGTTAAGCTGTTTGTTTCCTCATAATTTAGCGGGGATCCAAGGATTTCTGCCGAAACCTTCATTTCATTTGACATCACTCCTCTCTGCTCTTCCAGTCTCCAGTGTGCACAGCAAGGTTCAATCCAAAGAGGGCGAGAGAGGGAGATGGCAAAATTCATTCAGTATTTTGTAAGAGGCTTTGATTACCATGGAGTGCTTTATAGAACTTGTTTGTCAGATCCTAGAATTTCAGAGCTTGTTTTATTCCTTTGTTTTAAAGAAGAAGTTATGTAAGAAGAAGGATGGCTTTTGAACATAATGGATCTTTGGTGTGGCTTTATGCCGTAGTGAAGGCGAGGAACATTACATGCATTTTACTTTGTGGCAGGAGCTAGAGGCAAGAGGGTT
Source organism: Megalops cyprinoides (assembly GCF_013368585.1). Classification (NCBI taxonomy): domain Eukaryota; kingdom Metazoa; phylum Chordata; class Actinopteri; order Elopiformes; family Megalopidae; genus Megalops; species Megalops cyprinoides. The sequence goes on from NC_050583.1 coordinate 53,284,030, forward strand.
CATTTAATCTTTTTTTCAAACAGCTACTACTACAACCAACGGAAGCATGAGAAATTAAGATAAACTGCCAAGTAGCTTGCTAGAAAGAGCCAGTGACTTTGTCTGGGAATTCCGGTAAGTTCCTTACAACCTCATAAGGCAGTAATAATGACCAGTGGGTGGTGCCACATGCCTCTAAAGTTATTGCTGAGTCGTGAGGTGGTATGATTTCTCAGTCTTATAACCTGTGTGGTTGGCCAGCACCGGTTTCGCCGATCCTGTTGTCAGTGTTTGTCTGCTTACATCACAGTATGCTCACTGCAGGTTTTCAGCAGTCTCAATGTGCACACACTAGGCTTTAGAGGAATGTCAGTGGCCTTTATGCAGTATTGGTTTTGCCTAGGGCATAGACTGTTCCGAGCTCTAACCTCTGGCATCGAATCCCAGCAGAAAAGTGGATGATGGGTACGCCCTGCTGGGTAAATAACAAATCACGCATGCATACTTGAAATAATCAGGCTTGTTTTCACCTCTCGCGCGGGAGCCGCTGAATTATAATTCATCACTTTCTTTGTTTCACAACGTCCAGGTGCATATTGGTTCGGTGGACTCCCTGACACTTAAATAGGATTTATTATGGCAAAACGTGTGCACAGCCGAAAGGATGCAATGCTTATAAGCTCAGCATCCTGTTGGCAGCGGCCATAGGAGCTCTTCTTCCACAGCAAGTTCACCAGAGTAACGGCAAATGCCGCAGATAAACATCAGTGTAGTGTGAGAAGTGTGGTGAGTTGAGAGTTGTGTGTACTTGCGTGTTTGCAGAGCCGTTTTTTTTTTTGGTGCACTAAAGGAATTCAACAGGAATGGATCTGAATATATTTTGCGGGCTGTGAACAAAAGTTTGAGTGAGTCACTCGGTAAACAGATTTCAGACTTCTCACAGCAGCAGTGTTCTGGGTGGAATCTTGTCTGTCTTTAACCTCTGCATAAAATATAGGCTATCTGATGTCCAAAATGTATGCTATTACAGACAGGCAGGCGCGGAAGGAAATTGGATTTTAATGTGATTTTATCTGACCACAAACTTCATCAGTAAGCCATATGAAAACATCTATTTACCTATGCAGCGGAGAGCTGGAACACTTCTGCAAGCGGTTGCATAAACTTGACCTTTTCACACGCTTTCCTGCGGCTCCTTAAAGCTCTGTGAATGATAAATTCGCAGGAGAAAGGATGGACTGCCATACCACACAATCCCTCTCTCAACTGTGCTCATTTCAGAGATGGGGTGGGGCCTGATAAGATAGGCCCAAGTCAGCATCTTCGAGCAACTTCGAGGTCTTCGGCAACCCACAGCACTTATTGCAAAGAATAGGGGTGATGACACCAATTATCTGGCCGAATTCCCAATCGGGTTCCGTCCATCTGGCCATGAAGTCATGCCACAGCCTAATTGGTTATTTAAATCTGAATGTCTTCATTACAGCTGATGTTTTAGTGAGTGCTGCAAAAGTGTTTCTGTCCATTACCCAGGTTGGGTGTGGCTGTGTACATTAGGGAAGGATGAACAAAAACATTACACTATATGTAAGCTGTCATTATTGTTTATTGAAAATGTTTTACGGTCTGAGCACAAAGCTGTATTTTCAAAGCCCCCAGTTTTGCTGCATGTTTGTATTATGGGATGCAGATCCTGACATGGACAGCATTCCTCATGCTTCATGTTTAACTTGAGCATGAAGTGCGTAGCAATCCAGGATTATGCCTGGTTTCCTCTACAGGCTTACATTATTAAATTATTGCATTATTACTTCATTTATCAGATAATCTTATTTAGAGACACTTATATAGGCTGCAGTTTTATCCATTTGTACAGCTGGATATTTGCTGAGAGAATTAGAGATGAAGTGCCTAAGGGTACAACAGCAGTACCTTGGAGGGGAGTCAAACCAGCAGCCATTCGGTTACAAGTCCTGCTCCTTACCACTATGCCACAATGCTGCCTATGCTCCAGTGGTCCTTGAAGCACAAGTCTGGGGTGTATGTAACAGTTACAGCCTGGAGGAGGAAAATGCACTCCCTACAAGCAATGCACGACTGCACAGGAACCTGCAGCTGGAAACTTCTTGAATGGTATTTTCCCAATGGTGGGATATGGTCAGGCTTTTCCTGGCCCGTCGCTGCATGCAGGATGTTGGACCACAGATGTTGTGACCATACGGTTCCCTGCAGCTATGCATTGTTGTAATGTAATTCTTGGTGAAGTACCTTGTTTCAATGGGTATGACAGCTATACCTCAGCAGGGACCTGAACCAGCAAAGTTTTGGTTACTAACCGTGCTCCCTTCCCACTACACCACTCCACTGCCCAGTCGTGCTGTTGTGGTGAAGCTCGTCTCAAAGGAATGTTAAACTTCCAGAAGACGAAAGCTCATTAGCACCATATGATCCGTTTCCTGGCGGAACAATGGTGCCTCTCACAGCGCAGTGAGTCCTGTCCAGCGCCGTTATGATTCACGGAATATTATTTCAGGCCGGTGTCTCAACAGCTCCTGTGTGGGGAACAGAAGAGGAGCTGTGTGTGTGTGTGTGTGTGTGGATGTGGCAAGAGAGCCGTTCGTTTCACCGAGAGGATTTGTTTCAGACTGGAATCTGCGTAGCCAAGTGGCGTGGGAGCGCTGTGCTTTGATTCTGTTGAGTGGTATGTCTGTCACCGATAAAACTTTCTGTGAGGAAACACTTTGGAAACTGCAGTGACACTGAAGAGCTCTGTAGCCTGTGACAGCATGGCTTGGAGTCCTGAAGAAGCTGTCTGACAGCAGCGTGGAGCATTAGAATGTGAAGGTGGGCAGAAGGCGGGGCAGGGGGTGGGGTGATTGATGGCTTCTCCTATGAAGGGTGGCCATTTGTTTATACCTTACGTTAGCCACACATCCCCAGGCCCTGGGATCCCCTCCTTCAGAGCCCGGCCCAGCCTCTCTTGCCCTGGCTACGGCTGCTAGGCTCCAGCCGGAGCTATTTGTCCCCTTGATTGATGAGCTGCAAGTGATCAAGCGCAGAGAGTCATGGCAGTCAATAAGGGCCGACTCACAAATAATACCAGGGCTCCATAACTCACTCCCTCTGAGATCACTTTTGACATGATACAATACATCTGCATGCGGTTTTGTAACATTTGCCGTAAAACATCTTTATGGTTCTAATAAATCTCTTATATCTTTAAACCTGTTTGTGTCATCAAATATCTACGACTTTAGCTGGAGAGGGCTTCCTAACATAACTGTCACCGCATTCAGCAGATACAATACATGTAGGGTTGGCATTTATTGCATTTGATCTATATTACAAGACCAAGCGCGTTTAAAAACCTCTGGATTAAGCCTTATGTCACTGTCAGTCTGTGAAAGCCGTCTGACAGGTGAGGCCCGTATAAATGCTTCAAAGAAGCAGGCAACCTGCTCAGGCTCTCTGCTGGTGTGATATAGCGCAAAACACACACGGATCCGAGACCTAATACAGAGAGCAGCTGAGAAAATCAAATCAACCCTGACAGCTGGATTAAGAGATGACATTATAAACAGGAGCTTTTGTACGCTGGTGTCTTCCCAACTGATTCATTACAGGCTTACCCTCGTCAACTGTCACTGTTCAAAGATGTATGTATGTTACAACAGTGAACAGTGAATTATGATGTGTTCCTCCTCCTACTCTTGCTGTTTGGGAGAGGGAGTCACATGAACGTGAGACACTTCACCCCCCCCTCCACTGGAGGAAATGGAGTCACAAAACATGAAGCCCCTTTGCTCTAATACATATCATCCTCTGCTTGTAAGTGGATAGAGAGGCCAGGCATTGTCCTGTCTCTGGTGATTAATCTTGTGGAGCAGACAGAGAATTACCAGTGCGACTCTAGGAGAGCAGCGAGAAACTGGTGCAGTGGAACCTATGGAGATGATAGGAAGCTGGAAGGCAACAGGAGCAGCTTTGGTCTCCCCCAAAATGGAGGGGTGCCTCGCCCCCATCAGTCCCGTAGTCCACCCAGTCCAGCCGCCCCCTCTAGCTCCGTCTGCAAAAGTAAGAGGGGAAAAACGCAGGTGGGTTTGAAACGGAACCACTGAGCGAGGAAACAATTTTGGGCGAGATTCGGCTGCCAAGATTCGGATCGTTGCGTGTTTTAATGGTGCATATAAAGTCAACTGCCTCTCTCCCCCATCTGTGTTCAGCGGTGCCACAGGGAAACCATCGCTAAGGTGAACATTTTTAATGCCTTTTTTTTCAATTGTAAACACGACCACTGAACTTTCACCTTTGTTGGGGGGATTTCTCACTGAACTCTGATTGGAAGGATTGAGAAGCATGAAAATGGCATCCTTAGATGGTGAGATTGGTTGCCAGGTCTGACGCGTTGAAGTTGAATCATAATCAGGGTTTATGTTTACAGTCCAACTGTGCATTTCTCATTGGGGGCAGAGGGAGGAATTAGAAGCCAAATAGAGTGGAATTGAATACAATATTGAAGCCAAAGGGGATATTAGTCTTTTGGCATTCACAGTGATCTAGGGCAGTGCAGAATAACATAGGAATGCTACACAGTACACAGTGCTCAGCATTCATAATGTAATGTGCACTTGTCACAAATAGATTTGTGTTATTTTGGTCATCCCTCGGGTGTGTCGTAGTGTGTCTTCCAGGTTTCATTCGTGTTCGTGTTCGTTCATTCGTGTATTGCAGTTCCTTTCATATATATTCATAAAGAAGAAATCCTTATGCTTCACCGATTCTGTCAAAGTGATCTGTATGATTAAGTACGTTTTTAAATTTGATCTTAAATTTTAGTTTTAAATCACTTAAGTTTTAGTTTTGAAGGTGCTTTTTTTGAGGTTTCTAATTTCTCATTTTCTTTCATGGCGTGAGAGGCAGGGCTTTGATGCTGCAGGTGCCTTGCTCTGGCCAGGTTGTTGGAAACAGATGTGGTAAGGCCCTGAGGCATGCTTTGTACCCAGTAGTTTACTGTTAATTTTCCTTAATTCCGCAGCTTTTTATTGCAGGCCAAAACTGGAGCTGCCCTCCATCACAGCTTTGGTCCAGGAACGCATTCAGCGCTGCACCTTGGGCAGACTGGTGATTTGCCAGTGCTGGCAGCATGGTATATCATTGTGGAAGCAGAGGGATTTCCCTGCTAAGAGGAAGGGAAAAATATACCTGCAGAACGATTAAAGTCCCCATCGTCAGCAGAAACGCTCCATGGCTCTTTAGCTTCTGTGAGCATCTTTCCCCACAGCATCTGTCTTCCAGATGTGGCGTTTTACAGTTGGCTGCGACCCGAACCTGACGGGCGCTCTGCCTTTGCACGTCTGAAACGGAGTGTTAATTTTCCCTATTACAGTACCTTTGGGTCTTTAGCGGAAACGAACAAATGAAAACCGGTCGGTTGGGACTTTTTCTGTGTTCCCGCGCCTCAGAACAAACCGCAGGACACCGTGACAGCTGTAGTAATTGCCCCTGCTGCTGGAGAGACCGCGTCCTGCCACCGGTCAACACCTGTCCTGCGTCATTTGGGGTAGTGTTAGCTTGTTAGCATAGCTTGCGTGCAGTAATTTGGAGCTGAGTTTTTCTTCTGCTCTTTCTGTTCGTGCGTTTCCGAATCAAGTTTGTATGGATTGGCTTACACCTGATTACACGGTCCTCCGTCCATTCAGGTGGAAGGCTCCCATTTCCTTGGCGCGCCTCGGACCTTTCTCTCGGGAAGGCCCCTTAAATTTCTCCACACCCTTCTGCGACCCATTCTGAGACAGGTGAAGAAAATGCCTGCCGGTGTTCGCGCCTCAGCAGCTCCGTGCCTTACTGGACGTGAAAGGTCAGCATCCGGTTCCGCTCGCCAGACAGGCTCAGAATTTGCAGAGTGCGTGTCACCTTCCCGGCTGCGCCATCGGGCTGCCTCTTCCTGGCACGGATGCCGGGACCCGGCTCAAGACAGGAGCAGCTAACGTCGTGGCAGGCTAACGTACAATCACCCATCAGGCACTACAGGGCTGTAATGTTTAACACCGCTGACATTATACTTGTAAGCCTCCTCAATCAGAAAGCTGGATCCACGTCCCTGCCTGGCAGGAGTGTGTTGCGCTCATGGTTATTTATTCACGCGGTGAGCGTAAACCCTGGCAAAGCTGGTGAAGGCCGGCATTATGTGCAGTTTAAGCGGGGAAGATGAATGCACTGCCATTGTCATAACTTCCGTTTCCTGCTCCATTTGTCATGACCAAGCCCAGCAGATGCAGCTGTGATTAAATTGCTTGTGCTACAATTTACTCGCAGTCCATACACTGAAATGGATGGATACATTATGGTGATCTATCCTCAGAAAGGCACCTTTTTTGAGCCAGTTCTGCACACAGTGCTCGCAAGCGGCACACAAAAGAAGGAAGAACACTGGCAAGCGAATATTAATCGTTAGTAATTAAGCTATGAGACACTGGGTTGACTAAATTATTCCATTTGATTTAATAGTGCACTTTAAACTCACTCTCCTGCCTTTGAATATTAATTCCCCATCCCTTCTAGCTGAGGAAATGATTTTCCTCCCAGTGCTTATTAGAACAAAGAAGGGAGAGCCGGCTGGCTGTTCGTTAACTGGAACTTTGCTCCTCCACGCCGTTGCTTTGCCAGATTCCTTCTTGAGCGCAAGACTCAAGGTCAGTCTCGTTCTACCTGCCCGGCCCCCTGTGTGACATCCACCAGAGAAGGGAGCTGCAGAGTCAGTCCATAATAAATTTCATTAATTCACACAGATTTTATACAGTCACGCTGCCACTGGCTGCCCGTTCATCTGAACATCCCCGGTCTGCCGAGATCGGTCGACCGTCTGAGTAAACAGGGGGGAGGGGGAGGGCCGAGGCCAACGGAGAGGTGGACGGAGGGCCCTGTGGTTTTTTTAAGTGCACCGTGCGTCTGGACTCTGTGCCGGGAACGCCTCGGCTCACGTGGCACTTGCACAAAAGTGCACGCTGAATGGAAGCCGGGTCTCCCGTCACTGGTCCTCTGGGTTTAGACTGTCTCGTTATTCAATCTGCATAATGCACTCTCTCTTGTGCTCTTGCTCTCTGCAAATATATTACTGATGGCAGTTACTGTGCTGTTGGCTGGGAGCTTAAAAGGAAGCGTGGAGCAGCAGAGAAGTGAAAGTGAGGATTGCCTTTTTTTGTCAGGATGGGCGGACTTTGGGAGAAGAAGATACAATGCTGATCTTTGCTGACAGGAAAACTGACTATGTGACGGAGGTAGGTCTGCTGCATGATGTGAACTTTAGCCCTTGCTGTCTTCACAGAGAGAGAGATACGATCAGCTTGGCAAGCTGAGGACCCAGGGGCCCTAGCCGAAGGGAACTCAACTGACTCGTAATTTTGTGGGAGACGTCACTGTCTGTAGTGAACCCTCATATGCTGTCTCACGTTGCTCAGCTGTGCCTCAGCTGTGCCCCCCCCCCCCCCCCCCCCCCACACCCGCCAGGGTAACCTCAGCCAGCTGACAGGCATCAGTCCACATTGGCTGCATCATGGCACCGCTGCGGTGCTTTTGCGTAGGTTTTAAACTGCAGCCTGCACGACACCGTGGAGCATGTGCAATTCGCTCCTTGAAGTAAAAGATCCAGGGCCCTCACTGCTCTTCTTCCTCTTGTGGGCGTTGTCAGCATCTTCAGTGGACCTTCAAAGGAGCTGTTACGCTACTGTGCTCTGCCTTGTGCTTTTTTCCCTCCCACAGAATGCCTCCTCACTCCTCACAAAATAATTTACTGCCAATCAGTATATTCAGATATTGCTTATTATGATGGGCATCAATAGTATTGCCTTTGCCTATGATTGAAATATACAGTACCAGACAAAAGTTTGAACACATGACTCATATCAAAAATAACACTGAATTATGCAGTGAACAACTGAATAACTGAATTATGCAGTGACCAATCTTATGTTTTAGATTCTTAAAAGTAGCCGAAAATATTTTTTAAAATGACATCTTTTTGAATGAAATTCATACATAGGCATCGACTTTACTATTTAAATTTGTCTAATAAACAAATTTCAAGCATTTAAGCATAATTCTTTAGATAAACATATCTTTGAATGCATGTCTTCCATTAGCTTAATCAGGTGTGTCCAAACTTTTGGCTGGTTACTCTATGAACACAGACAGACACTGATTTTCTGTGGCGCAATATACCTTTAAAATATAAGTGAAATTATGATGTATTGCAAAGCACACTGCACATATTAGGTCAAACGAGCATTTGTAACAAATGTGCTAACCTCTGCTCCAGAACAAATCACGGAAGCAGCTGGGCTTGAGGAACTAGCAGTCTTTGGCTGGTCTCTGGTAACCATCTGCTGAAAAGGTTTGGTGGTTGTAGTTGTAGACATGTGTGGAGAGGTTATAAATTACAGGGAAGAGACAGTCCTGTTCCTGGCCTCGTTGCAGATTTCAGGAGAGGGGTTTAGATGGAGAGTTCAGGGTCAGCTTTCAACCGACGCAGGAGGGAGTCAGCCTACGTGCAATCAGCTCTGTCAACAGCCTGCCTTGTTCTACACACTTTTAAGAACTTTGTCCTCAAGCAAACCTTGAGTACCCATTTAAAGGCCTAACTGTTGGTTTCATTGGATCTCACTGAAGCCATCGACTAGGGACACGGACTGATGCTTTTCACTTTTGCAGTTGAGTATATGAGTGAATTCATCACTGCCACTCACTTGGTAGTTTTTGTCTAGGAAGGAATACTTCAATACATGAATTGAAAATCAATTCATTCCTTGATTTGACTGAATTGAAACAGAATTGACTCAAGCTCTCTGGTGTTGTTCTGCTGGTGACCTTTATACTCGGCTCTAACATGTCACTACAGGTTTACCTGCCATCAGAGAGACAGTGCTAATCAGTGTCTACATTAAAGTTATTAATAAATTCCTAGGTTGTAGCATAAAATCCAGCAGTATGTTCCCTAATAGAAGTGAGTAGAATACTTATCTATGCCTATAGGTAAGCAGGTGCTTGGACAAAAATCATTTCAATATCAATATTAATAAAAGATCCTCACCCATCTAGTTTAGAGAAGGCTAAAAGGAATACATTAAACCCTGGTCCTGAGGGACTGTAATGTTTGGTCAGTGTTCTTTCCTCTCAGCCAGGAACTTAACCATTTGACTGAACTGGCTAATCGTTGTATTGACTGAAGCAAATTTCAGTGGGTCAAAGCCAGCTGGAAAACCTTCTGGACTGCAGCTCTCTCAGAGTAGAGTGCTGTGTTCTGGTTTCCTATTGGGAATTTGGTCGGTAAAAAGTATTTATACGAACCTTTTGGTATTTGTACACTTTTGGGTTATGTCAGTGTTTTACTGTTCATTGGTTGGCTGATTGAGTGGCTTCCACTCTAAGACACCATAGGCAGAGATGAAATTTTACAGAATAATTTGTTTTTCTGGTGGATGTATTTTTTTTTTGTTTTGGTTTTAGAAAGATAAAGAAGTCATTCCCTAAGTGTCAAGTCTTTTATAAGTATTGTTTTGAGCCGGAGCATATTTTAATTCCTGAAATAAAAGATTTCACTTAAGCGCAGCTGCTGGCTTAAAATAAAATTGCTCTGAAGGAAAAAGCCTTCCACAAACAAAAGCAAAACCAGAGGCTTCTTGCCATTTGTTTTCCTCTCCTCGTTTTCATTAATCCCTGAATTTTATATAAGCACTTTTGGGCCGTAGCCCAGAGCAGCAAACAGCGTGTTCCGAGACATTCCTCTGCAAACATTCAGAGCGGGTTAATTAGCCGGCAATCTTCAGTGCGAGCATATGTCAAGCTCGGGCAGGACAGCAGAGGAAAGACAGGAACCAACATTTAGGGCAAACATGAGGAGCTTTATGTGTGTTATCTTATAAAGTGGATAAGGGGAAAAAAACAGAAAAGTGTAGATGGTGAGAAGAGATGCCTAGGCTAGCCTCCTCAGATAACATGCAGGTGGTCAAATAGGATGAAGCCTTTCTCTGCTTTTCAGAGTGATCAGGCAATATTTAGTGAAAACAGACCCGGGGAGATGTGTTTCCCTCAGACCACAGCGCTGGTTTGAGTGTGGAGTCCTTATTGTGAAAATTCTTTACTTAAAAGGGTGCAGCAGATCATTGGTGATAGCATGTGAAAGAGGCTTAGCAGGAGAATGGAGGCAGACCTACAGTGTGCTGTCTGTTCACCATTGGGAGGGTGAACAAACCTCTGAAGTGTAGAGTTCCCTTGCTGGCGGCCAGTCTACCCACCCCCGAAACCAGAACACTTACTGTGCCTCTGACTGCCCTGACTGCCCACCGTGGATGAACCCCTCTTTTAAGGATTTAGAAATAGGGTGGCGTGCGGCGAAATAAGACTTACTAAAGTTGCATCAGGAATGTCTGGGAGGTTGGCCAGATTCGAAGGGAATGCTTTCAGTATTCACCAGCAGGACTCTTGAGATGCCCTCGTTGACGCATCTACTCTTATTTGATGTGATTTATTTCTCATCAGAAAGGGGGAGATCAGGTGTTCAAGGTATAAAATATTTAAGGTGTTGTGGTCTGGATCAGGTTGTTCTCGCTGTTTGGAGGGTCTGCACGTACCTCGCTGTTGTCACGTCAGCACAGTTTTGCCATACGGATTTTAATTTCATCTGACTGTTTCCTAACCTTTCGGATCTCCCAGTTTTGTCTCCCAGATTTGCCAAATAAGGCTCTCGTGTAGAGGGGTCAGCGAAAGGTAGCTGCCACTGGCTGTATATGCCTGTGTGAAATTAGATTTGAAATGATGGGGTTGGTGCCATCCAACACACAACCTAACCTGTTTGCAAAGCACTGTAATAAAGTTGCCCTGTAACCACAAATATAACCCTCGGAAAGTGTTTGCCCTCTGAAACAAAACTGCTGTTTGGATTTGATATGAAGAAAATGTAAGTGATTACAGTAAAGAGCAGTATTACATTACTGTGTTACATCTTTAGTTTTCCCTCTAGGGAACCTCTTGTGAGATTAGAGGCACATAAATCAAACATAAAAGGTAGAATATATACAGAATATATATAGAGTATATACTTTCCTGTTAAATACTGTTAAATCCTGCCTTGGAATGAATGCTTTTTTGTGAAACATGAAGGAGATCACAGCCATTGTGATGGGAACAGAGAAATCCCCCTGATAGCATATTTTGTCTTTGAAAGTTTCCCCCCAGGCAGAGCCCACCTGGGAGGCTCAGTCTCCTACAGCATGGAGAGGAACTAGGGTGGGTGGATTAGTCTGACTGTGCCAGCCTGCATCGGGTTAAATACCGAGTGCTGTCCTGGCATGCTGTCCAGGAGGAATTCATTGCGACAGCCTTGGCTCCATTTTTACATTGATTGCATCCAATAATTAGTGGCCGCTGGTGCCTACATTTATGTCAGCATGCAATATCACCTTTTTTGCCGGTGGTGATGGGAGCTGTGGGCTGGGTGTCAAGCCCTTGATTGCGATTGATTGACGGGTGGGTCTGGAAGGAATTGCAAGCCAGCCAGACACAACCCACACAAGCTCACCCTTTGCACCAGTAATTTACTGTAAATAACTGAAGGCGGGTACCAAACATAGGTGGGGATATCTGTCAGTGGTTGCATGCTTGTCACAGCTTGCCCTGTGATTGCACTGGGAATTCGGAGAGTTCACTTAGGTGAGAGCGGTGGAAGCTTTCACACTGACACCAGAAATTGTACACATCTAGTTCTCAAGGGAGTGAAAGGATTGGTCCGGATAACAATCTCTTGTAATGGGGTTACTACTGCTTTCATGGGAAGGAGTGTTTTAACCATGTTGCTGCTTATTCTGCGAACCTGGTGTGCAGAACTGATTCCTTTCAAGTTGCTGCACCCTTGAAAAGTGTGTACAGGGCATTGATTCAGTAAATACAATTTGGGTCAAGTGTTTTTCACGTGTTCCCCTGTGAAGAACATGGCATGATGGTTTTCCGGTTTTGTTACAGGAAATGACAACAGGCATTACTGATGTTTATTGTCAGATGTGCCTGCTTCCCATCACTGCCAACCGTGTTTCTAATTACTAAATGCTTCTCGCTCTAGGTTCCTGAACTCCCAATCCCAAAGATGAGTGAATATCAGTGATGTTTACTGAAACAGAGGAAGTTGAGAACAGAAGCAAACAACATTAGCAGCTGGTGATGAGCTCCAGAGAGTTAGAGGGGTCAGAGAAGAGAAGGGCCAGGGAAGAGTAAGGAGTTATATCCGCACAATTTAAAATGACAAGAATGCACTAAGGAGATGTTTATTGGGCACAGTGAGATCTGACGGGAGCCTTGAGAGTTACAAGGGTAAATATGGAAATAAGTATGCAAACGCATTAAAAATACAGGGGGGGGAAAAAACCTTCTGTTTGGACTTCTCATTTATTAACTAGTTATGGTTTAAAAAACTTATACAACATCAACGAGAAAGAGACCCTATTTATATTTTCACCCGATGAATTATTCATGGAGAAACCGCAATGTTAGCATGGTTGTTATCCATAGGACATTTAATATTCTTGATTTCGCCACATTGTTATGTGAAAAGTTCTCTCTCTGGGGTTTAAAAAATGTATGAACTTCGCTTTAATTAAAACTTCAAACAAATTAAACTCACCTCAGCGGGTGATGTATTTAACTTCAAGTTATGCTAACCTGGAGTGACCTGGAAGATATTCTGCAGAATTACCTATTTCAGGTTTCAGCACTTAAATATGCATATGGCGTGGTTCTCTGTTACTTAATTTCTCTTTTTAGCAGCGTCAACTATTTTTGTGCAGAAGTGCAGCGCTGGGGGCTGAACAGTGTACAGCCATTATCATAATTAATAATTCAATATTTAGACATTGTTTTTTCCATATTATTTATGACACCATCATAAGCACTAATCCTCCTCATAGGAGCCCTGACTTAGAGGGGGGTCTGCTTAGGAAATTATTATAATGAATAAAAGATAAGAGGAGAAAACTCTGCAGTGCCCTTCCTCCCTCCGGGCCTCGTTTGAGACGTCCGCATATTCCTCGGGGAACCGATGTGTTCCTGGCCCCCTGGCTACAATAAAAGCATTAGGCAAGAGGTGGCAGAGGGGCCCTCCGGCATCACATTGCTCCTTTGGGGTCAAGGTCAGCACACCCCCCCCACCTCCCCCTCCCTGCAGGGGCTAGTCTGACTTCCCCCGTATCTGGAAGAGCTGGGTGTCTGTGCCAACAGAGGTGGATGCGATCTATGAATGATGAATACGCATATTATGTATAAACATTGATTCCGGTTGACAGGTGGGTGGTGTGCGTGATGGACGGTGTGAGGTGCTCTCACAATTTACTTGAAAGCAGTAGCTTGAGGGTTATGAATAAAATATTTTGAGCAGTTAAGAATGTGCTGCAAATGGCAGTATTGTTGCAGCATTGGCACGGACAGGCTTCTGAATGGCAACATGGCAGGAAACATTACATTACATTACATTATTGGCATATAGCACTCTTATCCAGAGCGACCTGCATAAGTTACAATGTTATCCATTTATACAGCTGGATATTTACTGAGGAAATTCTGGGTTAAGTACCTTGCCTAAGGGTACAACAGCAGTGCCCCAGTGGGGAATCAAACCAGCAACCTTTTGGATTACAAGCCTTACCACTAAACCAACCGCATTCATCATGACTGGTGACAGGAGGTGGTATGTTTTCGAACATGCAATATACTGCCCTTTAACTCAACAAACAATAGAATTACTGTGAAATTGTGATAGTATATCCAGAAAATAAAGCTAGCTGACACCATGAGTGGGAAATTTGTGACACTCCATTTGCAGCTATACACTCAGGCCTACACTCATAAACTCAAACGGTGTTTGGTGAAACGTCAGAAAACACAGAAACACATAAACTATGTTTTCATTATTGACCTTTTCCAGTAAAGTGCTATTAAACAGTTTCAGGAAGGCCATGGGGTTGAGGATGAGCTGTTTTTTTTCGCTGTCAGTGAGTGTGAAAGTGTTTTGTAATAAACGTAAGATCGCGTGTGTGATTTATTGCATACATTTGTTGTGTTGTTTGCGGTGCATGGATTTGCACCGTACGATACACTTCTTACAGGTCCACTTCTTTAATGCGGACAGATGTTTCACTAAACCAACATTGCATGTATTTTTGGATCATAGCAATGGATTCTGTAAATTGGGAAGGCAGAGAGCGCGCTCTGTATGTAGTGTGGCACGATGACCTGAAGTTTGCCCGTGCCGTAATTACCATTAGTAGCCGTATTGACTCTACCGATTTGTTTCTGCCTTTCTTCTGAAATGCCCTGAATGTATCTCTGAGACATTATTGTTAATTGTTATTATTACTCAGATTTTCTTACACTGCGACACACAAAAAAAGTTGTGGCGTCGTTATTCAGAGCGACAGTATTTACTTTAAATGTAAGGCTTTTCAATTAATTAGTTGGACTGGGGCGATGTCATATATTGAGAAACGTAATGGTCCGTAAATGGGAAATGGAGAGGTATGTGAGCGCCCCGTGACTGCGAGGGGGAGCGGGATGCGGGTCGTTTCGCTTATTCGCCATCCATCACACTTCACTTCTCAGCGGGCGGCGCGTTCGGCGCGACGAAATCCCGCGGTCTGACGGGCGTCCGCTCCCGCTGCAGCTTTGATTTCAGTCTGCACGATCCATGAAAATCACATTCATCTTAATGTGACAGCGAGCTACGCCCTGGGGGAAGATGTCAGAAGTCTGCCCACAGTCCCATAAACGTTAACGTCGCCGCAGCTCATTAAAAATGCTGGAGGAATACACTCTCCAACAGATGCTAATCAGAGTTTCACACGGTTATGCTAGTGCGTATTGGAAACCTTCCCGTCATAGTTGAATGACAAAAAAATCCCAACGTGCGGGTGAAAAATGTGGGTTTGATATGACATTCGCCACACCATACAGCTGATTTTTGCAGGACAGGTATTGGTCTATCCATTGTAGTACTTCAAGACCAAATTAACATACCACTTGCCATGAATTCTTTTCTCGGGACACTTTCATAATAATCATATAATATTTAAATGGAATTTATGGCTACATTTTCAATTTTACAGTTTCATGGTAATTTCTTTAATGTTTCACCATAAGAGAGGATTGCCTAATTATGTGACATTAATGTCTGTTACAAAACATAAACTTTTGCAAGGGTTCTGTGTGGGCCGGTGGTAACAATGACTGTGGACTGTGGCATCTCTGAGAGACAGAAATAGATTTGTTTTGATTTTGTTTTCATCCAAATTCCAAACGGCCATTACAACAGGACATGCCACAGTGGTGCAGTGGTCAAAAGAGGCCAAGAACACCACCATGGACCAAAAGGGTTATTTTCAACTTTAATTTAATTATTACATTTTAAAATAGGGGATGGCTGGCAGCTTTAGGGGACATTTGGATGCATTTAGAGGTAAAAAAAAAAATACGCTGATATTAAATTCTTCCATTGTTAGCAAGTGCTCAACAAAAGCCACTTTAACTTTGATTTGCTGGCAGATGTGCAAGAAAGCCATCTGACAAAAACCCAAGGCTGTGTTGCAAGGTAGTCATTAGTGTCCTACCACACTGCCTGTTGTGTTGTAGGAGCCTGTTGTTTTTTTGTACACAGTTCCATGCTGGAGTCACAGTCCTTGCCACAGCCTGCATGCTCTGCGAGCCAGAATGTTCTTACAAGTGGGAATGGAATCCTCAATTTCACAATTACATGTAATATAGTATAATATAATAGTATACTATTATATCATGTACTATAGTTTAATATGTATGGAATAACAATATAATATGTATGGAATAACAGAATCATATATATTTGTAAAACCCTAGGTTGTAAAACCCTTTGCTTGTTTGACTATGCTGAAAGCAGCTTTTGATCAGAGACAGTTGAGCACTGAGACCCGTATCCCCCAGGGCCCAGGCGACAGTCTATGGGTCACGCTCTCAATTTTCAGTCTACTGAAGCTAAGGTACATTCAAGTCGCTCTTGAGCACACCCCATTTTAACTGTATTCACTGCACACAGACGGAGGTAACAGAGTTGTGTTTCTGAGATGTCTGTTCCTCTGCTTCCAGTGGCATGTCTTCACTTAAGTTTTCCCGCTGATTCATGTGGCCCGCTCTGTTTTCACTGGACTCCGAACGTGTGGGTGATCGGCAGATGCTGGAATTCCCCCGCGCTCCGTTGCCTAGAGCTCCTCCCAGCTCCGTGCCCATCACAAACAAAGCCCCTCTGTGCGGCCTTAAAGAGCAGAGCGTGCCAGTTCGTAGGGTCCCTGATAGAGAGGCAGGGGTTCCCTTGGTAACGCAATCACACCGCCCCACACATGGCTGAGAGATTCCATGCCACCCTGACAGACCCCTTCTGGGTGTTGGAATGTCGATTCTGCATCGTGGGATCTTGGGGCCTGGAGAAATCAATTGTCCTGACCTAGCAGATGGATCCAGGATCTTTCTCTCTTCAGCTTTATTTTTCAGCTTTATTATTTTCCTGCTTGCCTGTATCCACAGAGGTATGGGTAATTGAGTTGTTATGTTCTGCAGTGATGTTGTGGCGTTATTTTTACACCGTCAATGCGATGCCTCCATTTCCAGCCACAGATTCCGGACACCTCTCGGACCTCTAACCGCTGGGCGGTCTCGTCTGGCACACGAGTGGAGCATCTGGACGGATTTTTGTTTTCCTTGGGAGATTGCAGTTACCACGGACTCCGCTTTCTTGAGCTTATCGACCTGACTTAGTCAAAGCTCAAATAACATTCCATTCCATGTCAAGTTACCAAAACAGCCTTTAATCTCCCCCCATTGCTCCCACAGATAACATTTAATCTGCCCTATAAACAAACAGAAGATATATGAATTCGCAGTGCCCCAGCTGTGACTTTTGCTCTCGCCAGGGGAGGCCCAGAAAATATTTTGTTGTAGGAAGTATAATAATAAAAAGATCTGAGAAGAATTAAGAGCGTTGCTTCCTAAATAGGTCAAAGCTGACATGAAAAGGTCTCGCCTGTCACAGCAGCGGCGAAAAAGAAGAGAAGGTCCTTCAGTATTAAGTTAATATTTTCGGCAGGATTCATGCAATACAGTGAGCACTCTCTTTCTTTCTTCCGTTCTCAAAATGGGACCCTGAGGGCCGTGACATTGCTTTGAATAAAACAAAACTAAAGAAGAAAAGACCGACGCACACACACACACAGCTCTTGCCATTATTTTCATTGGTTGGGGTGCGCCTAAGGATTCAGGAATTGGGACAGAGAGGAGTCGTCTTTCTCTGATAATGAATGTGGACTGCAGCTCTCTGCTTGACACTGTAGTCACAACAACTGTTGGGTCACCGAGGACCTGGACCCATTTAGCTAAAATAACTTCATGAAACTGCCCCTTGTGCTGCATTTTTTCAGGTCTGAATAATTGCAATGCAGAAGGCCAACAAAACGTTTTTTTAAAGCACAATTCAACTAAGGCTTGATTAGTAGCTAGCAGGTTTGGTTTTACCAGAGTCATCAATGAGTAGATTTCATTGCTTTATTCTAAGCAACAATCAGGGGTTGGCCTTTTGGCACTTCTACAACCAGATTAGATCTCATACTGCTGCAGAGAAAGTTACATTGACTGTCACCACTAATTTTGTCCTTATTTAGAGAGCATTCATCACTCAACACTCTCGTTAGTTATCCAGTAGGCACCTTTGTTTTTTATAAGCTTTCAGTCATTATTAACCTCTCTGAGAAAGAAAAAAAAAAAGCTGCGACTGATTTAAAAGTTAAACAACAACAAACAGACTGCCTCAGCTCTGGATACAGAATGACATGCTAAGTCGATGAAAGGTATCTCCAATGAGTCATTAAGTGCCAGAAAATAAATTACATTCTGAAAAGGATGTCTTCCCAGCAGTATGGGGGTGCATGTTCATGCAGGAATATGGTTATGAATAGGGCATTTCTCGATCATAAGCTTCAAAAAGTGAGTAATATGTCACATGCGTTATTACTTGCTAGAGGTGTTGCGCAATTCATGTTTGTTCCCATGCTCCTTTCCAAGGAACTGTGAAATGAATGGCTGCCTTTCTGTGCAAACACACACACACACCTAATGTCTCATTCAAATACAGCTTAGCAGGGATATGAAACCACCTGTGGAAATTCGTCTATGATTGCCATGACTGTGTTTCCGTATCGGGAACAACCTCTGCGATAATAGCTCTCAGACTGACTAGTTACAGTGATGCAAATTTGATAGCCCCGCAACGAACCAGCAAACACATTTACTCTGCTTTCCCCAGCACTGTTCCAAAATGAATTCTGACAACCCTGTATATTTGCATCTCAGCAAATCGCACAGCAGAGGCCCGTGAGCTGCGAGATTCGTAATCTCATCCAACAGCAGTTTAAGGTCCGGCTCCGGTTTTGGGAGGCTGTTTGAAGTCAAGGCCCTCCTCGGGTCTAGTGTCAGTTTCACTGCGTTGAGAGTCTGGTGTCGGTCCAGAGGGCTATCACTGCTCTAATCATACTTAGGCGCGGCTTTTGGGCAGCCGAGGCCCCTGCAGTTGGAAAATTGCTTTACGTGGGTGGACACAAGCCCCCCTGTTAGCCTGTTTCCCCTACTTTGGGGGGGTGATGTGAGGGGTGAATATTGAGAAATGAACAAACGTGTGGTGACTCACATCATACAGTCTTTCAGATCAGTGCACACACTTTATGAGCAGACCAGAGACTGTTCAGCAGAGGTGAAATGAGCTTGGTGCCATTGCTTAACGGTATTTTCAGTTTACTATGCCTTATGCCCTTTGTTAATATCTCCAGTCCGGGGGTGGGGGGACTGCATTATGATGCAAGGCAGGCAGTCTGTGCCCAAAAGACAGTAGCAGGTGAATGAGCCCGAGAGGGTAGAGAAATTTGAATCTGGGCTGTGTTGTTGCTGAAAGCTCCGGTAATTTCTCCTAGGCAGAAGACTGTCCCATTGTCGGTGAAGCCTGGCTGAGCGATACAGTGGGTCACCGTGGAATGCCTCTCTCAGATAATATAATCCCCTCACCCCCCCAAACACCTGATCGCTGCTGTATCCCCTCTTCCCATCCCTGGGAGGTTGGATCAGAAATGCAGCATGGTACCTCGCTGGCTGAAAGCGGCAGTCCTTATCGGACCCTCCACATTGCGATTCTGGAGTGGAATAGTTGGGAGTGCTGTTTAATCAGGGATTAAAACTCAGGAGAAGGAGCCAACTTGCGGGGGTCTGGCAGGGGTGCAGGGATAGTTTAACCCTGCACGCACAACTCAACTTCAACATAACATCTATCTGAATCTGTGTGTTCCTCGCAGAATTCTGTGTGTGTGCAATGGCGTGTTCTCGGCTTGGAAAGATGCTGTATTCGAATGGCAAACTTTTTAAAACCATTCATACATGGATACAAAAAAAAAAAAAATTACACAAGATATTGAATTATAGTGTTATCATGTTCAATTACAAATAAGGGAAGTGAAAATCAGACATGACACTTGAGTACATGTTGTACTTTGGAGAGAACAGTCCCATTGGTTTCTGTACACTACACTGGTAGAACCAACTCGAGGGGCTTGGAGAGTTGGGGGGGGGGGAGTTTAACCCTATGCACGCAACTCAACTGCAACATAACATCTAAATGAATCACTTCATGTGTTCTTCCCAGAATTCTGAGCGTGTGCACTGGCGTGGTCACGGCTTGGAATAGACACGGTAACTGAAGTGAACGACAAAACTCTCTAAAACCGTTCATACATGGAAGCAAAAAAAAAAAATTACATAAGATACTGAATTACTGTGTTATCGTTTTCAATTATAAATAAGGGTAATGAAAATCAGACATGACGATTCAGTACATGTCGTACTTTGGTGAAATTAGTCCCGAGGGTTTCCGTACACTAGACTGGTATAGTGCCCGAATCATGAAAAGGACTGGAAAGCAATGGACCGGCTCTAATGCAGGGCTGGCAGGTTACAGACAGCGAAGGGCTTTGAATAAGCTGAGCGGAAAGTTTTATGAAATCCGCCTTGTTGTTGATGATGCCCTGGTGGAGACCCGCTCTGGCCACATGTATCACTGCTAGCAGCTGCTTTCTCTCTGCTCTTAATGACCCGTGTGCTGCCACTCTCCTGCCACTAATGGATTACATTTTAAACGCTGTCCTGACGTTTGAAGCCAAGGGCGGGTTTCATAGGGTGAAGCTGGTAACTCATTAAAAGTGTGAAGTTTATTTGTGATGCTTTGATGTCAACCTCTGTCTTGCTATCCCCTCTCTTTTCATCACCATTGTGATTCATGCAAATCCATTTTAGATTTAAGCACAGTGATGTACAGTACCAGCCAGACGTTTGGACATACCTGATTAAGATAATGAGAAACATGCATTCAAAGACATTTTGATATAGACATATGCTTAAATGCTTGAAATGTTTTTCGTAGACAAATGTAAATAGTGGAGTTGATGCTTACGTATGAATTTCTTTCCAAAACAAATTTTGATTTTAAAAAATATTTTTTGCTACTTTGAAGAATCTAAAATACAACATAGTTTTGATCTGTTTAACACTTTTTGGTCAATACAAAGTTCCACTTGTGTTATTTCATAATTTGATGTCTTTACTATTGTAGAAAACAGTAAAAATAAAGAAAAACCCTTCCATGAGTAGGTGTGTCCAAACTTTTAACTGGTATTGTACATTACCTTAGCATTCACTTTTGTGGCTTTGATTTGATTGCTTACCCTTTCAGGGCGGAGTGTTCTGTTTGTTAAAGCAATATTGAAATCTCATGAGGATTTTCTGGGGAACAGGGTACATATTCTACAGCTGAGTGACTCTTACTGGCTCTTTTTGGGGCTTTTAAATATAAGCAGAAAGTGACTGAAATGTGATACCACCAGTCCCATCGATGGCTGCCCTCATTTTCAGCAGTTTTCAGTAAATCTGCAAGGTAGCGTTTTCACAGGATGTGACCAACATCCGAAATGCGTCTCCTGTTTGGTGTCACAGGGGCCTGCGGCTCAGTTCAGCCGTGGGTGACTCATTCTACGTTTGCGCTGAGATGAGTTGAGCTACGCAACTGCAAATGTACATCTTTAAAGGACAGATTTTTCACTCCTATAAGATGACAGCTGGTGGTGTCTACATCGAGGTAACTTCACAGGCTGAGCATTTGAGATGTTTCTCCAGCAGCTTCTCCCTGAATGGGATAATCTTTATGTTTTCTTTCTTTTATACGTTAGAGATGATTTCATCAGTGTAGCCTTGTTTCCAGTCGAGTGCTCTTGGAAAATGGTTTTGGCCCTGTGTTTCGGTTCAGCCCGACTGAGTGCCTGCATTTGATAGAGTGGGAAAAGTATCAATGCTTCAGAAAGACGTAGAAGCTGTGATTGTCAGCCTGTTCATACCGTATGTCTGCTCCAAGTGTTTTCCTTGGAAAAAAAAAAAAAATGCAAGCCCTTTTCTTCTGCTCCTCTTCAACTCACATTAACTCTTGTTCTTTACAGGGAGACTGAAGACTGTTAGGTGTGCCCTTGATAAGACACCCCAGCCCCCCTCGCCCCTGAGGACCCAGAATGGATGAGGGACCTGGCACACTTCCACCAGCCTCCCACCCACGCCGACTCTGAGAGCCTGGGCTGGCCGACCCCTCCGCCCACGGCAGCATGACCCAGACGGACTACAAGTTCAGCCTGCTGAGGGAGAGGCCCCTCCTTCTGCAGGTGGAGGACAGCCCCATGAACCTGTTCGCTGTGCTGGAGGCGAAGAGGGACCCCCAGCGCAGGTTCAGTGCCCTGGCCTGCTTCCGGAAGGTCAAGCTCTACGGCTTCTTCCTGGGGCTGACAGTGATGTTCCTGGTCATGGCCTCCTACGTGCTGACAGGGGACAAGAAGGGCCTCCTGCTGACCCCTTCCCCATACCACTTCACCACCCTGGTCAACACCGCGCCCTTCCCCTTCAACCTTTCCTCGGCCAAGGACTACGCCAACATTAAGCTGGTGGTGAAAACCATCGCCTCCAAGGTGGAGTTCAGCTCCAGACAGATTCCGGACCTTAAGGACCTGGTCCACAGTGAGCCGCATGTGAGTATGGGGTTGCTGGTGTCTGAATTAACATTTCATTAAAAAAAAAACTGACGTGTTCACTTGGATCACTCGTAATCAACATTCATGACAACATTCAGCCTGCAGTCTGTCTCAGCTAAATAGTTGATCCTGATATTAATGCAGACTGATGAAGAGAGCTATGTACTTAACATAACCCAAAACTTAACCCAAAACTGCACTGATGCCTTCGCTGTTTCAATACTCTAACCAAATCCAAAGTCAAATTTGGTACTAGTTATCCATTTTGAAAATAAAGGTTTTTAAATCTTAGACCTTTCCTGTTTCAGCCACCCTTGTACCTCTGTGTAATTGTACCACCATTGTACCACTGTACCCCTGAGATAACACAATAAAAGTGCATCTAGGGTTAAAAATGACCTGTAGTTAAAATCGAAAATAACGGGTATTTAACAACTATTTCTGACGGTTTACCTCTCACTCAAGATCAAAATGTTAATATACATTTGATATTGATGCGCATGGTGTCAGATGTGCCAAGCACACAACAAGCATTGTAGTGTAAGTCCAACCAAAGACTCCCGGGGGGTTTGTTTTATCAGAGAATAGTTGTAGAGTGTTCAGATAATTTTAGGTAATCTGGTAGACACCGTATTTTACACCATGTCATGAATGGAGCTGTCATAGCTATCTTACTCATAACATGGTATCCTGACTCCTTATGGTTTTTTGCTTGTGTTGTACCCTGCCTCACTTGTAAGTCGCTTTGGATAAAAGCTTTGAATAAATAAATGTGAATGTAATCCACTTTAACCATCTGACTTATAAAATGGTATACATAACAACTATCTGACTTATAAAATTCTATCCATTACAGCTATCTGACTCCTTATAACATGTTATCCATTCGCTCTGCAGCTGTTTTCTGTTATCCCACGCAAATTCCTGCCGAACGTTAAGAACCCGTGCTGGTACGAGGAGCACTCTGGGAATATCACAGCCGATCCCTACGGCGCCAACTTGTACGCACGCTACTCCAAGCGTTTCCGAACTGCGTTTGACCACCTGCGGAACGCTTTCAGGGAACATTTGCATCGCCGCGGGAACAAGTACTACCGCATGCGGTGCCTGCCCTTCTTCTACATCATAGGTCAGCCCAAATGCGGCACCACTGACCTTTATGACAGACTGAGGTTACACCCGGACGTGAGGTTCACCACATTCAAAGAGCCCCACTGGTGGACCAGGAAAAGGTTTGGTAAGTTAAGATCTTTGTTTTTTTTTTCACTACAGAACTATGGTGCAAGAGTTCAACTTTGTGATCTCTATGAATTTTTTCTCATGTTGAAATTGTTGTCTGGGACACTGTTCCCCTTTTGTATATTTAAGTTTTAGTTACATGTGTTGGGCACTTGTGCGTTGTGTACTGAAAAGGCAGTTAAATGTTGCCTTGGAGTTAACAAAACTGTAAAAGTTGCCTCAAGCCTACAGAAGAATAATGAGACAGCCCTGTTCTGGGGAAGTTCAGTGGGGCCTCATCCTTGAGCTAATCTACTGGACATTTGCTTAACCTTTAAATCTGCAATAAATGAGGTTTTTTTGGGTTTTCTCAAAGAAGCAGGCAGAACTCAAAGGAACAGCTGACCTCAAAATCATAATTTTACTTCCATCCTTGGTACAAAATGCTCAAAGTTATTGGGAGTGGGAGGGAAAAGTTTGCAACGTCCATGGATTCAAAACTCAGTCTAATAATGAAAGTGAAAGTGTATCTGCATTTATTACTAAGTTCAATAATGGGAATCAAGCGTCATCCATTTTTCAGAAGATGAACTGCTGAAGTTTGCACCTTCACCTGAAAACAAACAAGGACAAAATGTGCAAGCCGCTGCATTAATGCGGCTTGATGATTATACGAGCATGACACGCAAAGGCTGTTTTTCGTGTTACTGTGAATGTGATTGTTCAGTGTCACGCCTGACACACTTTACTCATGGAGGCACCAGGGGTTTGGATTCACACATGTCTTGCTACACATGTCTAGCACTGAACACAGAATTCATTCTTCGCCGTCTGTTTGGGGACAGCGGCTCTCCTTTCCCAGCCCCGGTCTCAGGAGGGGTCTTGGTTTCGCTGGCCAATCAGAGAATGCGAGGGCCATACGGGTATTAGACCATACGCGCACAACGATAACGATAATGTGTGATTCACTTTGCCCCCATGGAGTACTGATATTTACAGCTTCTTGTGCTCCTAAGTTGTTTGTTTGTTCTCTACTGGTCAGCGTAAGCCTGCCGATAAAGCAAACATACGGTTAATCAGTAGGCTACTGTTGATCGTCGTGGGCCAAACACAGCGAAATGCCTGTGCTTCTCTTTAGCAGCTAACACAAACACTACATTTTGCATCTCAGTGCAAAGGTCGATTATAATGCCATGCTTTTATTTCTAAATCTAAAGCAAAAGTGGAAAACCCTACATTTATCTTTAAGTAGCAAAACCATAATTATGCCTTCACATGGTTTATCATTTTAAATGCGATAAGCTGTATCATGCGATAATAGAGGGGTTCAAGTATTTTCCTCAGCTTTGAATTGTCACCACTGTTATAAAATAAGGCATATTTCATTGGAAATGATTTTTCTTTTAATCTTTGATAACATAACTATGGCAGCCTTGTGTTGTCAGTCTATGCAAAGAAGACAAGATATAAGATAATAGATCCAAAAATGGGATGATTAAACATAATAATACCTTTAATTTTCCCTTTATTATGACAGCTAGACACTAAATTCCACTGCTTGGGCAAAAAGTATAAAAGTGCGGTTTGCAGCATAGTTATGAACGTCAAATTGCTAGACAAGACTATCAAGACTATCTTGGCATCGGTGGTATTAAAAATGAAACGGCCTGCATTATGCAACGTTTTGAACTTCTGTCGTTACAGTACGGCTGCGCTACATAGTTGCCACGTGTGATAACGTGGGCCGTTAACATTTAGTGCAGCTATGAGGTTGCAAGGGCAGATTGGCTTTGTATCACAAGCGTTGGCATTTTCATTTGTTCAACATACTTTGTAGCAAAAACTAGTTGAGACAGCCAGCACGGGCTTTGAAGCCGTATCATCGTTCGCCACACTGCGTTGATAGTGGATTGCAAATCTAGTCTAGGGCGCTTTAAACTAAAACTTCCGTGATTTATTCATGATTTTGTTTCGTCGTGACAGAAAGGTTTTTTTTTCTGTAAGTGGACGTAAATGTCAACCTGGTGTATGCATTTTCTGTCCATTAAGTTATTTTTCCTTCTGGTTGCCATTCGTTTATACCTTGAGTTTTGAGTTTAAAAACAAAGACGGTACTTTTTATTTCTCCCAAAAGGAAACAACCAGCAACCGGAGCACTCTAAGACAGAGTCATTAAATGCATTCATTTCAAAATTGGTTCAATTAAAGGGCTTTAAAAACAAATTGCCTGAAGGCGATGTTCTTGTATTAATGTTTGCTGAATAATCATTTTTCTATGAAATTGTTTTGTAACCTCCAGCAACTCAAACTCTTGATTCGTATGAGCGCTGTTATGACTGCAGTGAAGTCCCACACACTGGAGTGGGCTATTACTACAATATGAAGCCTCTTGTCCGGTGCTTTGTTAATTTTTTATGGAGTGCGTTTCACCGAATAAAACTGTTTCATTACTTGCTCAGTGATGCAAGGTAGTATTTGGTGTCAGAGTGCACTTTACTGGAAGTCGTAAACACAGTGATTACTTCTATGACCGACACAGTTTTTGGGATGTGGGACATTTTCGCGGGCGTCAGCTTATTTCTCATAAAGCGCCTGTGTGGTGCTGAAATGCTGAAAGTTGCCACGGAAGTCACAGCGAATTCCACAGAGAATGCGCACGGCTCAGTGGTGAGACTAGCGTGCGATCTCACGCTTGAGGTCTCAGAGGTGGGATTCTAAAATAAGCGCGTAATCTCTAGCCTGAAAGAGGAAACGCGATCTGGTTGTGGCCGAGACTGAGACAATGTTTTTGTTCTTTTGAAGTCGAAATGTCTATTGGTAAACTTGCAGTGTTTTCTCCAGACACACGAGATTATCGTAATATGAAGAATGCATAACATTAAATTAAGTGCAAAGTTTGCTTAGTTTACTTTGAGGAAAACAAACAAACAAACAAAAAAAACACTTTAGGATGCAGCACTTCAACATTGATTTATTTTAAGGTGCTTTAACAATGCAGTATGTAAAGGCGCATGACCTTAGGCTCTTTCGATAGAACTAAAATGGTCGAATATATGTTTCTTCTTAGGTCTACATTTTCCCTCATGAAATTATTTATCCGAGAATATGGGAACAACTCATATCATGGACAAAACACGAGCCTATCTTAGTAAGGGAGGCCTATCTCTTTCTTAATGTGGTGTATTTTTAAGTGCTTTGTGAATGACAGTAGCGGGCACATCCCGTGTATATGATATTTCTTAGAGAGTACAGTCACTCACACACAAACATTACTAAGCATCAAGCGGTGTGAGAGTTTTTCGACTAATGATTTACTTTTATATTCCTTTGTCAATTGCACCGTAAACAAAACAGGGAAAATATGCATGTTTATCTGCCTGTGAGACTTTTCTATTTATAGAATGTGTATCTTGCTTCGTCTGAAATAAGGAAACAATTAAATTCATGAATAATTGAGCAGGCTACGTAGATATGAGCGGGATCTGTTTTGTAGTCGGTCTCTGTGCAGAAAACGGGTGGGAGACCCCAGGAGAAGAAAGGAATACACCTGGGAGGTCCACCCGATCTGGCTCCTCGGTTGTGGTTTAGTCTTCACGCCGTTTTTCTTTTTTTTCCTGCTGCCGTTTTATTAGACTTGGACTCTGCAACTTTCGCGGCTGTTGTCCCCGTAAAGCTGTTTTCACACGTACGTGTTGTGTTTAGACTGCGTGGCTCTATGGCTCTCGGAGACGTGGAACTACAGCAAGCGCAGCAAAAATAACATGCATCAAGTTAGCAACAACATCACACTTTAAGAAAACCTGAAAGTGTAGCTGTTATTCAAGTGCTGTCTTAACAGGAATACAGTGTCTTGCTCAACATTCAAAGCAAAGCGCTTTAGAATTTGAACGGATGTTGATTTTGTGCGTGTTCTAAGAAAGAAGCAGTTGTCACAGCAGGTGATTTGAAATCTAAGACTGTGAAAGCGATCACGGCACACTGTTCGTGCTGCTTATGCACACAACATATTACATGTTTTATGAAAGCCCAATAGGGGGGCCATTAGGCAAGCAGATTCTTATTGGAGCAGCTTCTATTTCAAAAGTTTGATTTCTGCTTTGCCGGCATAAAAATACATATTCAAGTAAGTATGTGGAAAAATAAGTATATAAATAGCCTATCGTGTCGCATACTAAATGTTTTATCCCGCTGTATTTGCATTGTTGCTTAGCGTCCTCTTTTGCCTGCTCAGGAATAGAGGAGATGCGGTCCTAAGGACTGAATTCCTGCACAGGACACTCTGTTCTTCTGCAGCTCAGTCATACCTATCTTTTCATCCTGTGTCTCTTTCAAGGAAACTACCAGCACTTCACAAACATAATCAGTGCTTTCATTCCTAGCCCCCACCCTGACCTGCTGAAACACAATGTACTTGCTTTATATTTGTGGACTTTGTTTGCTATGAACCAGTGCGGTCACAGTAAGAATAAAACATAAAATAGCAAAGTAAATATAGGAATGTAATTCTTGTTTTTGGACATGCATGCAGTTGAGAGTGCAGTTTTGGTTGGAAAGATGTGTTCTTATGATACACAGTTACTGGAGTTGGTGATGTCTCCCCTTTTCCTCTGCGGTAATCACACTCTCGCGGCTCAGGACTCTTTTCTGAGCAAGTCTGCAAATAACTTTTTGGCTTTTGCGGCTTTTGCTATTTCAGTTTTATCATGCGATTATCACTGCGTACACTCTGACTCTAAATTGTCTAAATTGGTAAGATCTAAATGTATGAATTCATTGTGCCGGTTATATGTGTCAGTATAGCATAGTGGTAAGGAGCAGCCCTCTTAACCCAAAGGTTGCTGGTTTGAGTCTCTGCTGGGGCATTGCTGTTAGATCGGTGGATAAGGTACTTAACCCAGAACTACCTCAGGAAATATCCACCTGTATAAATGGATAACAGGTAAAAACTGTATTGTATGTAAGTTGATCTGGATAAAAGCACCTGCTAAATGACAATAATGTAATATGCTCTCATTTCTTTGTAAATTTTCTTGTCTATTTAAAAAATAAAAACGAGGGATAAAACTTGACACTACAAATGCACAACTTTACACTATGCAATTTGAGACACAGTTTGGTTGTAATTTCAAGGCATGTGTCTTATTTGGAGGGGTGTACACCCGTTTTTGCATGTGGTAACACTCCTCCGTAAGTGGAACAGAACTCCTGCATCCCAGAATTACACGTGGCCGACTGCAGTCCCATGCCACATCTCCACGTCCCACGTGGGATTACTTCTCCAAGTATCAGGTTTTGTGAGGCTCTGCATCACTTGTTTGTCCTCATTTACCGTGTGTTTATAGATCCTGAAGGACAAACAGTGGCGGTCTCACCTGAGGCCAAATCAAAGCAGCTCTCTCTTTACATCCTAGGCTTCGGTTCAGCCACTAATCTCGAGGGGGAGAAGGACACCTGCAATTACAGCCGTATTATCATGCGATTGCATCAAAAGCTGCGTGGACCATAGGGCAGAAGCGGCGTCTCAGTTCAGTGATGATTAAAAAGGGCAGTTGTGTAATTGTTGTAAGTGGAGCCAAGCTTTCATCTCTTCATCTGGCTACCCCCCGCCCCCCATATCTAAACTTCAGAGGGATGTAAAGGAAACCCCCCTCAGTCAACGACAGAAGCGCAGACCACCCCCACCTCGTGTTGTTTACCAGTGCCCCCCACTTCTCCCCCCACTGCAGGTATCATCAGGCTGAGCGAGGGCTTCCATGACCGCTACCCAGTGGAGGATTACCTGGATCTCTTTGATCCAGCCGCGTACCAGATCCACGAGCACCTGCAGAGAAACTCATCTGGAGGCTCCGGCAAGCACAACATTATCATAGGTAACCACCGTGCCTCTCTTTTTTTTCTCTTGCTTCGTTTTTTGACAGCCTTGGCAGGAACAACTTGTTGGCTGACTGACTGGTGGAAGAGGTAAGCTCTTCAGCAGAAAAGTGCTGGAAGCTTTTACTAATATAGTGCTAATCATGCCTCTGTGTTCTTTCAGGAATGACCCCATGTCCTCTTGCCTGTGTTAATGGAAGATTTTGGGTAACAGTGTAGCATAGTGGTAAGGAACAGGGCTCGTAACCAAAACGTTGCTGGATTGATCCCCCCAGGGGCACCGCTGCTGTACCCTTGGGCAGGGTACTTAATCCAGAATTGCCTCCGTATATATCTAGCTGTATAAATGGGCAAAATGTCAAAACTGTAACCTATGTAAGTCACTCTGGATAAGAGCATCTGATAAAAGACAAAAATGTAATGTTTTCAGTAATAATATAGATTCAATAATAAGGTCTTAAATAAAAAAAGGTTTTCTCTCATATTTATGTCATATTTTGTTATTGTCTCATATTTATTTCATATCGGCATCCTTTAAAAGTTGTTTCATATAGTCAGTAACATAGTATTGTGTCCTGAGTGTACCTTGGTTACGCTTAAAGAATCACAAATGCAGGGAAAGCCTAGTACAAAAGCAAACACTCATTTCTGATGCCCTTGAGCATTGTTTCCAAGTGCCCCGCCCCTCCCAACCTGTCAAGAGTCAGGAGAGGGTACCAGTGGAGACGGTAATGTCCAAGGACAGTTTTGACTGGTTGTTAAAAAGTCATGTGGTACGGCTGTCAGGAAATCGCAAAGTCACCGCCACGACGTCTCTGCGCAGGACAGGAGAGGAGGAGCAGACGGTTTCCAGCTCCTAACTGAAAGTGACCTCAAACTACATCCCTCGTGAGAGGGGAAAAAAAGCAGTATTTTATCTTATTCCAGAGGCAGGTAGAGTAGCAAGACTGGTGACAGCCTGAACTGCAGCAGTGCTTGGGGATTGCAGTGGGCACCGGCCTGGAACAGCCGGAGGGTTCAAAGAGAAGCTTCCATTCATAATCATGTCTTTGGACCTGCATTGCAGGTTATGCTGTAATTGGTCCTAATAATTCATGTCACCTTTTTCGATGTGCGTACACCTTGCAGGCATTATTAGAACAAAATGTAGTGTGTCATTAAATCTGGCCCTATTCTAAAAAGATGCACATACCAATGAGATGCCTGTATTATAATTAACTGTTTAAAAGACCACAAGTAAGAAACTACACTAAATACCTCTCCCTTTTGAGAAAACAGATTTCAACTTTAGATTAGCTAGTTAAACCTACCCTATTTGTTGTGTCACCTTCTTAGTCCCCTGTGAAAAAAAAAGTGAAAAGGATAATTAGTATGTAGCATTCGCAAAGCTTACATATTATGCTGAAGCGTGTAAGGAATGTAAGAACATAAGTTGCTGTATGTTCCGTGCTTATCGTCTGGAGCCCACAGGGCACAAGCCTTTCCTCTGTGTATCATTGTGGGAAAGCCCAGAGACGTGAAGCCTAGCAGGACACATTACATTACATTGTTGTCATTTAGCAGACACTGTTATCCAGAACGACTATAACATAGATTACAGTTTTCACATATTATCCCTTTATAAAGCTGGATATTTACTGAGGCAGTTGTGGGTTAAGTACCTTGCCCAAGGGTACAACAACAGCATCCCAGCAGGGAATTGAATCAGTAACCTTAAGGTTACAAGCATTGCTCCTTACCACTATGCCCACTGCTGACCCGAAGAAATAAGGAAGACACCACTGGGATTTGTACCTGTTTACTAGACAGGCACATCAACCATCTAAGCCACAGCATCTTTGACGCAGGTGGTTGGAGCAGAGCTGATACAGACCCATATGGTTCTCTGTGTTCAGTACCTTATTTTTCACAGTGATTCCTGCTCTCTGCAACCCTCCATTTCCCCTCAGGTCAGCTAGTAAATTACGTCATTAGAATTGAATCTTCCCCCCGCCAAGCGGTTCACAATCTCAGCACTCGCACATGCAGTATTTAGGAACAGTCAACATTCTGATTGCATGTCAGTAACACGGTAAATTGACTGTGACGTTACACCCGGTTACCAGTTAGCACAACAGAGCGACGCTGGCGGCCCTGGGATTGCAGGAGGCCTTGGTTTAGCTGTAGCGTACGATTCCGGGGGATTAAAGGAAACACGCGCAGATTTGGAATAATTGTTATAGTCTGGCGATAATCCTATTAGGCTTGGGGTGGAGACGCATGTAAATGAAATTCTCACAACTCTCCCTTCCTTCCTTCCTTCCCTCCTTCCTTCCATCTTGATCGCCCTCCTATCTTTCTCCATCTGCCTCACCCCCTCTCCCCCTGTCCCTGTCCTCCCTACATGGTGCTTAAAAGGACACACTAATGAAAAACCGATAGGAGTCCAACAATGCTTTCTTCATGCATCAGGGGCCATTTGCGCCGCTGAACATAGATTAGCATGCTGCCCGGTCGCTCCCCTTCTTAAAAGGAATAATCCATCCGATAAGGAGGGAACCAGAGTCTGGTTTAATAGCTGCTCTGAACCACCCAGGGGCTGAGAGAGCGGGGCCCGTTTAACCAGCGGGGGCACGGACTGGAGGCTGGCTTTCCGTCGTCGACCCCCCAGCGACAACTGACAATGACCGCAGGCATGCTCGGGCAGTGACATCACCAATTAGTTCATGGGAACAGCCATGATGAAGGTATTTTAATGTGTTCCCTGTGGAAACTCTTCCGAACAGCTGTAATTCCATTGAAATTCTTTGGCTGCTGCCCTTACTGTTTTTTGCACATGCTTCTTTTGGCTAAACTCCTGCTGCGTGGCGCCGATCACGGAAATGCAGCTGAAGCATTCGGACGCCACAGTGGTGGCACGCAGCAGCATGGCCATAAAGGCTCGCGCTGCACTTTGGTGATGATAGCAGGTAATTAAGAGCAGTGCCTGCTGCATTATATTAGCTCAGCGAAGAGAGGACACTGGTGAGCAGGCACGTCACGGCCAGGCTGGACGCTGATATATTACTGTAAGGAGGTGGGGCAGCTGGCAGGAAGCGTTGTTTTAATTGCACTTCCCTGCAGCTCATTGGGTATTCACAGGGGCTCCTCGTCGAATGGACTGCCACCTAAATGAAAAGAGGCACTCGTCTGAAAACCTAAAAGAGGATCTCTTTTTTTTTTTTCTCCCTCCTCCTTTCTTTAAATGCCCTTTGCCGAGCTGGCTGTTTAACTCGGGCCACTGAGATTTGAGCGACTTTTCTTCCCACTTCCACTTGTTCCGCGAGTTTAATTACACCGAACGCGGACGCTCAAGGACGAGTTCTGAAAAGACCGCGGTGATGATGTTAAACTGAGCGAGGACTGTCGCCCCTGTTGTAAGAAATGCAAACTTGAAAGACGGAGTTTCGAAAGTTTCAAAGGAAGCTGGCTCCCCCTGTGATTCAAACGAGATGATTTATTTTCAGAGGCGCACGGTGTTTTGCTTCTGAACCCAATTGGCTTATGCAAATAGACGCAGCTCCTTTATAATTAGACTCATACAGCACTCGAGTTCTGTATGCTCAGAGCTGTGCCTGGTGACATCGTCTGGTGGGAGGAGTCAAAACTTGTGCTTGTTTTATTGACAGGTGAGGCCAGTGCGTCCACCATGTGGGACAACAACGCCTGGGTCTATTTCTATGACAACGCCACTGAAGCGGAGCCTCCATTCCTGATCCAGGACTTCGTCCACGCCGTCCAGCCAGACGCCAGGTTTATCGTGATGCTGCGGGACCCCGTGGAGAGGTGGGACATCAGGGCCCCACTTCAGGTCACTGGGGGTACAGAGCACCAGCCTGGAGCTCTGGTCGAGAGTCCATCACATGACAACATGTTACATTATATTCCCAGTGCACGTAGATCAGTGGTACTTACAGTTTTATAATACTTTCATACTGTAGCTTGTGTTTTACAAAAGTGCTTTCACTGACTGTTTTTGAACAACAGGTGATCCCTATGTTTTTCTTTAATAGTTTTAAAGGCTTAATAAGATATATTTTGTTGCTAATAATTATCCTTTCAAAAGCATGCTTAGAAAACATTTGCAAACATCATTTTATGAACAAATAGAATTGACTCAGCTGTGTGTGTTGAACTGGAAGTTTCTAAACAAAAAGGAAACTTTGCTTTACCTGTACAAAACATGTAGTGTGTAGGTATCAGCATTAGGTATGCATCAGTTTTTACGTTAAACAGTATATTTCCAGTAAAACATTGCTGGTACTGGCCATTGCTAAACATAAAATGTATATTCCTAGTTCATCTTATACACCTCATGAATTTATGTTGAGCCAAAGTCAGAATGAAGAGTTTTGTAAAGTAGGAGTGTGACGTTGTCTTACAACACTGATGTCGTGGGGTCCTTAATGGTTAAGTTTTTGGAAACAGTCCCCGTTGAAGCTGGTGATGTGATGCCTTGTGTGTGTGGCTCTTTGTCCCATAGGTTGTACTCTGACTACCTCTACTTCGGCATCGCCAACAAGTCAGCAGAGGACTTCCATGAGAAGGTGTCCGAGTCCCTGCAGCTGTTCGAAGGGTGCCTGGCAGAGTTCTCCATGCGCTCCTGTGTCTACAACACCACCCTAAACAATGCCATGCCTGTGAGTGTGTGCATGAGAGAGAGAGAGAGAGAGAGACATGGGGGGGGTTGGAGGTGGTTGTCTCGCATAAACGAGCCTCTCTTATCGCAGCGTTCCTCGTACAGCAACCGTGACATACGCAGGTGCAGAAACAAAACGAGATTAATGAGAGCAAAGAAGGAACGAGAGAGAGAGAGTGACAGGAACAGAAGCACAGAGAGGAAGAGAGAGAGAGGCCATTCTGCTCCTTTCAGGGGACGATATCGGCTTTCAACAGAGCGCCGTGCATCTTGAGGAAAAAAAAGTGATCTGTGTGTAAACTGGCAGCACATGAAAAACCACAAAACCATAAAAAACCCCAAAACCATTTCACACTGCGTTCTGGACCAAGGTGGAAAGTGCAGCACTCAGGCAGCTCCAAGGGGATAGGGAGTGCTTTCTGTGGTCGCGGGCCCTCCGAGAGAGGCTACTGAGTGCCAGGCAGGAAGCCCTGGCGTGCACTGGGGCGGCAGGAGAGCAGGGGACGCGCCGGTCCCTCTCGACCACTAGCCTCCTACTGTTTCAGACGGGCTCACACCCGAGATGGTAGGAGATTTGTCCTCTCTGTGGGAACTCTGTGTTTTTCCCTCCTCCTGCTGCTTAGTGGTTCATCGTCTAGAACTTATTTACTGCCCTAGAGATCCTTTATTACATTACATTATTGGCATTTAGCAGTTCTTATCCAGAGCAAGTTACATTGGTTATAGTTTTTTTTTCGATATTATTATTCCATAATATTATCCCTTTATACAGCTGGATATTTTCTGAGGCAATTGTGCTCCTTCACCACTATGCTACTCTGTATATGGGCGACAGTGTATTATAGTGGTTAAGGAGCAGGACTTGTAACCGAAAGGTTATCAGTTCGATCCCCACTGGGACACTGCTGCTGTACCTTTGGGCAAGGTACTTAACCCAGAATTGCCTCAGTAAATATCCAGCTGTATAAATGGATAGTATTGTAAAGAACTGTAACCTATGTAAGTCGCTTTGGATAAAAGTGTCTGCCAAATGAATAAATGTATATTGTTATTATCTGTTGTACTGCACATATTTGCCTTGACTGTGCAAGATACCACACAGTAAGTGAAAAAAAAAATCACGGCTGCATAAGATACAGAAGGATTGATAGTTTGTCAGACAAAAATTTCAGACAGAAAAATACTCAATTCATCATTGTAATTTTCCATTGTGAAGTTTCATACCAGCGGAATGTGGTTATCTGGCTTGATTGATATAATAACCAGTGGCAAGCAATCTGTATTTGAAAAGAGATAAAGAGCATTTAATTATGATTCTAAAACAAGGTCCTTGTACTTGTTCAGTTTTCTCTCAGTAACTTTTCAAATAGCGCAAATCAGAAGACTGAGATTAAAGTTATTAAAATTGCAGTCCTAGAACAATGTCTGCACATGTCTTGGAATCAGCTGGAAGGTTTGCCCAAAGGGGGGTATGTTCATGTCATATCACAGTCCTACCATTCCAATACATTTTTTTTCATTTTCCAGACACACACTTGCACAGCATTTAGAGAGGCCACAATAACAGCATAGCTAGCATAGCACACTTAAAAATACACCAGACTGTATAGTTGTTGTGAAATATTTACCACATGCCAAAATCTGTGGCAAAAAATAAAAGGTCAAACATTTCTTCATACCCCTTTCTTTATGTGAACAAATACCCCAGGTAATTACAGCGTTCCAATCTGCAAACCAGAACATGCGCTTAGGCAGGCTGGGTTCAGACATTGTTTTGTGTGTGGACAGCTCGCGGTCATACATCCTGATGGCCGCAAACGCAGAGGCGTGTGTGTTTGTGTGTGGCGGGGGTCGCGTCGGTCGAGCTGGCTGACCTCAAGGACCGAGCTGAAGCACATCCTGCAGTTGCCGTCTGAGGCTGAGCCAATCAGCAGTCACACCCCCCCCCGCCCCACGACAACACCACAGCCTCCCTATCCATCGCCATGGATACAGCCCACTGCTCAGAGCTGTCCGTTCTCCTGCAGTGCCCATGTGCCAGTTCGCTCGAACCCCTCTCAAATTGGGCTACAATATTGCCTGCATTTTGTCTTGTTGGGTGACTTTGTGACAGTTTTTTGTTACGAGCCAGGGAGCCCTTGCTACCACCCCAGTAATGGCGATGAGGTGAGGACAAGTGGGGAAACCATACTCCACTAGCTTGTAAGTGGGCATTAAGACATCAAACAAAACAAGACATCCATGGAGTGGCGGTGCACCTCAGTGTTTAATAAAGAAATTGGTAGAATTGCAAACTTGGTGGTTTCTGTCACAGTTCTTGTTGGACATGTGGCTTTAAAAGAACAAGCAATGTCCCCCCTTGAGGGGAGGAAGTACAACTTCCCAACATCCCACATAGTTTTGTATCCCTCTTTTAACAAACAGCATCGTTATAAGAACTCTTAAAGAGACATGACAAAATAAAAAGCAAACCGTTACAATTTCAGCACGGTTGAAATGGCGCAACGTGCTGAGAATGAACAGTCTCTCTGA
The DNA here is from genome assembly GCF_013368585.1 of Megalops cyprinoides. Lineage (NCBI taxonomy): Eukaryota > Metazoa > Chordata > Actinopteri > Elopiformes > Megalopidae > Megalops > Megalops cyprinoides. The sequence goes on from NC_050583.1 coordinate 53,320,444, forward strand.
CGCGCGGTCTTTGTGTGTCCGTTTTCCCAGGTCAGACTGCAGGTGGGGCTTTACATTGTGTACCTCCTGGATTGGCTGACGGTGTTCCACAGGGACCAGATTTTGGTCCTGCGTCTGGAGGACCACGCCTCCAACCGGAAGTACACCATGCACAAGGTCTTCGACTTCCTCAGCTTGGGTATGTAAGGTTAAACCTGACAGAGTTGGCCTTAAAGTCCCATGCCCCCTCACAGAGAAGCAAGCTGGAAAACATACTCAAACCATACATTCAGTGGCATTGTGTGTGTGCACCGCGTTGGTGTGATCAATCAGAACAAGCATTCTGCTTCTCTCTGTTGTTTGTGAAGCTGAACTGCTGGTAACCAGGGATGCATGTACTATTAGACTACGCATATCTGCCCCATTTCAGAGCACAGCTCTGTCCAAAACCTGCGAAAATGTTCCACTGTTTTCGGGTGTCATGTCCGCCACCCGCCCCCCCTGCTTTGCTCTCGGTCTGCATTAAAGCATTTGGAGGCTAATTGGGGGAGACTGGCTGCGAGAGAGGGGTGAGGTGCGAGTTCAGCAGCGGCCGAGTCAGGCTGACACCTGATCTGAGCTGGCCGGCTGTGCCATGAGCCAGTTCAGACCCTGCCACAAAGGGGGCAGCAACTGCCCAAAGCTTCATTTCTTCAAAGGGACGCCATCTCTAGTAGGTGTGACATTACAGCTGCAGAGCTGGAACTTTTGGGGACTTTCTACATGTGGAACTAATTCAGGAAATGGCTCCACAAGTCGCGATTCAGTTGACGGCAAGTTTCACCATATCAAAGTTTCAGGAAAGGTTGAGAGGTTTGGAGCTAGGCCTTTGATGATGCACTGGAACAAATGTTATCCTTATTAAAAGCTTTTTTTTAAAGCTCAGCCACAGTGCAAGGCTGTCGACAGCAAGAAAATGAAAGGATACCGTTTTTTGCTTGCTTATTTGTCTGTGCTTTTTTCTGGGGGGGCTCCAGGACCTTTGACAGATCAGAAGGAGGCGGAGATCACCAAAAGCCCTGCATCCAACACGCGGAGGCCGGCTGACAAGAACCTGGGACCCATGCTTCCGGTCACCAAGGAGATCCTGCGAGAATTCTACTCCCCCTTCAACCAGAAGCTGGCCAGAGTGCTCAGGAATGACTCTTTCCTGTGGGAGAGCCATTCCAAACTCATGTGAACCAGTCCCCGCTCAATCCCTGTCCATAGAAACGGTTTCATTGGGAAACCATTAGCGATTTGCTGAAAAAAAAAATGCCACAGGGAATCTGTGTTTTTATTTAAATTATTTTAAGTTATAAAACAGAGAAGAATCACTGATGCAAAAGCAGCACAATACAGTTCTGTCTCATCATTTTGGCCTGGTTTCACATTTCAAAAAGGGGATTTCCCTTTTGTACAGCATTGTTTTTGAACAGCCTTACATTAAATAAAATACTACATAGGGAATAAGCAGTCTGCTTTCCTTCATTTTTTAAAAGTTGTCTGTGTTTTTGTTTATTTTTTGGAAATGGTTGTACTATTTTTTTAAGTTTCAGTTGATGGGCTATGATAATGGTTCTAGGTTTCCTTTCTAATTCTGAATAGCAAATATTAATCATATATGGACTAATACACAAACTGAATGTGTGAAGTTAAATTTAAACCACTTCAGACACTGAATGAGTACTCAAGTCAGAACTCCTGCTTGAAACGTTCATATTGCAACACCACCACCTACTGGCCAAATATATAAATGCACATGCGAGAAGCTTCCTCCTACTTGGGGAGGGTGTGCAAGTCTTGTCACTCATTGCTCGTAATGGTTATTCGCTACTAACCACATACTCTCCGGTCAATAAATACTGAGTTGAACATTGATTGAGATCTACTAAATGTATTTAGAATCCTATGCCCAAGTGAATGCCTGTGCCTCTTGTCTGAGCTAAAATCTTTCTCTAACCCTGGCCTGGAGAGCCTCTTCCATTTGTTTTCTAGTTCACTTGTTCATGGGCCAGTTATTAATGACTGACAGTTAAACCATTCTTGTTTTAGAAGAAAGATGATAGCAGTCAGCTATTTTGATTAAAATCACAGAAAAATCACAAACCACAGAATGTTTTCTCCTCAGTTTTAAATAAAATGCAATGCCCTAAAGAAATGCAATCCTACGTAATCTTTTGTGCCCAAGGTGAACCTACATTTATTCATTTGGCAGACGCTTTTATCCAAAGCGACTTACAAGTGGTATTGTGCTTGAAGGGAAAAAACTCAAGCATGTCCTGTATTCTAATATAGTCTCAACTTCACTTCAAGTCTACAGCATCATAGTGTTCTGCTGTGTAATGGATTTATAACTGTAGAGGCATATTAATTAAAGCAGCTCCCAGCAGGGTGCTTTATCGTTACGAATGTACATTATAGTCTTCTGTCATATGGTGAGTTTGTTATAGTCCTTTTATATTCTACTTTTGATTTCTTGATTTTTTTCTTTTGAGTGCTTCACTTTGCAACAGACCATGTTTTCAATGGAATGTGTGCCCATTGGAGCTTTATGCCACTAATCCACACAATATTACAAAGTAAGTTATTCAGAGGTGTGGCCATGCACTGGTATTCACTCCTTGATCTGTGGATAGCAATTCAAAATTGTGTATGTTTATTACAGAAGTTTCTTTTACTTTTGACATTTTGCTCCTTACTTATGTTGCCAAAATCGCAAATCTAAATCCATTAAAATCTAAGCTATGGAACAGATGAAATTTGTGTCTCACAGGGTACTGGAACTGAATAACATCAATATTACCAGCCAAGACAAGACCACTAAACAAATTCTTTGCAGTACTGAGATACTGGACCTGTTTCCCTACTTTTAAAATCAGTCTGCTGTCGCATCCAAGAGACATCTGTAGGAAATGTGTGCTCTTTCAGTAATAAACTGAAGTACAACCCCCCTGATGTGCATTTTTAAACACAAGTATATTTTACACTTATATTTTATACATATTTTATGCAATCATTGTCTTGTACTATATGAATATATATAAAATAAATATGAATAAATAGAAAAGAAAGGTATCAAAGAATGAAAAAGGAACTCACGTTTTGCAAAAGAAACAGGGCACTCAATCTGCACTCAACTGATGTGTTTCCACAATAGCCTGTGGCCTTCCTATTGCCAAAATGCATGTATTTCTGTGCTCTGCCTGATCAAATAATGGCCTCTCATATATGTTCTCTAGTCGAAGACCCTGTTTTTGGGATCTCTTTTGCCATATAGGAATTAATTCCTTTTGCAATCTTTGGTCCCTTTTCTTTTCAGTTTGTGACCCCCATTCACCTGTTGGAGTTCTCACTTGTTCTTTGATGAACTCTCAATGCACTTCTTTTTGTTTAAATGAGAAAATAATCTGAAAAACACTGAAAATAAACACACTCTGCGCTTTCAAGAGCTTTTAATAAGTGTTAATGCCAATGACTGAAACATTTGCAGGTGCACCTCTGTAACAGCCTGAGTGTACAGAGCACTTATTTTTGCATGTTGTTTCTTCTTCACAAAAATCTTCCTACATTTTCAAATGTTGAAAACCAAACAAAAGTACAGTATGTTTGGGGCAGATAGCAGGTCGAAGGAAATATTGACCACCAAAGGGTTAACCATAAGAATAAGAAATACTTTATTAATCCCGAAGGAAATTTGAGGTATCTGATATAATATCTGATGGTAATGCTTTAAAGCTGCACATCTGTTGTAATTGTCATGAAATGTTTCATGGATCAGAAGTTTGAGGTAAATTTCTGAGGTAAATTTCTGAGGTAAATTTCCAACATTTTACAGATCCCATAAGGGACCGGCTGATGGGTTGTACTGCCCTCTAATGGTGATATGAAAAATACAAGACTGAACCAGAGGATTGTAGCCACTGGAAAATTATCCGTCAGTTATGAGGTCTTCCATCTGTACAGGTTTGAAAACCAATGACTTCAGCTAAAGTATCACTGATAAAGCAGAATATTCTGGATGATTGTCAGTAGATTTTATTACATGTAATGAGATCAGCATAAACTTTCAGAGAGTAGGAGAGAAGTTTAAGTTTGTGAAAGATGACATTTTTATTTCCACATAGCAGATAAGATTGCCATAATTAAGATCGGTGCCCATCTACTTTCATAAACTAATTATAAAAAACATACAGATATGTGATTGTACCCATCTCCACTACATCCCCAAGTGTATCTTTCAGCATTAGCTTGTTAGCATTAGTGTAATTTTGTTTAAAGGAGGGGTCAAATGTCAGTGTTGCCCTGGCAACATGAATTAACTGAGCTAACAGGAGACCAAGTGATTTGACTGGTTAATAAACAACAGAGGACAACGCTGGCTCACATCTTTAATGTGTAGATTTAGGTGGTACAGCAGGCAGACATTGGATCTATGACACTGAAGTGTCAGTGCAGCCAGAAAGCTGGATTTAGTTCATATTTAAATCTTGGATTGGTACTGCTATTGTAACCTCAAGACAAGTACTTACCTGAATTGCTTCAGTAAAATATTGCATAATATTACATAATTTGGGTGTGTATAATGTGAGCTACGTATGATTTACCCCAGATAGTGGAAAATACTTAAACAAATGATGCAATACAATCTTTGCAGATTGTAAAGAGTTATGTTAAATGAAATAAATAACAAAATTTTAAAAAGCATGAATTTTAGACATGTCCAGGCCATAAGGGAGGCACCCAGCCCAGACCAGCCCCTGACTGAGACGTGAGTTCACACTGATCAATAAGAGAGTCACGCTCCCGCCAGCTGGAGAGCGTGATTGATTAGCCAGCAGATGCCCTCTCACCATGAGGAAATTAGAGTGCTGTAGTGTGTTTGATTTGGAAATTAACTGTGTAATTAGACTAATTAAGCCAACAAAATTACTATCTTTTCTCAGGTTGGTTTTAATTCCCCCCGTGGATATTTAAGGGCAGGCAAATTAAAAGCACACTAAATTAAAATGTCCAGGATTGGAGTTAGAGTTTGTGCCAGTGGAATAAAAGAAAGAAAGAAAAAAAACAGGAGCAAGTCTTTGAATGTCACTCACAAGGGTTATTGCGCAGGCCGGCAAATGGTTTTATAACAAGAATCACATTTTTGTTTCAGTTGCCAAACATATTTTTTATGTTTTAGTAGCAAGACTGAGGGTATCAAAAGCAGCACTGAGATCTAAAGGTAAAAGAAACGTGATACAGCCAGCATCAGCAGATCAGAGTAAATCATTTGTGACTGTGACCAGCACAAACTATTCCTGGCTCTGAGACCTGATTGAAAAGGTTCCAGGGGGTCAATGAATTTCAGGCAGTCATTAAAGCTGCTTAAAAACAAAGTGCTCTAAGATGTGTGTGAGACAGGTTTGAAATGGGTTTGCAGTCCTTTCTAATTCTGCTGCATCTAAGCCCAGTTTCTTTGCCACTGGTGTGAAAAATCTCTTCAGGACAGGGGGCACAGAACCAGAGTGCAGGGATGTATTTATAATACTATATGGTCAAAAGTTTGGACACACCTGATTAAGCTAATGGGAATCATGCATTCAAAGACATTTGAATCTAAAGACTTCTACTTAAATGCTTTAAATTAGTTTTTTTAGAAAAATATAAATAGTGAAGTTGATGCCTATGTAACAAATTCTTTCCAAAAAAAAAAGGTTTTAAAAATATTTTTGGCTACTTTGAAGAATCTAAAAAATCAGATAGTTTTGATTTGTTTAACACTTTTTTGGTCACTGCACAGTTCTATTTGTGTTATTTCATAGTTTGACGTCTTCACTATTATTTTAAAATGCAGAAAATAGTAAAAAATAAAGAATAAAAGTTGTGCCCAAACCTCTAGTCCATAGAAGGTGAGACTGATGTAGGGGTTTTTATTCCAGTACTCAGAGAGGAGGGGTACAGATGAGTGTTTAGGGTAACAAGGGAAGAAGAGGACAGCAAATCACCATTTATGTTTTGAATATTGCTCTGAATAATTTGGGGCACTCATGGCTAAGCTTAGAGCTGGGGAATACAAACAGTTTAGGATTAAGCTGAAGCACTGTAGTGAAACTCTTAGTGAAAGCACTCACAGGATTTTATAGCTGCTTTGTAATTGAGTTGATGGTGTTCATACATCTGGGCATGAATGGTAAACCTGTTTTTTCAACATACAGATGTCGTCACAGTGAGGGGTGTACAAAGTCATCACTTTTATATTACTGTTCTTTGGTAGCTGCTCTTATCCAGGGTGATTTACATAGGTTATCGTTTTTACATGTTATCCATTTATACAGGTGGATATTTTATGGAGGTAATTCTGGGTTTAGTACCTTGTCCAAGGGTACAACAACAGTGCCCCAGAAGGGAATCAAACCGGCAACCTGTGCCCTAAGCCCTGTGCCTTACCACTCTTCTGTTGTGCTGTTGTACAATGTTGCTCTTTCATAAAGTAATGGAATGTCCAGACGTAGGGAAGAACTGTTGGTTGCTCCAGTCAGGAGATCAGTTTGCACTCCCCTGAACGTAAAGAATGGTGATATGTACTTACTAGGGTATGGTTTGTGCAGGCATTCAAAGTAATATGTTTTATGATCACAGAAGAAAAGAAATAGCAAACCAATAGAGCAGACTATAACCAAGATTGTGGTCGGAAATGAACATGTTGGATTGGTCCAAAACAATTAATTACCACAGACAACAGATCAACAATTAAAGTAAAATGTTGGGTATCATTATGGACACAGAAGTCAATTCAGACAACTGAGGACTAAGAACTATGAGAGGTGAAAAGTTGAGATAATCAAGGCAGGAAAGTAAGAAAAGATTTTAGAGAAAGATAGAGTAGCATAATCAACAAGCCAAAGGAACGAGTATTTTATAGCCAAAAACTGAAATGAGAAAATAGTCTACGCAGAGACCACTTAATCAGTGTCTAGTGCCATATCAGCTAAACTGCGTCAACAGCCAAGACAACGTGACCGTTGAAAATATCCATATACAAGTTGCCAAGACCGGATTAATAGTATGAAGTCAACCGGAAGATGACAGAGTATCAGACATAAAAATCTCACTTTTTGCTCAGAATAATATCATGGATAGCGAACTCAGGGGGCGCGTGTGGAAAAGCGTGGTGGAAACACTTCTCGGCAAATACGGAGATTATTAAGGTTCACTCCACGTTTTGATGCAACTGAAACTTTATTGAGTTTGACGCATATTGGCAGAACGAATAAATATGGGATGAGATACAGGCTATAAACGGAGAGCAAGGCCCTTACTTTTTATACCTGGACGAGAATACGACCGAAGTCGCGGACGAATTGAGGGCCTGAAATGGGCGCTGTGCAGGGGACGCAACAAAGCATGCTGGGCAATCTCTAGGAAAAGACAGGAGTGGTAAACAGTAGAATACGAAAATGTACTCGTTTTAACACAGTTGAAATGGTATCACTGAATAACATAGCTTTACAATCAAATTGCTGTTATACACCCTTGCCACAGAGAAGGGGACAACATAAAATGTGCCAGATGTAAGAGTATTATAATGTAAATCACGAACAGCTTCAGCAAGAACCTGCGGCGATATGGAGTTAGTTACTGCTAGTCGAGAGAAGAGCCCAAATATAAGGGAAACAAGGCACTGTTTGAAAACGATTTTCAGCGGGATTATGGCCCTCACAGGAATATGACCGGTGACTGCTACGTTACAGGTAAATCTATCTGTCCACGGGGAACAAGAAATCAGTTCACAACGACGCGCAGGATTTAGTAAGTAAGTGGAAAAGATCAACACGCCATGGTAGAATCATGGGTGAAGGTAACGTTCGACCACTACTCGAAAGTAGTAGGAGTCGCCGACCTAACAAACATTAATTAAACGAGTAAATGATATTACTCGGGCGAGCCATTCTCGTTAGCCCACATCAAACCGGAACCCAGAGAAACACCGGCCAAATGTGTTTATCTTTCAACGAGCTCGCTGTTTGAGATGTACCATTCTTTAAGAAAAACATCAAGTCAAAAGTTATGATTGTGTGTCGTCAGAATTTAATGAGGATTTAATATTACACCTATACATTTTACACAAATTAAGAGATAACATTTTACTGAAGGGCACTAAATCTCGTTCTCTTGCTGCCGATATCTAGACGTTTAAAAAGGCAAACACACAAAATTGTGTGTCCATCTTGCAAAATACTCAGGAAGTACTCATTAAGATACGGTATGTTGCGAGGGTTTACTTCATGCACCAGACAGTCCTCGTTCGGGTGGAAACACCTTCCACCTCTCGAACACCAGGGGGCAGAAAGTGACAAATAAATGGTGGAAAGAATGACTGCGTTTCATGTTCTTGCCAGCGAGACCAGATAAATTTACATACAGATGCTTGAAATGCCTCTCAGAGGTAATAGAAGACTTTTTCCCACATGATTATTGGAGGCACCAAAACACTTGCATAATCTGTGTGTAAACACATATACCTGTCCCTAGACAGTCACGAGATTAATAAATACCCCAAAAACCCGATGAATCAGTGAGTGCGTATTGCGGAAGATAACTTCCCTCAGGGGTATTTTCAGCAGTGCATGGAGAAAGACTCCACAAGAAAGCTGTCAGGAGATTATTTTCTGCCCTCTTCTTGACATTATGCTATGAGTTGGCAGAGTTGGGGTCAATTCCATTTCAGTTCAGGGAATGAATTGAAAAAAATCTTCAAATAAATGATGTATGATTTTCAGCTCATGAATTGAATCACAGTTTATTTCTGGAATTAACTTTCTTTAAATGGAACTGGCCGCAGATCTGCTTTCTGAGCCGTCCAAGCTTTAAAACACTGTACGCACCACACCCAGTCATTCAAAAACCAGCGCAGATGCTCCCACACTCTCTGTCATTAATGCTGTTTTGTCTGTAACTTTTGAGTCACACATTTGAGTGAGGAGAAGCTGGCCAACACTTCTCCCATAAATGAGCAGGAAAGGTTAAAAGAAGCTTTTAAAAACTGATCCAAGATGAAGAAACCAGCCTGCGCCAACCAAAAGCAGGGGCAAAAACAGGCCGCCCCCCTGCTGTCCAGCCACACCTGTATTTAATTCACCTTCAATTAGTCAGGTGTGGCTTGTTAGCCAATAGGCTGGTTCGCCAAACAAGTCACACATGCGACCAGTTAACCAGTGATTGACACAGTTAGCACTTAGAGAGTAGCGGTGAAGGCTCTCCTTCACATTGAGCAATATTTACCTTATTGATACACTTATTGATATGACTTATTTTTGTCATCGTCAGAGAACATAGAACCATAGATAACTAACCATCCAGTCATATATCCCAAACAGGATAAAAATTTCCTCTTTATCCAACCCTCAGCTATCACCATATCAGCTGGCAGTGTGGCATAGTGGTAAAGAGCAGGGCTCAATAACTGAAAGGTTGCTGGATCGATTCCTCGCTCTGGGACACTGCTGCTGTACCCTTGGTCAAGGTACTTAACCAACAGTTGCCTTAGTAAATATCCAACGGTGGAAAAAGATACCACAAGAATTGTAACGTATGTAAGTCACTCTGAGTAAAAGCATACGATAAAAGCCAATAATGTCATTTAATAATCTGCTAAAACCTAACCTGTCAGTGTGTGACACTGGTTTTGAGAGATGCAACAAGACACTGCTCAAAACAGCAATAGGGGAAAAAAAAAAAAAATCTCCATCAGCCTCTGTGGACACTTCCCTAATTTTTTAAAATGTGAGGCAAAGTAGAAATCATTTATAAATAATGGTATTTATTCAACAAAAAACTTAGAGGTGTCATTTGACTTCAGATGATCTGCAGTTTGTTTCAAATTAAGATGAGCCAGCTGGCTGGTTGGAACTTTTTTGTACCTCGTTCACTTCTTTCCCTGTTAAAGTTGTATCTGGAAGAATAATTGAGAAAACCTATCATGAGTCCAAAAAACATTCAATGTTAAAATATTTGTATTTAATTAAATTGTTTCATGAGGCCAAGTAAAACCGTCAAAAGTAAACTGAACCACGAAGCCACGTTCATCCAAATGCAGGCATTTATTCTGCAGAAAATCCAGTCATTTCTAATTACTGACTCATTAGTCATTCTCTCAATTTTCTCAACTCTTCCGTGTCACCATTTAAACATGGCTGCCAGTTTACTTTGCTTTCTAGTGCTTTGACATAACTACCCAACAGAGGCACACAATGTTTATTAAAGGAGCCAGGGTTTAGACATCTGTTGAATAGATCTTGGCGAAGAATGGCGCTACAGTGGCTTTATATTGCACACAAAGGCTGTTTTCTCTTTAATTTACAACCTCCGGGGCGATTGCTAAAGTGATTCCTTTGCGAGGCTATTGCAAAAACAGTCATAATAAACCTATCATCATGTAATATAAGACCTTTCATTCTAATCTGAGAGGTATAAAGTGGAATTAAAGGGTTCCGAATGAATCTGCCAGAAAGTCTGTTTCATGCTTTATAGCGTCATTGCCTCATGCACTTTTAATCTTCTTATGAAAACAAAAATATAAATCAGATCCATTGCCTGTGTTTTGAATAATATCTGACTTGGTATGCAGTCAAAATTTTCAGAAAAGTGGAATATCTCCCCATCTACAGATATTACAGTACATGCAGCAATTAAAAGCCATATGAAAATTTTCACTCAGTGAATGAAATCTGAGCTTTCTGTGATGCAATGTATCAGGAAAGCTCTTTTTATAATAATCACAGATAAAAAAAAAAAAAAAAAAAAATCATCACTTATAATGACCAAACTTTTGTTTCAAACTGGTTCAAACCCATGTAAAGCCAAACACGATAACAGGACTTATGTGAATCAAATCATGTTAGGCAAACATATTTTTTTCTTGGAAGGGTTCCCGGCGATAATACTCGAAAGTAATACGGCAGACATGATTCTAATTCGTAAAGGTATACACCCATTAATGCACAGCATACATTGCCGAGAGCGTACAGTCAGCACAATCGCTCTTGTTAATTCAATGGCACACATTCCACCGAGCAGTACAGCTGCAGGCAAGGGAGAAGCCTGCTTTCCAAAGCGCAGGGGTCAGGGTTAGATTCTGACAGCGATATTCTCATACATCTTAATGAGCAACCTCAAGTGAGAAAAGTTCAGAGATACATTTCTTTTTGGAGGCACGAGAAAGATTAATGAGAGGATACAAGCGAAAACAGAGGGTTACCTCTGAGGGCCCCGCTTTGAGAACGGCTCTCCTCTTCATCCTGACGAAGAAAAGACGGGGTGCTCTGAGAGTAAACCGTCGTCTGTACATTAATCATTTTTGGCAGTTTAGCAAGTGCAATAGTGTGGAGAGGCAGTGCTATCTGCCTAATTGGATTTTTCTGGGCGATACAGATGATAAAAGGGGAAATATATTGAGTCTCCCTGCGTCCAGGAACGGTGGACCCTGAGGGACGGGCAGCACTGCCCTGGTTCCCAACAAGAGCAGTGGAGCTGTCCTAGCGTCATCCTATCATGACTGAACATCCTACTGCAATTTAGCGGTAGCACTAACGGCTGCTACATGAACGGAATCGTAGTGTTCTGAGGTCAGTCGCGGCTGTGTGGTCACATGACTAGTGTTTTGGTACCTCTCAGCTGTTTCACCTACTTCCCTGACCGAGGCCGTGGATCGCCCCCATGAGCGACACATCATGCCGCCACGATCCCCGGCGTTTCATTGGTGGGATTCCGAGGCACGGCTGCTGGAGCGCCGCCATGGCACGCCCTCCTGTCTTGTTTGGCTCTGTCAGTTCCGATCAGCCGCAATCCCATACAGAGCACCACAGCGGGGGCAAGCGGGGGCCGGCGTGTTCCCCTGGCTGTCCTGGCCTCACGGAGCTGTCAAATTAAAAGCTAATGAAATTCCAAAGTGCTGACCCCTTTCCCTGGTGCAAGTGGGCAACAGCATCCTTCTGGCTCCACTCTAGCCATTCTACTCTATCAGGCCCGGCTCGTGTAATGTTAAAACCACTACAAAACCAACGTCTTTTTCATAATGTATCGTCAGTGGAGTCTGTCACTGGGGAATACATTTTATAAAAGTGCATGACCAAGGTTGATTGCAAGGATATCGGAAACATGTACAACAAATTAATATAACAATATATCTATTGCATGCCAGAAATAAAAAGCATAAAAAATGAAATCAGATTTTATTGAGCCATCAGTGACCCTGCCAATAAAACATCTGCACTCTTCTGCATGAGTCCCAGCAGTGATTGTTGATGTTGGAATGAGCTGAGCAGACCAGCGTATTGTGTACACACAGCGAATACACAAAACAGCTGCCTGACAGCGAGCTGTCAACACCGGCACACCTACGCTAAGCCACAAAGTAACCTGCTGCTATCGCTGTTGCCATGGCTGTGGATGTGATGTTCAGGCTATGAGAAATGAACAGTCCTGGTATCATGCTCGTTTGTCAGTGTTAGCGCGTATGCCCAACACCTGGAAATTGATGTGCATATGTACATGCGTTCTGCTGGAAACTGGTATTCACATATGCTACAATGAAGCAAGAATAAATTTCAGATGCATATGTGAATTAGAGCTCGACCGATACATCGGTTTTTCTGATATATCAGCCACTGTCGGTCCCTTTTGACACTCATCGGTCCATATCGGTCTCGGCCTGCTCATATTTGTCCAAATACGCCCTCTTGTGTTTACGCTACATATGGCAAGTTTATTTTAGGCTACTTTAACTAAAAAATATATATGGAATTCTCTCTTTTTATATAGTTTTAAATTACTTTTTATTTCCTAGTTTTTAATTAACATTAGTTTACAGAGGCTCCTGGTTGGGAACATAACCACAACATATGCAGCAAAGACGCTTGGTACACCAGAGTAACATGGGATACGGAGAAAGACATTCATTCAACACATTCACTTTGAATGGCACAGGTTGGTTGACCATTTCAGTTTCCTAAGTTGTGTACTTCAACCTTTGAAATTATTAACACAGGCATATTTTAGTAAGATACTAAGCATATCTTAACAATGAAGCTGACGTTATAAATGTAACGTTATTTATAAAGTAAACGTAGGGTGTAGCCTTGGATTAATGTAGCTGGATAGCTAGTGAATGTTAGCTTCATCTCTGTCTTTGCTAGCCTGGTCAATGCCACCATAGGTACCATTTATTTTCCTTTTATAGCGTATGGTCGATGGTTTAGTTTTAGGGAGTAAATTTCACTTACAGTTAGTCAGTCTTAGTGTTTGGTGATGGTTAATAGGCTAGTCAGCTATTCTGCCCCTCTGGGCTAATGTACGATCCCAGCACAACAGTTTAGAGATATATATATATAGACCCTTTTCACAGATGTGTCGTAAATGGGAGAACACAGATGAAGCTTCTTTTGTAGGCTACATTAAACGTAGACTCTGCAGTAGAGGTCTGCAGTAGAGGATGGATTTTTTCAGGCCCACTCCCGCAGAAATAGTTCATGGAATAGGCTATTTTGTCCGCTCCCACCTGCGAAAGCCCATAGGTAGAGGCCTAAGTGGGATGGATTTTCAGTCCCGTGCCTGCCTGCTCTCGTGAACATGTGCTCTGTGTAAAAACCACCAACCTTGCGCCTGTTTATATAAAACAGGGTTTTTCTTGTTGCTCTCATGCAAACTCGAATAACATTCTGTACTTCAAGAACATAAAATACATTTCAGTGACTTTCATTTCATTTTATACATATATTTATATTTTGCAGTAGTCCTGCCAGTCATTTCTTTCTCCTGCTGCCGCTCACACATCAGTTTCTTCCTGCCCGCACCTGCACTCCGCAATCGAACCTTGTCACACGCAGCACTCTGTTGCGCTTGGTCCCGTGAGCCACGTGGAACTCCCCTGGGAGTGTATGCCTCTCCTCTGCACCCTGTCAGTGTGGAGAATGTGTTTGTAATTAACAGTATCGGCTGTGTTTTCTCTGCTATTTCCCGGCTATGAGCGTCTGTGAAAATAAAGTAGGCTACTATAAAGTAGGTATTTAATTTAATTTCACTATTATTCCCTTTATGTACTTTTGTTATTGCAACAGCCAAATAAGATAAATGAATATTGGCCCAAAATATTGGTCAAATTATTGGCCCTCCTAAGCCATTAGATATCGATATTGGTATCAGCCCTATAAAATGCATATCGGTCGACCCCTAATGTGAACACACCAAGAGGGTATTGTACATAGTTACAGCTTTTAGGTTGAGTGCAGTTGTAAGGTAGTCACACTAGTCATGGTGCTATGTTGTTGAATACAAGAATGTGTCTACAGTATTGAATACGTAACCTGTTTTAAATACCATTTTCAATCTAGAGAATGACAAAGGTGATTATAGGTTTCCACAAACTAGGTATGGCTTAATGTAATGTACCAGACTGAAAGCTTATCAGCTCATTTCTAAATGTTATTCCTCAGGTAAACCATCTGTGGACTCAACTGAACTAACTGATTGTAAGCTTATTTTGTACTTCTCAGACAGACCCATGGAATGTATGGACTGACATGAATCTGTGGCCTTTATTTCATGTTGGGAACTGTTTGTATCCCAGCCCATTCACAATATTTCACACTAGATATGACTTTTGTCACAGCTGACATATGACAGTCAGTCAGATGGGGATGATGAGGTATCCTTGTGTATGGTAGTGTAGCTGTGCTCTTCCCCTGGGGGGTCCTCAGGGTACGAGCCTGTCACTGTCAGAGTTTTGGGGAGGTCCACGCCACTGGGTACGTCCTCTGCCTCTTCAGCAGTTCAAATAAGGGGGGAAGTAAGGTGGGAAGGACGCAGTGAAAGCGAAGCCCTTTCAAAGCCTTTTTGTTTCCAGAGTGAAGTCCCTTATCCTCTTGGCTGGTTGGCTTGGTTAAAGTCTAAGACCTAAAAAAAACCAAAGAGCCCAGATCAGTAGCCAGGTGTAGAGTGGAGGGGATTCCAGGTCCTTAGATCCTTTTAGAGCACATACCTCAGCAGGCAAAACTTTACGGTTTGTGGTAGATTTGTGCTGGAGCTGTGAGAAGTATATCCTCAGTGGCCTGACTGGGGCTTAATTTTATTACCTCATAGAGGGCATATCCATTTCGTTTGGGCCAGCCAGGAGGAAACTACAGGGAGACCGATGAGATGGGGGCTGCACCCACAAGATTTATTTCCACTCCAGCAAAACTAGTTTTGGTCGGTGGCCACTGGTTCACGTCCCGTCACAATGTCTTGCTTTATCAACCTTGGCTGCGGGGCGTCATGGCACCGACGTGAGACTTTGATGGATCGTAGGCTGTTCTGTGAGGTCGGCTCTGAGTTGAGTAATAGAGAGGCAGGAGGTTTCGGTTACAGTACAGTCAGAACGCCCCTCTTCTAGTGTGCCTTGCCCTGCATGCATAGCCGTCGCGTGGAAGCTGACTTCTTGTTGTTTCCAAACCAGTGAAATGGAGGCGCTGAGGGCTCCCCGAGGGCGAATGGTGTTGTGTTTTTGAATTTCTTTTGCAAACACGAATCATTCACACGTACATGTCTATGATGCCGTGTGTGTTTACAGAGACTGCAAGGAGTCTGTGGTGCACTATGAATGAAGTAATATCTGCTGTATTTATCTTCTACATTAATATTGTTTGTGGCATTTTTTTGGCATGCTTCCACTTTGGCCTTTTCTCCGATGACAGTTTTATCCTCTCCTCCCTCACATCTTATTTGTGGGGTTAACCTAGTCAGTTGAGGATGAACTATGAAGGCATAAAAAGAAAATGAACTTGTGAAAGACAAACAGAGTCAAGTCGTGTATAAAGACTGATCAGAAGGTCACTGGAAGTCATCTGTTTCAATCAGCAGAAGGTGTTTACATTCACTGTGTTACCTACAGATTTCCTGCAGGAAAAATTAGATTAATCTATGAACAGTACAAATGGGAAAGGTGATCTTGGTAGATGTGTGAAGACATCCGGAACTCCTATTGCTAGGAAAGTGATGATTCAGTGTATTGGATGAGGTGAATATGAGAAAAGAATATGACTTATATTTCCTCACACTGGTAATAAAAGATGGTGCAAACACATCAGCTGCAATGCAATACAAATTTCTCCTTACCCTGGATGTACTGAGATACTGATACTCAGATATTTTCTGGGCAGGATGTTGGAATTACTTCAAGTAGATGGTGAGGCTTGCACAGACGTGACCTTTATCCTGGACAGTTGTCTCTTTTGGCCATGTATTCTGAGCCGCAGCGTTTGAATTTTATTCTCAGTGTATGGGGAAGTTACTGTCAAAGCTCCGCTGTGCATCTCACTGTTAAATCCCGTGCACATGACTCTTTGGCTGCGTCCTAAATGTGATTGTCCCTAAAGGCCCCCGTGCTAAATATCGTCCACCCTCATTGGTGATCGGTCACAGGTGTCAACTACAGTTCCTGCTGATCGCAAGCAGGTATGTGGCAAGTGACCCTACCTGTGCAATGTAGTTGCTGTAAAGTCAGTGGAGTCGAGGCTGACACAACACACAGGTTTTGAAATCCAGTGAATCATACTGTTTGTCACCACCTCAGGACTCGACAGTAAGTCCAGAGCCATATGGTGCCGCCCACTGGCCAGTGTTAGGTCTGCAAGGTTAAGAAGCACTTCAAATAACTCCGGCACACACCAACTGTTTATCAGGCGGCCCATGTGTTTCTTTCCATTCATCTTACTTCTGTTGTTTGTTATGGTAGGTGTCTGCTGGTGGATTAAATAGACCCTTGTCACAATAAATCCCTCATCATATGCCTCTGTCCAGCGTGCTTTCCTGGCTCAGTGCTCACTTTTTTTTTCAGTGTGTCCTATTTAGCACAGGCTCCTGGCTGCTTTTTTTGCTGGAGTTCTAGAGGAAACAGCTGTTCCTTCTCGGCATACTATGTCATCAAATGGTGAGTTTTCATTGGCTGTGAGCAGCACCTTACCGCTGGTGAAATTCAGGATTAGAATCATAGGATTCTGTGCAAGTTTCTGGTCTGTGTGATATCCCTGAGCAGGTCATTAGGTGCTCATCTTTGCCATTTCCCTTGCTCATAAGAACCTGAAACAATGCACAATCTACATCCAGGTGCTAAGGTGAAGTACAGTGTTATCCTGCACATGAGTTTCAAGAAGAATCCCTGCAAACTCGTAGCCATATGTAAAAATAATTTAAACACGTAAATGGGGCTAAAACCATTATGTATATTTTAGGTTGTAGAGAATGCCAACTTCTGTTCCATTTGGTCTGCTCTACCACCATAATCTGTCAGATACTGGTGGTAAGTGAAAAATACAGATACCAGAGGTGTAGGTTCTCTGTTCATATGGGAACACGCTCTGAAAGCACTTGAGTTCTATGGGGTGATCAAGGCACCTGTTGTCTATTTTCCACAAAATTAACGATATTAAAATGCACCGCTGGTATTCTGTGTCCTCTCAGTTTCTCATTTGCTGCTGTCATTCAGTCATTAATAATTTGAAATATGCAAGTGAAAAAGGAATGAAACTCGAACAGCTTTCTATTAATCGTATTTCAAAGCTCTTCAGTCGTGCCACGAATAGGAATAGGATCTGCTGTTGATAATCAGGTTAATAAGCCGTATTTGATAAAGCATCGTGTGGAATGCATGCAAATTGATCTCTGTGGTTCTTTATCCTTAACTTTGAGTGAAGTTTTATTCAAGTACTGTATTTCGTTGGTTCTGGCACATCATTACGAGTTCGGCAGTCACTTAAATTACATAAAAATAATTATAAAATATATGAATGTCTGAATGTAGTGTCAGTGTAGCATAATGGTAAGGAGGAGGGGTCGTAACTGAAATGTTTGCTGGTTTAATTCCCTGCTGGGACACTGCTGCTATACCTTTGGGCAATGTAACTAACCCTCACTTGCCTCAGTCAATATCCAGCTGTATAAATGGATAACATGACAAAATTTTAACCTATGTAAGTCACTCCAGATAAGAGCATCTTTTAAAATGACAATAATATAATGTTACTCAAAGTATAGGACAAAGATTTAGACAGATGAGATTTAATGTCCTCTTTGTGTCATTTATGTTTTAGCAGGTGTCCTTATCATGGGGTTACCTTCAGCAAATTGCTCCTGTTTACCTTTTACTGGACGGTTTTGAGTAAAGTCGTGGGTCAGAGCTTATTCCTATTTATTGCTTTGTGGAACAGATGGAGATATACTCCTGGGACAGGACATCAGGCCATTAACCAGGACATTACCCCTATCCCTCTGTAACTCTGAGGGAAAAACAGAAAACCTAAAGCAACCTTTTTTAAATATTTTGCATGATTTCTTTGGGTATTGAGTGCATAGTTTTCTGGATGTAGAACAGACACACAAGCCACAAGGCCAACGAACTGGGCACACACACACGCAGGCCACAACAATAATGCTCTTTGACATTTGGTTCAAACCTACTGCATGGCCTTGGTTTAAAAGCCAGTGTTTGAATCACTCATCTATCCTACAGACAAAGATGTCGTGCTCATCTGAATGTTTCAAGAACAATATATTAATATATTTTAAGAATAAGAGAATGAGTGTCATTTAAATGTGCTGTTTTCATCAGTCAGTTTTACAGTTAAGAGGAACAAAAGCATTCCCATGCCAGACATCAAACAGATGGATTGCTACTGAGCAGTAGATTCATTCAATGAGCATTTGGACGCTTAATGTTGACTGACAAATCAACAAGGGCATTTTTTTTCTTCATATGAATTGATCTTCTGTTAATATTGGTGACCGCTGAAGTCAGAAACCTGTTCGGGAAGAAGAAAAGTAACTCCTGAAACCATGAATCAAAGTTAAGGATAAATGTGGATAGAATCCTGGGTTCGGTTGGGATGACCCCCCTCCTTCCTTGTTTGAAATGATTCAGAGCCTTCCAGCAGAAGTAAGTCAGGATCTGGCAGTTGTGCAGGTTTTGAGCCATGACACCTCATCCCACAGTTGATTCACAGCTTTGCAGCAGCGGTCTGATTTAAGGCCTGCTTATTCTCTAATGCCCAAATGCATTCTACAGTATCCACTGACAAGAAAAATGACACTGACTAGCTTATGCAGAATCTACTGACATCACGACATTGCACTCATACGGTTGGCAGGCTTTGGCTGTCCAAGATTCATCCTGTTAGCCTAGCAAAGGGGACTTGCCAATCCCAGCTGGCACAACATGAAGGTTGCTCTAAGGATGTCTGGCACAGCAACGTTGGGGGAAAGCAACAAGTCAGCCATACTTCAAGTCGTTTCCATGGTCACTGAGAAATATCGATTTGTTTAATGCCCCCATTTTCCCTGTCTCTGTTCTGCCCTTAGTAACCCAGAATGCTCAAGCTGAGGATAGTGGAGAAATGCTAAACTTCATACTTTAATCCTCTTAAATATATGTAAATGACAGACTGCATATGGGTCTCACAATTGCAAAAAATATTAAGATTTAAAAAAAAAAAAAACAATGTGTTGTCGATATGTTTTGGTTAATTGGATGAGTAACTGTTTTTCTCAGCCCTCGAAACGGGTACACAGTGTCTCATCTGAGGTAACTGTGCTGGGTATTGCTTGCAGCGATACCCAAGAGAGGACATTAGTTCTACTGTTACAGGTTGGATGAGGCCAACAGTAATGTACATGTGTTTCCAATTAATTCAGAAAAAAGTAGCATAGGCAGTTCTTTCCATTTTTATTTTAAGCTAGATAGACACAAAAATGGATAGGGACATATTTAGATGGGCATATTTAGATTCAACAGATATGTGCAAATGATCACTGAAAGACAAAAAATGTCACCTAATATTTCATTGAGTGATTTCTGGGAATTGCCTTTTAGCAGAATATTACTCTGCTCTGATCTGACAAGTTCCAGCGGATAAGTGGCAGGCAATTGAAGAATTTAAGTGATGACACATGATTATTTCTAAACAGTGCTCTGTGAGTAAGACAAATGGATCTCAGTTTTACTGTACATGCCATGACGCAAACTATAACTCAACTGGGTGATCGTGCCAGTTCTAGCTAGTGGAGATGTGAGGGAATAAATCTGTTTGATTCATTCTGCACAGATCCCCTGAAAATCATATCAGCTGTAAAACCTGCTATTCAGTTATGATTTATTAAGTAGTGAATATATTCACTTCCATACTATAATTTTCTTAGTTTATTTTAAAGTACCAGTCAAAAGTTTGGACACACCTGATTAAGATAATGGGAAACATGCAAAGACATTTTGATCTAATGACTTATGCTTAAATTCTTGAAATTTAGACAAATATAAATAGTGCAGTTGAGGCATATGGATGAATTTCTTTCCAAAACATTTTTAATTTAAAAAAATATTTTTTGACTATTTTGAACAATTTAAAACATAACATAGATTTGATTTGTTTAACACTTTTTGGTCACTGCATAATTCCATTTGTGTTATTTCATAGTGATGTCTTTACTGTTATGCTAAAATGCGGAAAACAGTATAAAAAAGGAAAAACCTTCTATGAGTAGGTATGTCCAAAATTTGACTGACACTGTACATTTAATTGCATTGGTCATGCATGCTGTGAAGCACGTTCTGTGGCTAGGTATGCATCTGCATAGACCTAGTTAAGAATAAGACTAAGGTAATACTAGGAAAAAAACAGAACAGGTCTCCTTGATTCAAAACATGCCTTTTTTACTCCAGTGATTAAAAAGGAACACAGGTGTTAATTAACTACGTGACAGCTGGTCAGATCTCTCATTTGCCCCACAGATAAGCACACCCCCGGCAGCTAATGGTATTGACTGTGCTATAGCATGTGTGGATGCGTATCTGTTTCACGTGACAATTCTAAGCATGAAACTGAAAAGACATTCTGTTTTGCTCATGAATTGGATCTTTTGAGCACATTATGGTGGATATTTGTGGTACTGTGCTTACTGTCAACTACTATAGACAAAATGGTGCATGCCTGGGTTCCCCTTTGGGCGTATACAGTTTTGAGCCATTGCTACTGTATGCGTATCATGTGTGCTCCCTATAGCATAGCGTATCCGGAAATCTAAATGTGATCGGTCAGCTTGCACAAGTTAACTCGTGGGAGGGCTTGATCAGTGTTATGCTCACACTCACTGGTCTGGGAGTGTTGTTATTCTGGTCTGACACTGTTGCTCATTCAGCTTGAATGGATA
Source organism: Megalops cyprinoides (assembly GCF_013368585.1). NCBI lineage: Eukaryota > Metazoa > Chordata > Actinopteri > Elopiformes > Megalopidae > Megalops > Megalops cyprinoides. Next base: position 53,341,654 of record NC_050583.1, read on the forward strand.
CACTTCGGTTCTTTTGTGCTGGAAGTTGCTCTGGATAAGAGCTTCTGCTAAATGAATGTAATGTAATTCACTGAGTGCTTGTAAAAATGAGTTGGAGTTGGGGGAGAGGGGAACAGCATCTTCAATCCATCATCGGGACCCCGCACACCAGCCAGGCCATACCATTCTGCAACTTCAGCATGCCGGGCTGTCCTTCCTTTTACGGCTGCATGTCCTGGGCGCGTCCGCATGCCCTGAGGTAGAGGAATGGGCTCCGAGTAATCAGTCAGATTAGGAGAGTCACTGGTAATCTTCGATTGGAGCCCCACCTATTCAGTTTTACTCCCTTTCACTGTATGTTGAGGTTTTTCTATAGGGCAAGTTATACTTCTACTGTTGTGTGTTGTAATCTTACTCCAGGGTATCTTGGATTGTATTTCTGAATCAAAGCACGTGTGCACTAGTTGTCTCGTCACGGTCTGGGGCTGACGCTTGATCAAACGGCATCAGAAGTGTCCTGTATGTACAGAACTTTCATGCCACTACACTTTATACTTGAGCTTTGTAAGTCTAATGCTTTGGAAGTAACTCTGGATAAGAGCCTCTCCTAAATGGCGAAATGTAAATGTAGTTTTAACTAGTGTGGCAGTGTGGTGTAGTGGTAAGGAGCACGTCTCGTAACCGAACGGTTGCTGGTTCACTTCCCTCCTGGGGCACTGCCGTTGTACCCCTTGGGCACTATACCCAAGCAAAAATTGCCTTAGTAAATATCCAGTTGTAAAAGTAGGCAATATGTAAAAAAAAACTGTAACCTACGTAAGTCGCTCTGGATAGGAGTGTCTGCTAAATGACAGTAATGTAATGTAACTGGGGTTGCGTTCAGTACTTTCTTGAATGCTCTTTTGTATATACAATTTAAAAAGGCTTATTGGGATTTTTTTAGGGATGTCTATTGGCCTGAACCAAAACACAAGACAGATTCTCGGATGTTCTGCATTTTCTCAACAAGCAGTCATAACTTTTCCACCCATGGTTTAAATAAAAATGTTTTTTGGGACTGTTTGTCCTGGGAGAAGTAGGTCATGTATAATATAGCGCTGAAGACTGGTTTGAGTGAGACTTCATTCCCGGCTTATAAAACTGGGTTATATTTCCTCTTTATAAGTGTATGAATGTGTCACTTTGCTCTTTAAAAGTTCCAGTGTGCGTTTCACAGTATTATCTGCCATTATTAGCAGGAAAGTCAAGCCCTGGCAATTGCACAGTATCCCACATTCCTAATTCTGGCCTTTATACATCATTACCCTTGTTCTGATAGAATTTTTCAGTGAAACGTGGATAATGTGCTTGATTTTTCACAGCTGATTCCTGGCAATCGAAATAGTCACGTTTAATTTTATATCACAGTCAAACTAGTTGAAAAGATGAATTTGTTGGCAAATGGTTCTGTTTAAAACAAACTGGGCTTACCTTAAATCAGGGATGGCAGATTCACTTTGAGTAGGGCTGTGTGTATGCAACTTTTGATCCATTCTCTGCCTAAAATTACACTACAAAACCCAGTTGTTAATCACTTACTTTTATCAAATATTTTACTAAAAGGATGCATCACAGTATAATACTCAGGCTGTGTACTGCAGAAATATTTCAAGGCATTATATTTTTAGAACTGCACAGGTGTTAAAAAATACAACTGATCAACTCTTTGATCAATTTAGCCAGAGTGATGGTCTGATACAAAAAAGCACACACATGCCCTCTAGAGATTGAGGCTGACAGCTCCATACTGGATGGAGAAATTGGATTGATTGGCACTCTGTGGATGGAAATATGAACATGTGGTGGCAAAAATCAAGCCCAGGACAACCAAAGATCATAAATATATTCATTTCCTTCCGGCATACCTGGAAAACCACCCCCCAACAAACTGACAAACTTCCCTGCTGTGCTTGCTCGCATCAATTACTGCACCAAGGGTATGTTGTTCCTGAGGGTAATAAAAAATTCGAGCAGGAAAAGCTGTCCTGACCTTTTAATAAAGCATTCCGTACTCCTACATGAAGCCAATCAGCGCCACGGGCCAACCCGTAAACCGCGCCGTGACCCTCTCACTGCAGGACGGGAAGCGGAGTCCCACTGCCATCGCCCATGAGACCCGTGCAGTCGCTACGAAATGCGCACGTAGGTTGAATTTGAATTAGACTGGGAATCAGGTGTCAGAGTATGGGGAGCACCCATAGCACTTTAACATTTTGGTTTTGCAAGCATGTACAAAAAAACGCTGTGCCGATTTCCCTGAGGTTTTTAAACAGCCGTTTAAAAGTTTTCAAAAGACTGCAGCGGTTTCCGCGCTTTCTCTGAACATGTGTTACGGCTAATGCTACTTGAACGTGATCAAATGATACAGTGCAGTGCTCCCTCATTATGCCCTGGCTCTGTGTAATTCCGAATTGCTTAAACACAGGGAGCCCCATTTTAAGCTTCTCTGGTCTCCTAATTATGGAACCCATACAATACCATTTTAATGAGGTGACCCTTTATGCATCACATTTAATACGATTTCGTAGGCATCTAATTCAAACTTTTAAATTGGTTGTTCCTGGTAAAGTTTGAACTGTAGTTACTTCATTTGATTCTAACGACTTAGTGAAATAGTTATCGTCACCTGCAAACTTTTAAAAATCTTTACGCGTAACAGATGACGGGAGATGAGGACATAAAAGTGATGCTGAACATAAAACATATATATAAAAGTGACATAAAAGTGATGTTATGACTGTTTGTAACAAGAGGAGAAGGCAAGGAGGCGTTCTTAAGGCCCGTCATTCAGACACGGCAATTACAATGACAGCAACTGTTCAGCCTCACCGCCCACAATCCACTGCTCTGATGAGTTACACTTCTATTACCGCTCATACTAATCTTTATTTTAAGAAGTATCATTCATGAGTAGCACATCATGACGCACTGTGCACATACATTCAAAATAACAGCACATCACACTGCTGCCCATAGACGACTGAACACCATAGCAGTGTGGCTCCAATACAGCAGGTCCTTGGCTCTAATCCTAGAGCTTTGGTTCCCAACTCAATCTGAAGCCATCGAGGACCTCTGTGCACTGCTTGAGTTTAAGATTTACTTTACACTTTAATGTTAATACTGTAATTACGAATATGAATATGCATATTCAGCCGACATTTCCCGATTTTATTAAAGCAAATGAAATGTCAAAGAGCACATTTTCCCCTAGTGTGTTTTAGTGAATTGAGTTGGCAAGCCCTTCATTGTCAATACAGACTGCTAATCTGTATGCTTTCCAGGATTCATGAATTCAAACTATTGTGGTGGTGTACTGAATCATTGACTTATAATATAAAAGTAAATAGTCAGCATTAGGACATTTTATTATTCATCCCTGTTTAATGTTTTGAAGTGTGGAAAGCCCCTCACATTACTAAAAACCCCCTATATTACTAAGGTAAAATGTGAAAAAAAAAAAAATTAAAGTTTTGTGTCAGTGTTCATTCAATAATTATAATACTAATGATAATACTTTGCTATCTGCAATGTTCTGCATGCTTATGTTAATTCAGAGCAGAAGCGGGGGTAGATAAGACAGGGGTAGAGACAATACGGTACATATTTCAACTCAAACATTTCTAGAGGCATTTAATTCAAATTTAACACACCACATGTGATTGCTCACCATCACAAGGCCAAGGTGATATGAAGTGCGTTGAACAGCGGCCGTGATGGTTTTGAAAACGCGTGGTCTCTAATTATATGGCGTTTGCCTCACGTCACTTGCGAACGAGCAACTCCTGGCCTCTGTTATCGTCTCGTACCTGCTCCCGATAACAAAGACATGAACTCTTCAAAGGAGGGCATGCTTTTTTCCACCGAGTTATGGTTTCCTTTATAATGCTCTGTCTCTATTTGTGATCTTTTGTTATTTTATTATTATTACTAGTACTGTAGGAAAGAGGAGATGTTCTTGGTTATGCAAATGAGGCCATCTCCGTCAGCCTTGCCATTGTGTGAGCGGTGCGAGAGAGAGGAGCTCCTTGTTCTCAGATTAATTGTTGAGCCGTGTCAGCCCGAGTAAGGGTTGTGACAGAGCTCAAGGGTGTTCATTCACCGAGCCGGCACTCTGCTCTTTGCCACCCAATTAACACACCGTTAATGGAAATCTGGGGAGGGGGGATTGGGTGGAGAGGGGTGGGGGGGGGTTTCATTTCAGGTCGGTAAGTACATGCTGTCATTGGACCGCGCCGTCACAGTGGCGAATTGGGCCCGTTTGATGTGTGACAGTAAGGTTGCGGGGAGGCGAGCCATTGTCCACGCGTTCTCTCTGTCCCTACTGGAGAAACAGAAAGAAAGCTGGTTGAACAGATCGTCGCAAGGGCTTCCCGTTTTACAAGGAGCAGGGTGAATCCGAATGCAGAGGTGACTCAGGACACAAAAGGGTAGGTTCAAAGAAAAAGTTTTCTCTACCGAAGACTTGGGAAACAAAGCAAAAGCAAGCTCAGTACAAGAGTGCATAGAGAAGGCGTGGCAACTTAAGGCTGAGCAACAAGGACTATGAAAAACAGACAATGCAGGCGACAACAATAACTAATCAACAACAGGTGGAAGCCATTTTAATGAGAAACAAACAAGAAGTTGAGACCATCGCATGGTTATCCCAGGAAGCAGCAGCCGGGAACCCTGAAGGGAAGTTATGAGGCCGCCTGTTGGTCATCCTGGGAAACAGTGGACGCAAAAATCCTGCCACCCTGGATCCAGAATAATCCTTAACTGGGAGAGACTCTCGGTGTATAAAAGGTATATATTGGTGTTTTATTATTATATAATTGCAAGGAACATCCTGCAGTCCTCAACATTCAATTGTCACAGGGCAATAACTTTGGCACTGGGTGGAGTCTGATATTGAGCTCAGATCCCCTCAGAAGATGGAATGCTGAGTTTTGCTATCATAGGCTTGATCAAAACTTGGCCTGGGCATTGGTTCAGCCCCACAGTTTCTTTTCGTCTGGATTTTTTGAGCTTTCACAAGCCGATAAACCGTGTCCTGCTAGGAAATCGTCGTCTGTGCTCATTTTTTCACCATTTGCTTTTCGCATTTCTCCGTCACGCCTGCATTTTCACTCAGCTGAGTGACGACGGAGCCTGATTGCTGAACCACTTGCGGTGCTTCTGAACGGGTCCGTCATAAAACGGGCTGGAGATTTTCAGAGATGTGCCTTTTGGAGGTAACTGCGAAAGACAGCAGCGCTGGCGTGAAGGACACGTTGAAGGAGCGCGGACTCGGGCTGCTGGCTCCGGATACCGCACATGAGGTTTCCTGCATTTGGGGTCTGAGCCTAGTTTTGATTAGCCCCAACCAGGCCAGCAGACATTTTTTTAAAATTCAATATTCTATTATTTTTCTTTGCCTTTTTCCCCCTCCTGACAAAGCCGTGTTATTTTTCATAGTTGAGAGAAGGAAAACTTTGCAAATAAATTGGATTGGGACCTGTGTACTTATACGGCGTCTGTCTCTTTTCCCTCCGGAGGCCTGGCTGTGGTCTGCTAACTACAATAGCTACCCCTGTTACGGAAGGAAATAGAGTTAGCCTTGTTTATTTTCAGCCAGGATGCTTGGCAATTATTTGCATTCCTCAGTGCGGCGATTCACCAGGTGGCACAGTGGAGTAGCGCAGAGGCACGGCGCTAACGTGCGCATTATCTCAGCGCGGCTTCTGAAGCTGCGCACGGTGTAATTAAAGCACGGGACCTGAATCCCACGGCAGCGGAAGGGAAAAAGGGCTGTCTCATCTGCAGAGTGAAAACGCGCTCCGGCACACTCCAGGCCTCCTTCCCTCCCTCCTCCGTCTCCGTCTCTATCTATCCCGGGGAGCCCGTGTGAGACGGTGCCCAGGCGGGGAGCTCCCGAATCGGAACCCTAACGAGAGGAATCCCTGCTTCCCCCCTGGCTGGTGCGTCCCGATCTCCACCCCCCCTCACCCCCGATCGCGGTAGCTGTCCTCCCTCCAACCTCTCCCTCTCCACCCACGCTGCCTCCCGGTCCCCCCCCACTCCCGTTCACTGCCGGCCTCGGCTGATGGCTGCGAGAATGTGGGTGGGAAGACCAATAACCCCCCCCCCCCCCCAACCTTTTGTGAGCGCTCTGCACATAACCCCCCCCCCCACACCACCACCACACAAAAGAAATAAAAAAAAGGCCTAACGAAGCAGTAACTTTAAATTGTATTCTGAGCGTAGGACTGGGGGAAGCACTGTCAAGGGAAGACACTGTGGATTCCGCGCACTCCCGTAACCTTATGCCCCCCCCACTCTCCTTTTCTTTTTTGTTCTAAACTGATTAAATGTCAGGAGCTGTTATTTGCCCATTGTGATCTCTTCTGGGTCCTCTCTTTCCTCTATATCCCAGTCAGCGTTGGCCTGGTGTGCTCCCCTTCCCTCTCTCTCTTTATCTCTCTCTTTCTCTCCTCTCTGCCCACAGTGTCCTGTTTCTGGTGGATCTTTGCCTGTGTCTGTGACAGGCTGGGGACCTGCCTAAGATTTTTATTCACTTTTAAAATCCACAATCTGACTGAGGTAATGTCGGTGTTCTCACACTCAAATATTCTGTCTCATCTCTCCTCACATCCCTGTACTCCAGAAGAGCCCGAACAAGTACAATCTGAGAAAGAAGAAAGAGGTAAATGAAGTGTGTTGTCCGGGGTTTCCGCCAGCCGAGGGCGTCCGTGACAGAAACAACAGCCCCCACTCGGTGTGAACAATTTGGCACCGACAGAGGGGTCGTAATGAGCGGGGTATATATCGCACCGCAGCCCAGAGTGTGAACCTCGCGATTGCTGAAATACCCCTGGAGTGGTGAAGGGCTGTTTGTGTGCACTTGGCTGCAGCGTTGAGTGGCAGCGAGCCACGGACACCGGTGATGTGATGGGTTCTGACAGCGGAGGCAGATCTCCCTCTATTTGTTCAAACACGTCCGGATAACTGCGCAGGAGAAAATTCGGCATTACCTCAGCCTCTCGCTTATATGGTAATGGAGAGGCGTCCAAACAGGTTTGAGAATAAAAGCCCCGAATAAGCATCTCACGGAAAGGGAAGCCAGCGGGCAGCATGGCAACAGCAAAGTCAATTATTATTATTAGTATTATTTTTTTAAACAAAGTCAAATGGAGAAGCAGTTGGAAGTATGTGTGACAAGAAGTCAATTTGAAGTGAGAGTAAGGGCAGTTTCACACATAGCCTTTCACAATAAAACATTTGTTTCACATTAAGGAAAACAAAAACTTTTTTAAATATAAAAATTAGAGCAGTAACTTGTGCTGGATGGTGCCTTGTTACTTCCACAGCCGCAGACATCACCATCACAGAGCGGATGTGCGCTGTGAAGTTGGTATTGGAGTGTTTATGTTTCTCAGAGTGCACAAAAGCTTATTTAAGCTAGCAGAGGAATAACCCCCAGGACGCAGTGCTGGATGGTAATTGGGTTTTTGGAGTATTCAACATCCCTCAGTTCCTCCTCAATGAAAATAAAACTTTCCTCAGATTACAGCAGCACCAGCCTGAGTGGGAGGAGATGTTCATGAAAGCAAAAACTTGTCAAACTGTTTTTTTTTTTCCCCTCGCCCTGTGCGGAGCAAAGTGGTGATGTGTGCGATCTGAAGAGAGATTTAGATATGATTAGTTTTAGAATGTAACAATTGCTTAAAAAACAAAAGTAGTGGGGGGAAAAAAAATCCTCAGTGCAGATTTTTTAGCGCTCATACCACCTGCCAAAATCCAAAGCAGAAAATACCTCTCTCTCTGCTACTCCGACCCTTTTTCTTCCTCTGCCTGTCTTTTCCTCCGTCTCTCTCACTCACTCTCTCCCCCTCACACATACTCTCTCTCTACCTCTCTCTGTCTGTTTTTTCCAAAGCAAGAATTCGCATTGACCCCCCTGGCTCTTCAGTCTTAGTCAGTAACTTGGAGCTTTTTTTTTCCTCTGGAGAAGTTTGCAATCCCCTTTGTGCTGGAGTCGGGGTGAGGCAGGAGGGCAGCCGCCGGGACTCGGAGACAGGACGGGACCGCGCCGATTATGTTCCCCCCGGCGCAAAGAGGATCCCGCTGCATGCTCCTGGCTCTGTCCCTGCTGGGGCTGCTGGGATTGCTCCTGGATGTCTCCCACGGCCATGAGGATGAGGATTACTACATGCAGGAGCTACTCTCCCGGGAGCTGTACTACCGCGTCCCAGGACCCGAGGAGCCTGCTCCCTTCTCGGAGGCACCGGAACCTCGGGCCAGCCTCAAAACTGCCAAAAAAGACCCCGGAGGCCAGAGGGAGAAAGCCAGGCAGACGGAGAAGGTGGCCAGTGACGCTAAAGCAGGTAACCTCTCCCTCTGTTTCACGCTGCCGTTTTGTACACGACCTTAGCAATACTTTGAGTGTATTCTTACCCGGCATCTGGAAAGTGTTTCACTGCAACATATACTTTCCAGGGGGAGCACTGTGAAATATTAACTGCACTTAAAGAAAACCTTGCCACTCTGTAAACGTAATAGTAAAATCTCTTCTGAAGTGGTAGTAGTTCTGTACAGAACTCTTGTGGTTTACTGAGTTGTCACTACTCTCCACATGCAGAATAGTCATCCCTAGGCTCTACAGGGGCCCTGTCAGTTTACGGCTGATGACTAATGGCTAATATTGAGATCATTATTAAAGCCCTCTTTGGTTAATCCCTTCCAAAGCCAAAGATCACAAGTAATGTGCAGTTAGTGGCTGCTCTTTTGGGAAATAAAACTTTTGCTGAATTTTTCTGTGCATGTCGGACACACTTTAACAAGCTTTTAAAAATCAGCTGTCCTCATATAATCTGAATGGTAGTAAAAAAAGAACATTTTCTGTAGTGGAAACTTCCCATATGGTGGTATACCATAATAGCTGTTGCTATTCACTGTTAAAGTGAAGGCTTTTTTAACTCTGGTCTTGCAGAACCACACACCAGAGCTGTTGTCATTCAAGTTTAGTTCTTAGTTAACGTGGGTCAGGGAATACACATCTAGATGTGTTAGCTGTTAATGGCTATCAGCCTCATTGGGTGGTTATAAGTACTTATAAAAACGTAAATGTGTAGTTAACAATGTGTTGAATGAGCAATTGCATTTTTAGGTCAGCTAATATGCACAGTTCAGCTCCCCAAGAGAAAGTTGATGAATAGCTGGGTTGAAGTGGAGTTCAGACATTTCTTCTTCCTATTAAACAGTTCAAAGGGAGGATTAGTGAGGAAAACTGTGGAATCAATGTTTTCAAACAGCTTAATTAATTAAGCTAAGAGTTACAACAAGAGGCTGCATGGACACGACATCTTCAGGACCCAGACCGAGAGTCCAAAAAAATCAAGACCAAAGCCAGTTGTATGGAAGGGAAAATTTTGTTTTGGCTGAAAAGGCATGGTTTTACAATAACAACAGGGAAAAATATATATTTGTCTTTGTTTTACCAAGAGTGGTTTTTGTGAACTGAAATTAAATTTGCCCCTGCAAATCAATATCAAGGGCTTTTTATCACAGTCAGAATCTCCGAACAGAAGAAAAAACATTTGCTCATTTTAATATTTAGGGTGGAAAACACCAGATTAAGGCTGAACAATAACTACTCTTTATTACATCATAACGGTAGAAATGTAATGTTAGAAACGGACAGTCAATCTCTTTTCTGTGTGCAAGTGCTGAGTGGTGAAAATCAACCTCCCTCTCATTTGAGTCCTCACCTTATGTAGACACTTGCATTGAAGTGCTTAGATCAGAGACAAGAGCATAGTGATGTCAAACAGCCAGGTGGCCCCCACAAGGGAAGCCATGTCTAATACTGTTGGGGTAAAATCAGGAACACATTAAAACAGTAGAGATGCCTTGCGCATATGTGGGGTGCCAGACATGTTTACGGCTACACAGCGTAAATTATTTCTACCTCAGCTCCCGTCAGCGTGGCAGGTTAAAGCTCTGCGCAGTATGGACGGCAATGCTACGTCCGAACGAATCAAGCCCAGAAGCGTACAGGAGGGTAATTAGGAGCAGCTGTGTCTACAATGACAGATGTGCTCAGGCATCTTTACATACGTGTCTCGGCAGGGATATACCTGCTGCAGGTGGAAACTTCGCAGAAATAACAGCCTGGCTCTAAACGTGGCCTGTGAAAACACAGTAAGTCCTGTCCACTCTTTTTTTTTTTTCATCCAAAACTTTGGCAGGGCAGCCACTCTTTCGGACATTAGGAGACCAGCACTTGAGCATGGATCAATAGCCAGTGTGATTCATGAGTGGCTGGGTTGCGAAGGGCAGCAGTGTAGCATAGTGATAAGGAGCAGGGCATATAACTGAAAGGTTGCTGGTTCAATTCCCTGCTGGGGCACTGGGGTACTATTGGGTTAGGTACTTAACCCATAATTGCCTCAGTAAATAGCCAGCTGTATAAATGGATAACATGTGAGGATTATAACCTATGTAAGTCGCTTGCTAAGAGCGCTTGCTAAATGAGGATAATGTAATGTAGTGTAAAAAAGTGTGTATAGTGCTTGTTTGTATATTGCTTGAAATGGTATGCTGCTGTGGAAATTGCTCTTTTGAGTGTTGTTTAAATATTTAGGAGCAAAACAGGCACAATTTTGTTTTTCCTGGGAATGATAAATTGTACCTTAAATATTTCACCCCTCATATTAAAATCAAAATGTATAGTGGCAAAACACAAAGCATAGTTAATACCAAAAACAGTTTTGGGGCAGAAAACGTAGCTATGGCAACAGAATGTTGATGCAGAATGGTAATCCCTGGATGTGTGGGGTTGTTGAAATGATAGATGGGTGTACACATTAAACATACCTGTCATTTCAGATGTCTGAGATCACTTACCAGATATCACTGTTGAAGTGTGTCCAAGATAAATTCTGACATTTGGCCATGTTGGGGAACTTCATAGAGGTAGATGTGTATCAAGGTTTGGCTAATCAATCAGGCTGTCTTGTGAATCCTTGGTGCTTTCATTGGCTCTTGTGTTCATCTGGAAGGGCCCTGCTGCTTACTGCTGTGCACGCCAATCATCTCCCCTCTCTCCACTCATCTAGAATGCCCTCCCACACTCCCTCTCATTCTCTCTTCTTCCTTTCACAGATCATCTCTACAATCACAGTTTCTTTGAACTGCGTGATTACAAACCTTTACATTGCAACATTTCTTTATGTCTCCCATGTCTAAATCTCAGTTCTGGTCTATTCAGGCTCCCTCGAATGGCATCACATCCTATTACATTTTTTTTAACTGGTGCAACCCGTGATCAAAGAGCAGGGAGAGGCCGTCAATAAGCAAACGCTTATTTGAGTTAGCGATTACGTGGTCACAGAGTTTAGATAAATGATACAAAAGTAGCAAAAAGAAATAAAAGCATGAGTCATTGCATTCATTTTTGTCCAGCTGCATCCACTTCCATTGTTGTGGCTGTCTCATTTCTTTTAAGTTGCATTTTGTCTTTCATCTTATCCCAGTGAATGTGCACTTACTAACACCAGTAAATGTTTGATCACTTGCTTACAACTACAAGCACCTCTTTGATCTTATGTTTGTGTCGCCGATTTGGTTTTTGTTTTCTTTCTCTCGTCCTTCTTTCTTTGCTTGTAGTGCCTACTTAAAAACACTTGCTTTCACATTGTAACACACCCAATTTAGTGTATGTAAATTAATCAACTCAGGTAACAGATAATCAGGCCTACCTGGATTGTGTAATTTTCATATCCTTTGTAGGAGGAGTGTTTTCAAGACAGTAATGCTATTCTGCAAAGATAATTGTTTATTCGTTGTATATACGTGACCAGGAACATTTCTAGCTTTTGAAAAGATCCGGGGATAAGTCAAGTTTGCCTGGGGCTTGTCTTTGTTTTGAAGGGAGATCGGCATCGGTAGGTTGGGGAGGTTACATCTACCTTTCTAATAAATGAATATTATCACACCTTTGGACGCTGCAAGTCAAGTTCCGCTCTGTTACAGTCTGTTGTTTTGCTATAAACACCTCCTTTTTCAGGGCGAAAATATTCGGGGCTAGGTTTAAAATATTCGGGGCTATAGCCCTGAATGATCTGACCTAACAATGCCACTGTACGTGACCCAGGAGAAGTGCATTCAAATAATAATAATTATTACTATAAGAAAGGGTCCATTCTGACTTGGCGGTAACATGCATAAAAATGTATAATCAGTTCATCTGATTACATGTTGATGTCTTTTCAGGTAATGTAAAATTTTATGATTGCAATGAACTCTGTGATGGTAAGTTATGAGGTATGTTGGGTTGTCAGGATTCTTGTCTAACTCTGCTCTTTCTCACTGTATCAGGACCCATAGAGTCTCAGATAATGCAGATAACGTGGGACAATGTAAAGCACGGCACACTAATTCTGTTTTCAGGTGAAGCAGGGATATTGACTTTGAAATCATGGATGGAGACTTCAGTGTTTTGTCTTTCAAGAGCTTCTGCTGCTGGTATCTGAGGAGACCTGCGTGTTGAGACCCACCTCAGGCCTGAAATCATCATTGATTTACTGTCTGTGAAAGTGTGTGGGGATGTGCACACTGGGTGTCCTAAACAGACAGAGTCTCCCATTCTTAAACCAATCCAACGGGATGCTTCCTTTTCAGGTTAATGTCAAGGCTTATTGTGACACAGTGAGATGGGTATTATATGCCTCTGTTGTAGTCACCGTCAAAGCATTGAGAATAAACACAGATATTTTTTCCCCGCTGTCCAGCACCGCATGGACATTCTTGTGTTTCATGTGCACCCGCTAGCTGTGCCTACACTACCCAGTGACAGAAGGTAGTTGTGTATCATTTGATTGACATTTGTCCATGTAATGCTTTTTCCCCACCCAGTTAAATCTGGAAGTAAGAAAGTTGACAAGAACAAGAAGGGCGGTTTGAAGACTCCAAACAGCAGCAGCGAAGGGGAGGGGCAGTACAAGTCTGAAAGAGAGGGTAAGTGTATGGTAAACTAGCGCTTTGAGACAACCAGGCCAGGAGAATTGATGGGCGTTAAGCTACTCTCCAACCCCCAGTAGGGATACACTATGATTAAATCTGTCTCGGGCCTTAAAACATGTGCCTGAAACTCCTTGTATAGGAACGGGTGCGGCGGCAGGGGGTGCAAAAACAACACGGAAATGACAAATGTGTCTGACTCCTCTCGGAAAGAGGGAGAATTCGAAACCTGAGCATTTCCAGCGAGGACAAGGAACCTGGCAAGGGAGCATGCGGTTTCAGATGAAAATGAAGTCAGAGGCACATCCCTTTCTTTTTTTTTTTTGAAAAATGATTTTCTTTTTTTGTCTTGTTGCCATGGATCATGTTAATAATTGTTCACTAGAAGCCAGGATCAATGGAAAGGCCATTTGTCCTTTAGCCAGCGATGACTGCACACCATCACGCTATTCCAAAGCAACAACATCATAGCCTCCCTTCCCCTGGACATCTGTTGCACAGGACAGTAGCTCAGAGCCATGAAAATTGGCACGCACGCTATCTTTGGGGCAAGGCAGGGTGCTACTGCAGTGCTGTTGCCATGGGGATGGCGACACAAGGAAAAAAAAAAAGCTTGCCTCAGTTCATCAAGAACTGTGAAGGAACACCAAAGAATGAACCAGAGGTGTTTGAGAGGCAAATTAACACCAAGGGGAAAGGCACATAATGTGGCCAGATTCGCTATTGGTGTGGCCCGCATTCGAGCTGTCTCAGTGGATAAAAGATTGGATTGAAGAGTGGTTATGTTCAGCACCGGGAAAGGAGACACACCTTTCCCAGCCTCCTGTCAGAGAAAGATGGAGCCCTGTCCCACAGCACTGCGTGCACTGAGAGTGAGAATCGCATGGCTATGGCTACCCGAGACGTTGAGCAGGAGATAGTTAACAATTTTCCAGGAGGGAAAGCTGGCGTTAATTATACAAACATGACTTTTGGCAGGCTTGTATTGCATGCCTAAATGAAGTATATCATCTGTAGGACCATTGTACATTTCCCCCATAGCAGCAGTGGCAGATATTTTCCAAGATCGAAACAAATGAATCAAATTTTATTTGAAATAGCGCCCATAAAGGACCTTTTTCAAAGAGCGCTTAACAGATCACATGCTGTAGAGGCAATTCGTAAGATGTTCAGTAAGTACATGTTACATATATTGAAATATTATAGAAATGAGATTATATAGAAAATATGAAGACTTGCTGTTGAAGGGATGCACAACACCTAAAACCAATCTACACTGTGAAAAGGTTGGTGAAGACAAAAAGGACAAACTTAGTGGGTAAGATGCAGGGCTTGTAACTCAAAGGCTACTTGCTTGACTCCCAAATGAGGGACTGTAGTTATACACTTGGGAAAAAAAGGGTAACATTAACATGAATAGTCTCTGTACATATCTAGCTGAAAATGCCGTAAATATTCAGCTGTATATTTTGATAATACAGTAATACAGTACAGTAAAAACTGTAACCTATATAAGTTAAGCAAAAATGTTATAACTTTCTTTTGATCCCCAAATTGCAATCACAGATTAACATTCAAGAGCAAATACACTGAATCTGGTTGCATGAGTAAATATATTTATTCAAACTTGACAAAGTTCAGTTTGAACTGATACACACATTTTTTACATTATCAGGGATGAATAGCTGAAACATCAAGAATCAAGATGAGCACTAGCTAATTGTATTCACATTTTCATGGGACAAGAATCTTGATCGGAGTCCCCAGCGGAAAGGACGATCATCAAGTTTTCTCACGTTTAAGGCAGTTAGCTTTGTCAAACACAACAGAAATTCTATTGATTTTTGTTAAAACGCTCTTTTTGAAGTGCAGCTGTCTGGCAGAAGTTTAGGGAGCATTTATTTCTGGATCAGTGATTCAGTGCAGAGTCAGAGTAATTAATCCATTTACGTGATCGATGTACTTTTTTGCTCATTCTTTTGATGTCATAGATGAATTTAATTTCAGGAAGTGAATTGACTCATCTTAACAGCTGGTGTTGTTTAAATGGCTTCTGTAGCTGTTTTTGGGAAAATGTTACCCTTCGATTGTGATGCCGCTTTCCACTCTCACATCTCCACATAAAGGATACATCACTGAAAAATAGTTATAAATTATTCTTACTGTCAGTCTCACAAAGTGGGAAGTGTGACACATGTATAAACAGAATAAATTATTGGGTATTTCCTCTATTGCAGTCATAAACTTATACAGCATTCAACAAGTCTATTTCTGTAGCATCAGCAGTGATAACACCACAGTGAGAAATCTAATTGTATTTAATTGTATCATTTGATAAACAAATGTAATTAAACTGTAATCCTTTTATGACATCAAGATAAGCATTCTTTGATATTTCTTCCAATGTTATTTATATTCATTTTCGTGACAAAAAAAGTTATGAAATGAGATCTGATGATTTTCATGCTCGTATGTACTTAAAATCCTTAATCCATGTTTAAACTCTGAGAGATCCAGTTATAAGAGTAACGAAAGTACTCATGGTCATTGTTTTACTCTGATTAATCCCACCAGTTCTGTTGGCTCTGTGGAGTTATTTGACCATAATGGCTTTCTTCTGACCGTGCACAATGTGATTTTGCTTATCTGCCTTTAATTTGGAAATGTTGATTTGTATTATGGGGTAGGGGCAATTCAGCATAAAATTTGATTTGAGTAACATATATATGAATTTGCACTTGAAAAAGTAATATATATGTACATATGAATATTGTATTTGGCTTTATATTAACTGTACCTTCCTGAAATCATCTTAAACCATCCATAACACAAGCACAACATTACTGTTTAAAAATACAGTGCTATAATGTCATGGAGTCATAGAGTAATGAAGGACATGTTATGTAAAAAACTAAATCAATTTAACCAAAGTGTGGTATATCACCCCTGCCAGTAGTTATATAACACATAATTCATTTATAACTGCTTTATTAGACAGTCATTAATGGCATGCTCATGTAGGTATTATGTATGCAGCATAACAGCCTTCTAAAAATCTTTGTTTTTCCTCCCAGATGGCATTAAATTCAAGAAAATACCCTCCCTCTACCCAGCTATCGTTGGAATTTATGAGAATGATTTCAGAAGAGCACTTTGGTTCTCTGAGACAAGTTTAATGGATAGAAGTAACTGTCACATCATACTATCCAAATGGCCTATAAAGCACAGTATTAGGCAGGGTAGCACATAGCAGTCTGGTGTCTTTCTCCTGAGACAGATGGCTCATGGCTTTTCCTGCCAGTCTGGGGTGAATGCACAATGCAGTGTAATACATAGGTAGATAAAGTGTCAACATGCTTTCCATACTCATTACATAGATAATATTTTAGAATAATTCACATTTTTATGTTAAGTTAAGCTCAAAATTGGTATTTGTACATTCATTTCATGCGTGTGTGTGTATGCGTGCACGTGCGCGCGCGCGTGTGTGTGTGCGTGCATATGTTTGTGTGCATAATCCATGCATGTATGGTCTTTTAGATTTGATTTATTAACTCATGTCTTTTTATGTACGCTTGTCTGCTTTGGTGATACAGTCTGGGATGCAGAGGCTCAGAACATAAGCTAGCTCATCGTTTATGAAAATTAACAGAAGAGTCCAGCCCTGGAACTAATGTGTTCAAATTCAGGCAATCAGACCGAACGGACATTTCGAGATGAGCTTGCTTGGCGCTTTCAGAGAGAGGGACAATTTCAGGGAAACGAGCACGATGAAGGGATCCTTCCCAGAGCGGCCGTTGTAAAGCCGTTTCCTCAGCTGCTACGGTTCCGCTGTTCATGTGAGGACAGGCCTTGGCCATTGGACAGTGGTGTAATAGAAGCCATGTGCAGCGTATGCTGTATGTACAAACAGACATATGCAGAGACGGAAATACCTGCTTTGAAATCCCATAGCTGTGGTTTGGGGAAAAGCTCCCAGCAGTGTGATCTAGAGAAAAGGCTGCTAGCTCTCAGGATTTTGCAACAAAAAGAGAAGAGAATCATTTGCATTTTGGTTTTAGGGTGAAATCAATGAAAGCAATCAAGTGAGCTGGTTACACAATAGATGCTGTATAGAGCTACATTGAGAGAAGCTATAGAAACAGTTTGTCAAAAGTTTGAGTGTCTCGTCTGACAGGAAGAACAAAACAACTCCTTTTATTGAATTATTTTACCTCCACTTTATTCAGAATGAGTCAATGACATGCAATCCAGTGAAAATTTAGGGCCTGTACTGTTAGTGATAAGTTAAACCTTTTTCTGAGTTGGAGATTTTTTGAAAGCATTTGAATTTGATTGATCAAGTAATGACATCCTTTTAGCCTGTAAAATATGATTTCATCTGCAGTACAACACTGTAGCTTTGAATCAGGACTGAGATGTTATGATTCCTTGATGTAACATTAATGTCACTTATATCAGCACTTAGTCATTATATGTATATAGCTGCATTGTTTAAAATAATCTGAAAGTTAGTGGCTACTTTCACCTGGAAATTGAATTGTAGTTTGTATTTATGGTTTCCACTAGGGGACAAAGTGGAAATTTCCATTTTACATATTTGCTGCCACCTAAGTTGAGTTTTTTCAAGTGCAAATCAATTATTGTCATTTATGCAGTAGGTTATTGCTTTTATCATATCTTCACACATGAAAGGTACACCTGTAGGACACCTCATAATCCTTTGAAGCGCTCTGTGACAGTTATTTTTTAAAGAGTGCTGTATCAAATAAAATTGAATTTGTTGACTGATTTGCCTGAAATGAATGACTTCAGATTAAAGAAAAGGGAAGCACACTCAAAGGCAGCACACTCTGCCTCCTGGGCTGAAAGAAATCGTGGACGGTTGCTTGAAAATCACCTCCAGGAAAAAATGTGTAAAGCCTTGCAGGAAGTGTAAGATGTAATACTGTAGGAACTGTATGTGTCCCTGGATAATAGAGGCCGCTTAATAAATAGTGCCTTCTGCATCACGTGTTTCCCAGCAAAACAGGTTTGCTTTAGAATTTCCCAAATGCCCACAGCAATTAGCAGTATTCCTTCTCTGAGCCTTGAAACCCCTAAAGTGTATGTTTTTTGTATATCCATAATGTATTTTCAAAATTAAGAAAAACAACCTCTTTGAACAAGTCCTTGCAATGGGAAAAGACCACTTAGGCATATCATGTGCTTTAACAATCCCGGTCCTTAACAACCAAGACAGTTCATCCTTTTTTCCTGTTTGGAGATTAACAATTGACTTGATTGTGCTCTATTTTAGATCAGACACGTAGTAATAACAGTTATTGTGTGATGAGGTCCGCCGAGATGTTTTTGTCAGTCCTCAAGACTTAATTATATAGCCTTCGAATCATGTGTCTGTGACAGTAATAGCACTGGTGAAGCTCTGAGGCTGAAATGTCCGTATGTTTTCTGCATTGCTGAATGCAGGGCTATATTATCCCGAAGACACAAGAATATATTACATTACATTCATTTAGCAGACACTCTTATCCAGAGTGACTTCCAGCACAATAGAACACATGTGTATCCATTCAATTAAAATGAGCAACAGTGTCAGACCAGGCTGGCAACACTCCCAGACCAGTGAGTGTGAGCATAAGACCAGTGAGTGTGAAAAGGAGAATGCAAGAGGCAGAAGAAAATAATAGAGAATAGATAAATAATAGAGAATAATGCTGTTTTGGCTGTTAATAATAATACTGTTTTGGCTCATACACACTCATACACGCACACACGCATGCACGCATACACACACAAACACACACACACACACACACACACACACACACACATACACACGCACACACACACACACACCCATGTGTAGATTGCTACTGAAACAAAAATAGAGTTACAACGTGGAAGTTGCATCTAATTAGCGCTGAGCGTTTTGTGATTTTATGTTACGCCAAACCAACTGGACACATGACCCTTGCTTCTGAACCACAAAACGCCTGCTGTTCCCATTTAATATTAGACTTCCCTGCCCAGGACTCCTCTGTTTATGCTGTTTATTTTTTGTGAAGGGGTGCCCATTTCTTTTGATGCCTTTGCTGATTGCTAGGCCATAAAAGAGCGCTTGTGTGAGCATGCCTACAGTTGGCGCAGTAGGCCGTCTTGATTGCTGCTAACGGAGAGGTGCCTTCATGCCAAGCCGAGAAAGAACATTCTGGCACCAGTGCCGCTCCGGTTCCACAACTGGCTGCAAACTCTGTGATTGGATTAACTACACCAACCATCAGCCAGTCAGCAGCCAGTTACCGTCACTCAGGGTCATGCTCAGCATGTGTTTGTCATAAATTGCTTCTTGGCCATAATTGGTTGTTAGAGAAATGTGGTGCATTTATTAATGGGGCCAGCACATCAAGACTTCCTTAGTTTGGTAAGCTATAGCTATCTGCATTTACACCAGAATTTCAGAATAAGAATAAAGTTGTACTGCTGTTGGTGAAGTGGTAACGTGCACTCATGGTGGAGGGAAAATACAAGAGATGTGACACTGCAAAATGAAGCATGAGTTAAAACTCAATAAAAAAGATTTTCCTTTGTGGAATGATTCTGCAAAATTTTTACTTTGATGCTGCACCAAAGCCTCAAACACCGCTAAATCTCTCTTTGACCTTGCTTGAGTTTAAGCCTCTTTGGAGACTTTGAAAAGCATGGCTATCACAATGATGCCAGGTATTTCAAAATGACTTCAAAATGTGCCAAATAAACCAGCAAGAGTTTAAATCTTCCTGTTTTCAAGGAGGGGGGAAATATTCAGTTCAATTTATTTAATTACTGTTTGTGAAGGATTTCCTTGATCCTGAAAGCTCCCACTGATTCAGCATTTTTGTTTGGGGGAAGAAGGAACAACGAGATGTTAATATCGAAATTATAAAACTTTGATTTGTATTCCTCCTTGTGAAATTGTTAATGAATTCTGAACATCCAGCTTGCGCAGGCTGTAAACAAGCCTCCCGTGGTGAATGACTTCAAAAATCAGTCTGCCTTTTCTTTTTTTCACGCCCCCACAATGCACACACACACACACACACACCACCTTCAGATATGAGATATGCCATCTGAAAATATTACCAAGTACAGATTTTATGCTTTGCCACATTGTAATATCAGGCATCACTCACTCACACATATTCAGTCAGGACTGGTGAAATGGCGAGTCATGCAACACCCTTGCAACACACTGCTTGCGTGATAGATTTTTATATCTATATATTTATTTATTTATTTATATTTGTTTAACCTGAAATTCTACTTTCAAACTGCACTTTTGAAATGAGGGATGCTAATCTTAGGAAAATATATATTTTTTTTAATTCCCAAATATAAATCCTAACTATTCTAAATATGTCAAAATACACAGCAAATATTTGAAAATTATTGTGACTTTTGTGTATGCTGATGCTGATGCATCTACAGTTTGTAGAATATGCTGTTAAACAGGTACATATGTTGTTAAATAAGTACAGTATATGAAAACAGAGCATGTAATAAAGCTGTGATGCTGACACGCTTTTATGCATAGTAGTATTGACTGACATGAATTCCTTTTACTGTGTACCATTACTGAATCCCTATTTTAAAAGCCTTAGTGGTGATGACTAATGCACTGTTTGGTTTGCTTTTCTCACCTTTCTGTTTCTGATGGAAGATGCTAATGACTAGCGACTCGTGGTGCTAATAAACAGAGAAATACGCCCGTAATCACTTTCATCATTACCACTGCAAAAGTCACACCTCCAAAAGGCGCGCATTGACAGCTTCTTAAATTGTCAGAGCTGAAGAGAGTGGTGTTGCGCCTTGTAGAGCATATTGCTGCTGATGTACGCAATATTGTATCACACCCTTCTCTGCTGCCTAAGACTCACTCCATAGGAACACATATTTGAGTAGCATGATATTAGGTTAGACTCAACCTTTAACAAAGAGTAGATTTAGGACACCAAGAGTTTGAGTTTGTTTGATTGGTGAGTTTAGTGTTGTAGATCATAACCTTCTCAGACCCTTGGAAGTACAGTCATATATTTCACTGAACATTCAGTAGTACGGCCATATCCATCTTATTCAATTTCAGTACAGTGTGTGAGTGTGTGTGTATATAGATATATGTCACGCGTACTGTATATCTAATATGTCATAATGTAGACGTAATTATATCAGCCTTATCCTGACATTTGCGCTAGCGTATGCCCTAAGCCAGGATGACTCACATTGCTTATGTTTTGCATATCATACAGCTGAGTGCTCACATAAACAGCTCATCTTAAGCACCTTACTAAAGGGCACAGAAGAGGTGACCCCACCAGGGATCTGAACCTGCAGGCTTCTGGATGCAAGGCCAGGTCCCAAACCACTCAACTGCCACCCACAACATGCTCATCGTCATCTGAGTGCAGTGTGTGTTATTATGTAGTAATTAACGGTGCACAGTATGAATGCATGTACAGTACAGTCCTCGCACCCTGCACACAGATGCCTTTCACAAATGTTTAATTGCCTCATTGATTCAGTTCCCTCATAAACACCCCGCCACATCTAATTTTACACTCAACAAGACAGAGAGATAAATCAGACAGAGCTACTGGGTGTGAGGAGATCTGTAATCTGTCATTGTCCAACTGTTCCTTTTTATCCCAGCTGAAAATGAATCCTGCTGTGAAATCAATTAGACCCCACAATCGACAGGCCCCTTGCTGTCAAACCGAATCCACGGTGATGGAAATGACCGAGGAGAAGCATGGTCAATACCTGCGTCCGTAGTGGTGATCCATACCCCAGAGTGCATAAGGAGACCTTTATGTGTGAGACATCAATATGTATCGTTGGACAACAGCTCTGGATTAGATTGATTTTTCATCCCAGTTTCTGACTGGAGGAGCATTTTGTCTAACGCACCTTGAAAAACACCTTGAGATTCAAGGGGGCACTGGGAAGGAGCAGGCAGGAGGAGTGTGGACGAGCAGACTCGGGTCTCCTGGTTGAAGGTGACCTCTGCTTTTTCCCTGTCAGAATGCCCTCCCATGGGACTGGAGACGCTGAAGATCGATGACTTCCAGCTCCACGCCTCCACAATGAGGCGCTACGGACTGGGGGCCCACCGGGGACGGCTCAACATCCAGGTGGGTGCCGAACTACTTCTACATGTGTGCATGTATGTGTGTCTGTCTGTCTCCGTGTATGTTACACAGATGAATTTGATCCCTGTTGAAGATGCTGTCTCCCAAAAGCAGGTTTGTGGGAAAAAAAACAGTGTGAGAAACCCTATTTATGATCTCAGACTTCTCATGCCTTTCGCAAGTGGATTGTTTGCCTTATTTCATGAATATGTTGACTAAGCTGGGAAACCAACTTAACTGACGAAATGACAAAACAAATGACCAAATATATTTCCTTCTGTTTAGCCAGAAATTTCAGCCAATCAAAACCACTGCGCAAGTGTGACTGAAGACAGTTCTTCTGCTGAATGGTCCACAAACCTTGTACATTATGGGCAAAGTGTAGAGTTGTGGGGAAGTAAACAATATATTGAAAAGGTTGCAGGTTTGAATTCAGTGTGAGGCACTACTGTCATGCCCTTGAGAAAAGTACTTATCCTGAGCTGTTAGTGTGCTGTAAGTATCCAGCTGTGTAAATTGACAATATGAAAAATATAAGCTCCTCCAGTCCATCTGGCTAAAGTCATATGCAGAGCAAATAATAATTTAACACTGATCCAAGAGGTCAGCAGATGTAGAAATGCTTGGGATTGTTCCCAAGTATGTACACATATAGAAAAAAGGACCTTTTAAGGTAATTCAGTGTAAATTGCTCATGCATTTTTGATGATAATTATGCAGTGATTACTGCCATTCTTTCATTTTTATATATTTCTGATCTCACACTCAGAGCCAAGTCCAGAATGTAATTTTTACAGCATCTTTTAATGCGTTTGATAGTATAACAACAAAAACTGCTTATTCAGCATGAAACAGTAATAGAGATGATTCAATTACAGTGATGACTCTCTACGAGTAAACACTCGCTGTCTTGGATTCCCTCACACAGTTTCCCACATGGATCCAATAGAAGTGAGTTTGTTGGTGTCTGCATGTCTCTCTCAGTCAGTGACGTCAGACTAGATTCACCACCCTGGCTGACTTTGATGTCTGAATGGTGGCCTTATGTGAGTTTGGACTTAATAATAATGCTAATAGTAATTATTACTATTATTTATTTTACAGAATGACATTTTTGCACTATTACCCCTTTAGTCTGGAACAATACTGAAAGGATAATTACATAACAGAAAAATATAATTCACTTAAATTATGCAGCAAAGATTGACACATAAAACAATTCCAGATGAGAAAATAATTCAATTTTGCTTTTCATTATTGTTCAAATGCCTTATCTATACCACGAAAAGGCTGAAGCCTTGAAACATATTTAGAAAAAAAAAGATATTTGACAAACAAGT
Organism: Megalops cyprinoides; assembly: GCF_013368585.1. Lineage (NCBI taxonomy): Eukaryota > Metazoa > Chordata > Actinopteri > Elopiformes > Megalopidae > Megalops > Megalops cyprinoides. The sequence goes on from NC_050583.1 coordinate 53,365,160, forward strand.
CTGCCACATGAAATGATTAAAACTGAAAAAAGAAAACAATCAATCTGACGCAGAATCTCAGTCAGACAACCGCAAGGCGATACTTTGCAATGAAGATGGCTGCGATTCTCCTGCATCTGAAAATGAAATCTTACTCGCTTAATGTGACGTGAAAATAATAACCCTGTTATAAAATAAGGGGGAAAAAATCCCCAAACCTAATAAAAATGGATTGGCACGGGGGAGTTAAGAATTGTTTCCTGTGAGAAAGAGAAGCTGAGTAAGGATATGAAACAGAGTGCAGTTGTGGCCTGATTGTCTCATCATTGCGGATTGCGCTGTCCTGGAAAAGATTAAGCTAATGACTTCAACACACTCTACAGCACTGTATCCACAGACAACCCAATAAACAAACCTTTTGTGTGCTGTGTTTACATCCCGGCTCTACCATAATGCATGTGATACATTTAGGGATGTGCGGAGAGTGAGCGAAACCTTAAAAGCGGAGAAACAGGATCCCCAGAAGGAAAACTATAGATGAAGAGAGAGCAGATGCAAGCCATTGGAGGAAGCCAGTTTGCCCCCCGCCCCTCTTTTTTGGTGGAATCTGCAATTTTAAAGAATTGATACATGAGAATAAACATAGTGGCAGGTCATTTTCATATGACTCTGTAACAAGTTTCTGTTTGTTTAAGCGCTCTTGCCCAATGGCCATGCTGTTTACATTTAGATAGTGTGTGAAGTTTTGAATTTTCACATGCTTATGATGGAAATGTGTGAATGTATGAACTGTATAGAAATGTTCAAACTGTCTACGTTTACCCTCTGTGTGGCTAGGTTCAAGCTCTGACAGAGAATTAAGCTAGCTATGTGTCTCCCAACTCAGGAATTAACCTGGGAATGACAGGAAATAAACCTTTAAAGAGGTATTGACACCTGGACTGGCATTTAGCAGCAGGAAGCTATCAGCTAGCTAGCTAAATCTACCTAGCTGAAGGCACCATATGCTATTTGATAGTATTGGGCCAACTTGTCAGCAGTAATTCATCAGAAAAACATGACTAGCTACCATAACCTATACTATATAGAACTGACACAAACAACAAACAGTTGTTTCTAGCTAGCAATTAGCTATTTCAGCTCACACTGATTTTAAATGTATAGTTTATTTGTATTGACCAGTATTTTTGCAGACTCCCTCATGTAATTTACACAAGCACAGTGTTTCATAGATGGTTATTAGTATGCATATGTGTGGAGGAACAGAACAATAACATAGATTGTTTCATTTCAACAGTCAATTTTATGCCAGGTTTGTTGTTCATTAATTCTACATGTAAACTCGCATAAACAGCCAGTAAGGTGAATGGGAGAATCAAAGGAAACTGTATTTAGAATCATGTCCTTTATAGCAGGAAAGGCAGTACATTCTGATGTGATAGACAAAGAATTTAATTCCTGAATCATTTTGCAGGGAGTTGGTTGACCTGAGATAAACTCGTGATGAATTGCACTATATTCATATTGTGTGTTTCCCCATCCATGTGGATTTCTACTGAAATTTAATAACAGAGAGAATCTTACAATATGTGTCCTAAATGGAAATGGTTTCAAAGAAGTCATTTTGAGTGGCAAATTGCCGATTGTTATCTTTCTCCCTCATCTGTGCCATCACGCTCATTAGATTGAAAACAATTCAAGGAGACTTTCACTTTTCACCAGGAGATGAAATAGAGTTCTGGAAGGTAATCCTGTATTGAGTAAAGCAGGTTAACTATATTTCCCTTAACAGTCAACAGTCTGTTGACATGGGAGAATAAATTCAATTTAAAAAGCAAAAAAGTAATGTGTAGTGTCTCAGCTAATTAGAGGAAGAACAGAATTTAAATAACAAGTGAAGCTGCTTTCCCTAAGTGAATGTTTGATATCCACTTGGTCATTAGAGATGCTACACTTCATCAGAATGATTTTGGTGGTGATCCATAGCGGAGGTCCACAGGTATGAATCCTTACACAAATCTCAGAATGCCCTCATTGAGCTGTGTTCCATGGAACACCCCCAACAAGCAAGGGCAGTTGAGCTCAGCTTCTGATGCTGTGAATGCTATCAGCCCAAAGTCCCCACTGAGGCAATCCCCATTGGCACGGAATCAGCAGGGCTTGCGCCTTTGAACGGGCTCCTCCAGTAATGAGTAACATATCATGAGCGACAGTTCATTGGAGGATTGAGTCAATCAAAGGAAGTCCTCAGAAGTGGAGGGGCATATCTGTATGCAGAGAGGGATAATCCCTGGATATGAAGCCCAAGTGACGGTCTGTTTGAATCAGCCGCCTGATAGCACTTGGCTATACATTTTCGTTTATCATAAATGGAAAAAAAATGCATGAAGCATGATAGATAAACTGGGGAAAATTGAAAGGAGGGTTTTGGGGTGTTTGGGTGGGTGGGTGGAGAGGGGGTGTGGGTAGTTAGGGTAATGGGTGGAGGAGCTACAGCTGTGACTTTCCAACATGCCTTTTCCCCCTCGTGCTCATAAGTGTCTTTTCATTAAAACACATCTAAATGCACAGGGGGTTAAGTGACCTCACTTGAATCTGCCTGTGAAAATTATTACCATTAGTGATCACTGCTACTTCCACTATAAAAGCTGACACAAAAACAGCATTTCATTGGGACTTCGTGGTCAAATACATTTGCCGGATAAAGTATTCACCCCCTTGGAGTTTTACCACATTTTGGCGTGTTACAACCTGAAAGTTCAATGCCTTTGAATGGATTTTTTCCTGTAATAAGTATACTGAACAGGAGGAATGGAGGAAAATCATTTTTATTTAAAACAAAAATTGGAGGATAAATAGATAACTGAAAAATCCAGCTGGGAGAAGTTTTCACCCCTTGAGTTATTTATGCATTTAGTACTTAGTTGCTCCCTTTTTACAGCAATTACAGCCTCAAGTCTTCTGTGGTACATTTTCACAACCTTTTCACATTTTGTGAGTTTAATTTTTGCCCACTCTTCTATGCAAAACGACTCTAGTTGTTGCACATTACATGCAAGCTTCCACGTGTCTTTGTGCATATTCAAAAGGGGACTTAATGACATTTTTGCAAAGTATGGCTTCCTCCTTGCCACCCACAGCCCAGATTTGTGCAGTACCTGAGTAATTGTCTCACAGCTTCTCCCATCTCAGTCAGGAAACATTGTAGGTCTTTCAGTGTTGTCCTTGGCCTTTTGGTTGCTGCTCTGGCCAATCCCCTTCTTCCCTGGCTGCTCAGTTTTAAAGTACAACCTGGCTGACAAAGATTCTGGGTAGTTTTGCGTTCCTTTCACCTCTTGATTTTCTTGATTTCACAGTGCTTTGTGGGATACTTAAAGGTTTGGAAATCTTTCTGTATCCCTCCCCTGACTTGTGTCTGTCCACAACTCTTTCTGAGTTATTGGGAAAGCTCCTTTAACTTCATATTTCCTTGTATGGAATGCCCAATGGTGGGACATCGCACAGACACACCTTAGAAAGACAGGTGGGTTCAATCTAAAGTGTTAACCACTTCACTTACACACAGGTGGACACCATCCAATGAACTGCGTGAATTCTGAAGGCAACTGGTGGAGTCAAAGCATATTTAAGAGAGTTATTGCGAAGGAGGTGAATACTTTTCCAATGAAGATTTTTGTTTTTAATTAATTCATTTTTAGCTTCCATTTTTTAGCAGAAGTAGAGCAGGTTGTCTAGATCACTGATTCTCAGTCCTGCTCCTGGGGCCCTCCTGCTCCGCACGTTTTCCATCTTTCCCTGCTCTACCTACCTGACTGAACTCATCAGAGGCACTTTTGATTAGCTGAGCACACCTGATTTAATCAAGTAGCAAGGATAGACAGAAGATATACAGGACAGGAGGGCTCCAGGAGTAGGATTGAGAAACACTGGTCTAGATCATGTGAAAAAAAAATCTAAATTGATCAAGGTTTCAGGCTGGTCAGTGTATGCAAGCTATGAGATATTGGAGATATTAGTGTTGGGCAGGGTGAAAGTTCTGATAATTCTGGGCTTTATAATTAGGTTTTGTGCCACATAACACAAGCATCATTTACATGCCATGTATGTAACTGTATGTTACAGGTATGTAGTCAAAATAGCCTTTTATATAGACCTCACGACAAACATGACATTGTGGATGTCCATACATGCACGTTATAGAGAAAGCAACTGCATTTTCTGTGCAACCTCAGAATAAATTCTGACCATCGAAGAAATGCTTGCGTAGACCTAAGATCATCTTCCTATTGCCATTTACCCCATTTGAAAATGCTTCAACCATACAGTAATACATTAAATCAATGTTACCTCGTGTCTGTATTACTCTCAGACCTTGCACACAGACTCTCTTAAGATACCACAATCAGCTGAGTTATAATAGCTTTCTTAGACACCATTGAAAGATGAATACCAGGCTGAGAGGGGGTGGAGTCTTTCACTTTGACTGGATCCACTCCAGGGTTTTTGCCTTATTCCTCTGCTGAAGGGAGGTTTTTATTATCACTGCAGCCTTTGGATTGCTCTGAGGGAGGCTGAGATTGTCTCATTGGGTTTTAGTCTCTTTGTTTTTTAGTCATGTTTAATCTGTTCATTGTTGAATCAATCTCTTATCTTGTGCTGTAGTACAATTCCTCAATCTCTTCTGTCACATGTCATGTGCATTGATTCCTTGTAAAAATACACTATGCTACAAATACAATTTGATTGATTTACATATGTATTGAGGATATAAGCATTAACACATGGTCATAAAAGCTTACAGTTTTACCAGTACAGTATATTGAAAAATGTGAAAATTTGTACCGTATCTGTACAGTTTCATGCACACATCACTTTAAATCCAGTTAAAATCTTTTAAGCAGGAAATGTTCATGTGTAATATTGTTGTAACTACTGTGTAACTGCTATGTTTCAATATCTTCAAAGCAATTATCTTGGAATACAAGTTTGTGCTTTATGTAACTACAGATACTAGCTGAATAGTAGCTGAATAGCTGTAACCTTAACCATAATCTGACCCTACGCCTACCCTTTTTGGGTATATAGGTTTCAGCCTATATGCCTATAGCCTCGTGCCCTATGGATGGGGGCATTGTCATCCTGGAAGAGACCACTCCCATCAGGATATAAATGTTTTATCATAAGATAAAGGTGATCACTCAGAACAGCTTTGTATTGATTTGCAGTGACCCTTCCCTCTAAGGGGACAAGTGGACCCAAACCATGCCAGCAAAATGCCCCCCACAGCATAACAGACCCACTGGACCCCCTTACTGTAGGGGTGAAGCATTCAGGCCTGTACTGTTCTCTTGGTGTACGCCACGCATGTACTCGCCCACTTGTCGAGAATATGGTGAAGGATGACTCATCTCACCATATCACTTTTTTCCACATCTCTGTTGACCAGTGCCTATGGTTTTTGCACCACTGAACTCTCAAATGTGCATTCATCCCGGCTGTCCCAGGTCCTTTCTGTATGGAGTTTGCATGTATTTGCATGGGTTTCCGGTTTCCTCCCACCATCAAAAGACATGTATGTTAGGGTTAATACTCCTGTCACTGCCCTTGACCAAGGCACTGGCAAAAGAATTGGAGTTGGTCCCTGGGCACCGCACTGTGGCTGCCCACTGCTCCAAAAGTTACGTAGAAAGCATCCTATATCTGATCTAAGATCATTTCCTAAATGTGCGTATGTGTGATTCAGAGAAAATGAACATAGGCACAAAAAACGTGCGTACGCCACTCTCCCAGATGTGAAGTCTATAAATCACAAATGATCTTGAAATTGTGCGCAGTTGAATGGTTTTAGATCTCCGCCTGGTAAACGCCCCCTAATTAATTTCATTAGCAAATAAAGGAGCTTGAATCAGCTCGGCAAACGGTACCGCTTATCAGCCATTTGTCATCATGCGCAAAGACGTCTGCCCGGTCTGTAAAAACTTTTCTGAAAAATCTTCTTATTGCACGGTTGGCGGTATCTTCGAGAAGTGCCAATGCTGCCATTCTTCCTCTTGCAAACCACTGCATTATTGGTCATTTTATAGCCTGTAGATTGACCAAAATGTTTTACATGTGTGGAACCATAATATGAATATTAAATAAATTTCTATATGATATATGATTATTATTATTATTATTTAATATACACTGCAACCCTACTATAATATCCCTCTCTATAAAATTGTCGACAGACTGCTCTTGCTGACACAGTCTGATCATGTCCTGTATTGACATTCTCAGTCACCTGAGGACGAGTTGCTCTTCTGTTTTTCCTTTATCACACTAATGCACGAGCATCACGGTCATCGAATGCGCGCTGTCGACCACAATTTCCGACCCTATTTACTGTGTTCTCCATAGATCTAAATGCTGATGTCACTTTAGTCACTGTTCCTATTGAAACACTAGCCAGTAAAGCAGTCTTTGTGACTGAAGCTCCTGCCATCTGTGCCCCAACAATGAACCCTCTTTCAAAATCACTTAGATCTTTTCCTCTTGCCATTTTGATCCAAAATCGAGATCAACTGGGCCTGCTCAGCATTTTTATACATGCCACAGAGCATGACTGCATGTTAATTGCTTAATTGTACCATGCAGTACACCTGTGTGGAAGTATCTGCATTCGTTATGTTTCTCCACTCATTTATTCAGGATTTTCCTTTAATTTGTCACCTGTCTGTATATACTATACTATACTATGCTATACTATACTGTACTATACTACAGTCAGTCACAGTATATGTGGATCCAGCCTTTCACTGGATTAAGCTGTTTGGGCATGTCTCTAAATCATTCCATACAAAAAAACAATATATTCAGAATGTACTTAGGGAATATATTTTTTGTTCAGTCAATATATTTAAAATATGTAAATTATTGACTTTTTATATTACAATATATTTCTGTTTTGGATTACTATTTGCATTTTACATGTATCTGCAATATATTCTCAGGCTGAACAACATATTTCTGAATATAATAAAATATATTTAATATTCGTTTGGGATACATGCACTATAGGATTTCAAAGCAGGCATTTGCCTGTTTGTACACTCACTCATTGCTGAGTTCCCCTTTTATGTAGCTGGCCTCTCTTCCTCTCTCTTCCTCTTCCTGGCAGGCGGGGCTGTACGAAGACGAGTTTTATGACGGAGGGTGGTGTGCTGGGAGGATGGACCCCCTGCAGTGGTTTGAGGTGGACGCCAGACGGCTGACCAAGTTCACCGGGGTCATCACGCAAGGCAGGAGCTCCCTCTGGTCGTGAGTACGGCTACAGTCGCAGCTCCGTCTGAATAACCACCCAAAAATGGACGACTGTCCATTGACTCACTACTGGATTCAAGGTCGCATTGCCACTTTACTGAAATCATTAATCTTGCTATGTAATGATTCATGTGGTCATTCATGTTAATTTGAATAATAGTAATAAAAATAATAGAAGGTATGCTCACAGCTGATCAAATTCAAGGAATGAATATATTTAATTTAGGGAAATGTCACATTTGAATATGCAGTTTGAATTCTGGTCTTGATTAGTAGATTGTCACACTGGCACAATCTTTTGTTCCACATACATTAGCCAGCATGAGGGTGGTAGCACGAGGTTTTGTGGTAAATGATGGTTATACAACCAGCAAGAAAGTAAAGTATTATTCTTTAATATTTTATTCACACTGGAGAACATGGAAAACTTTGCAATGCTTATCTCCATAATGCTGATGTTTTATGGACTGCCATATCTGTGCAAATAATTAGCAATGACAAAGTGGTTATCTCTGTATAAAAGGGTATACAACAACAGCAAGCCTTGCTTCAGCAGAGTTCTAATTTTATTAAATTTTTACATGCTTTTCACATCATGACCTACTGTTAAGTCACAGGCAGAGAAACAAATGGGCAACGTCAAGTAGGCCCCCTTTTTTCTCTGTAATCACAGCCACTTGTATGACTAGCTTGTGACACACGTTCAGTGTAAATGCATGCCGAGGGCATTCTGCTGCCACATTCTTCTCTTCGGGCTGTTATACCTGCTCGCTTATAATCCCTTCATACCGTTTGTGGTGAAAGCACTCAACCTTAAATGTTCCTCTGATTTTAATAATTCAATCAGTCATCTATCTAGTTTTATATGATAAAGCATAGTTCACCAACGCACTTTTTGCTGGGTGTCTTGCACATACAGGGTCAGCACACAGAAAATGATGCACAATACACAGGTGCACACAATATACAACTATGGTATACATCAGTAAGGCATAGGCTACAATTATTCTTTGAGAGAAAAAGCAAGCCAAGGGAGACCAAGGAAACAAAAGCTTCCCTTATTCTTCAACTGAAGTTGAATGATGACTGGGAATGTTTCATACTTAAACGCAGATGGCTGAATTCACACACTCTCACAGTGGTTTCTCTGTAAACAGTTGTTTCCTTTAATGAAATGGGACTGAAGGAATTCGGCATGTGGCCTTCCAAGAGCAGCTTGCTCACCTTTTCCAAATCCGGACTTAAACCTGAAAGTTTTTTTTTCCAAAACAGTGGGAAACGTCCTCTGGAAGTGCATGGGCAAGTTGGCAGGAATGGAAATTACAGGAACAAAATTACTGCCATCCCCCTTTACCAAGACAAGGGAAGTGGCACATTGTGGAGATAGATATTAGCGTATAATTCGTATGAGTATGACGAAAGCTACCGCAAGCAGGTGGGTGGACGGAGAAGGTTAATTGATTTGGGGACTGTAAAGTAACGTATTTAACTCCATCAGAATCTCTCCAGCTCTTTGAAATGGGAAAAGGTCATCAAATTACAGGAAACCCCGATAGAGATGGATTGCACACCCGATTCTTTCATCTCAGGTTAATTCAGGCGATGACTGTCGTGTGCTGCCTCACGGATGAGAGAAGTTGTGCTTGCATTTTCATAATGGCATCAAATGACATTGGTTTTTGAATCACTTTACTGGGGCGTAGACAATGGCAAGTAATCCATGTGCGCCTTTTTTAAATTTCCCCGTGTGGACAGGGCCTAGTGTTAGTCATGTGCTAATACATTACTGTCATTCTTGAAGCTTTTGAAAAGCTTTTAAAGATATTCTGCCTCGTGAATCACGATTCTGGCACATTAGATGAGCTGTCCCTCCTTTGCAGGCAGCTGAGGACATCGCTGATGACGGATGCCTCCCCCTGTTCTTTTTGCTAGTGCTACAGTGTCAGTCCCAGTAGTTTTGTGATGGTCACCTCCCTGTCACAGCCTACCCTGCCTGGTGTGTTTCCTGTCACAGAGAGGCAGAAAACTTGGGCGGCTCCAGAAAAAAACCCTCGTGGAACAAACGGACTTCTGTTGCCTCATCCTCTGGGAACAGCTCTTGGCTTAATGGATGGTCTCTGTGAGACGAACCACCCCTGCCTTCACATTATGTCAACCTGGTTGGGTTTCTGAATGAGTAATTGGCTAGCCTTGCTGCCCGCTGTTGCTGTATGTCTCCTACCAAACCTGTCTGCAAAATTGGGTTAGTAACGAAACTGGGCGTTGCTCGGTGAGCAATCTTGTGACTGCTTTGCAACTGGCCATTTAAGGATAGGGATCACTGTCTTAAATATGCTGCTGTTAATGCATTGAAGGGCTAAAGCTACACACTGCGATTGCATTTTCTCTCTTTTTTTGTCACTGAGCGCATCCTGTTCTCAGCCTCAGATGGCTGGCATCTGGACGAAGGCACAACAATTGCCCGAAAACGAACAAATAATTCACGATAGCTGACCTGCGTTCGGCTTCTGGAGCACTCTTTCTCAGCCGGGCTTCTGCTGCACAGCGACATACAGGAAGCCAGCCAAAGAAAAACGTTGCTTTTCCTGGAGGAAGTTGCCATTGTTCATTTTTAAAAATTTTTCCCATCAACAGCACACTTTATGACTGAAATTATCTTCCGACACATTTCATGTCGGTCTGTTTCCGTCCATGGTCTGCCTTGTAGAGTCGGTCACAGTAGTAGACTTTCAGTTAGCCACAGTTAGATGGCATGGTTAAAATCCATGTTGGAGGGACATCTTACCAATAGTTAAATGAAGAACCATGACTACACGTTAGTTATAATTAGACCGAAAACCCCACTGTTGAAATTCATTCAAGTTCATTTTTTTTTCTGATCAGTTAAAATTATGATTACTTCAAAAGGTAGATCCCATCCTACATTATCATGCAGGTTTTGAGAGTGTTGGGATTATGCATCTTGTACAATTACTTCATGTAATTGGTTGCACAATGAGTTCAGCACTTCCTCTTTGTAATCAGACCTTTCTGACCGACCTTTTCTCATCAGCTTTCGTGCTGTTTAATCGAAGCAGTTTTTTGATGCCTCAGCTGCAGTCCTATGTCCCCGTTCCGTGCCGTTATTGTTTTCCATATTTTCAATTTTGTGCATGTTTATTCTGTTTCTTCGACAGGTGAGTCATCTTTATTGGGAAAACTGAGCGCCCCTGTCAGATCTGTCCTGAATAGATCTGGGATGTTTAATGGCCGCTTTGTATTGGGAAACCGTCCTCAAAGTGCTCTGCCCCCCTTTGCTGCAGATTTCCGACACTAATATTTAATCGCCCCTCACTTTTCATTGTTGCTGATGTCTGTGGGAAATTTCCTTTAAGCTGTTTTGTGCCGTGATGGAGTTCAGCTGCAGTTTCAATTGGCAACTTACACTGCCTCGTGCTTCCTTCTGCTTAAGACATTCTCTCTGTTCTATTCCTCTCCTTTCTCCTTTCACCATCTCCAGCTCGTCATCAGTGCTGCTATTCAGTATGGCCCTACCTGCAGTCTTCTCTCCAGTCAATCACTGTGATCCCTTAGAGACCTCTTTTTCTTTCTTGGCTTGCTCAACTCCACTGTTGTACCTCTGAGACGTGTCTGGTCATCCAGTATTCCAGGCCTCCCCTGAAGCATTATGTGGTCATCACTGGATGTGGGGTTTTCGGGTTGTTTTTCTGTCTTACATCTTTAAATATAAATTTTTCCCCCACACTTTTTGGTACTGTCCATATGCAAATTATCCATGCTGTGAGAAAAATAACAGCAATAGATTTTGTGATTATGCCACCAATATGTTTTCCATCATTGTTTTTCTCTAACTTCACATAAAAGTGTCCCTTTTCTATTAGTGAGCTATGTGTCAAAATCTATCGACATACCTTATGTTTTCATTATAAGTTTACCGCTAAAGTCCACTTCCCTGCCTGCTTGCTTTTGCTGGTTCATGCTGTAGCTCTGCACAACACTCAATATATGAAAATTTAATCCTGTAACACAAATGAAATATTAATTATGGTCATTATGTATGAATTAATGTCAAGTTGGATTTGAATATGGCAGCGTCTGTGGTTCTCTCCTCTTTGGTCTATAAATACCTGGGTTCCAGAGGCGGATCCCCTAGTGCGCCTGAAAATACGGTGAAACTCTGAAGTCGTGCTTATACTTTTCCATAATTTCCCCACAACACAGTTTTAAGATTCATGTCGGAAACCATGGCAACGCTGGGAGTGTTTTTTTTTTTTTTTTTTTCCTGAAAAACCGACATGCTGTCCGCTGCATGCTCTATCCCTTGTGGCGATGCAGTTTTCCGGGCTGGGGGAGTGAAGTGTTCCCAGGAGCACATGTGAATCCAGCACGAACCCCCCCCCCCCCCCCCCCCCCCCCACTTCCTCGGCACAGACACACGTGCATTTCCTGAGGGCGCTGTGCGATCCGCTCTGGTGCTCCTCACAAAGGATTCCGCTGGAGCTTTGCACGGTGGCAAGGGGGATTAGTCATACTTGTTCACCTTGAATTATTTAAGAGCTGAGTGCCACATTCTGAGCTGTACTACAACAATTAAAAGGGCTCGTAAATTCTGAGTCATCTATTTAAAATCCCACTTTGATTTATGGGTAAGAGTAAATACGCATAAAAAGCATTCAAAGCATTTTTTTTGCACCCAGCGTAGGGCAGCTGTCTTGTACAGTGCACATGTCAATATGATTGAGGTTATGTACAGTGCTTGACTGCTGAGGTAATCAAGGGAGAAATTAAACATGATATGGAAATATTTCAGACTAGTACCCAGTTATAATGATAATTTTTTATAAATTAATAGTCTAGATTTTAAACCATTTTCAGCACTCATTCTCAAACATATAGCTACTCCAACCTTGTGGTGTTCTGGTCTGCATACTCCGTAATTGGGAGTGTGACAGCACACTTGCAGATTCAGACTTGTGAAATGTTTATCAGCCCTTTAAGGCTGTACGCTGTGGACTGCCCTGTCAAGTTTGTGTGTGTGTGTGTGTGTGTGTGTGAGAATCCCCCTCACCCCCTTAGCCTCGGTCTGCCTGCCTCCCACCAACACCACCCTGCAGAGGATATGATGAGGAGGGCATCTGTCCCACCTCTCAGCAATTATTTCCCAGAGTGCTGGAGCTGCCTCTTTGGCTGCAGACGGCAGATCATTACAGCGGGCGAATTAGCAGGGCCGGAGAGGCTTTCAGGGCTCATGCCAGTGCTGCGGAGACCGACGGAAGGGGTGAAAAAAAGCATTCGGAGACCACTTCTCGTCCAGCAGCTGTAAACATTCCACATCTGTCGTGCGGGACGAGCAGGTCCCCCTGGGGGGGTTGGTGACTGACTCACACACATTGTGACACACAACACGAACGTGTTCAAGTGTACACGTATCTTCACTCATGCACGTAAAAAAAAACACTAATTAAAGCTCAGCACATGGGAGCTGGTATTAATTTGCCTAGGTTTTCTCCCTCTGTGGGTTCCCCTTTGTTTTGTGTATACCGACCAGGGCTCTAGCTCTGCAGAAGACTGACAAACACACTAGAAAGTCATGGAAATCCAGTGATCGCCTCTTCGCAGACATGCCACCTGGAGGTTAATGTGTTGCTCCTGTTTTTTCCCCCCTGCTATCAAAGAGTGATGCAGACGTTTCCCATCTTGATCATGTGGCAACAGCTTTGACATTTCCCAAAGTTACTTTTCCCCCCAAAGAGGCAAAGACATGCCAGTGCCTCTAATCTGTTTCCCAGAAGTGTGGAATTCCCCGCCGACACATCTTCCACTTAAGTGCGACCGCTGTAAAGCAGGTGGCCGACACATTGCGGCCCTCGTCAGGGGGAGCGAGACGCTAAAGCAGAACAAGCCAGGATGTGTGCTAATGCTGTAAAAGGTCGATTTAATCTTCTTCTGAGCTTTTATATTTTTGACCCCAAGTAAGTTGCCTGTCGGGGGTTCTTTGAACCCGGGGATAGACTGCTGTGACTGGCGGGGCGTTCTCAGGCTCACTCTCTGCTCTTTTTCAATGCTGAAATCAGTCTCAGCATAGTGGAAGAGAAAGCAATTTGTAATAATAGCCTAAGAGGTTTGGGCCATTTTTATCAAGTTCCAAACTGCCTTTATAACATTGTATCCGCCCTCTAAAATGACTACAATATGTTTGCTTTACTCCAATATGAGGTACATTTTGTATTATATTACATTGTGGCAGTCTGCCAATGCACTTTTCACAGAGATGTGTGCTGCTTTTAAGCTATTCCATAGGAAATGTCCCTTTTTCTGCTGGCAGTGTGACCTACCTGAGCCATGCCTGTATTTTCAGGAGCGACTGGGTGACGTCATATAAAGTCCTGGTGAGCAACGACAGCCACACGTGGGTGACCATTAAGAATGGTACAGAGGACATGGTGAGTGATCACTTAAAAAAAAAAAAAAGCTCTCTCTGTGTGCAGAGAAAAGATGCATGAGCAATGCCTGAGGCATACACTGCAATTATGCTCGACTCAATACGTTATTTGGTGTGCTATGTGTAGCAATGATACGGTAAATTGATGACATTACATTAAATTATATTACATTCATTTAGCAGACACTCTTATCCGGAACGACTTCCGGCACAAACGTACAGCAGTGTATCCATTCAAGTTGAATGAGCAACAGTGTCAGACCAGGCTAACAACACTCCCAGACCAGTGGGTGTGAGCATAACGCTATTCAAGCCCTACCACCAGTTAACATCTGCTAAGCTGACTAGACAGCCTAGAAACTAAGGTAAGCTGAATGCACATGTACTTACATGTAAAATAAATAGCAGTAATACGAGTAGCAGGTGTTAGGGAGTGGAGATTGAAGTGGAACGAGATGGAGGCTAAAGAGGTGATGATGAAGCAATCATAGTGACGCCAGGAAAGAAGGTCAGACTGCTGGAACAAACCGGCGGCCCACACACCCCTTTCAAGGAACATAAAAAGCCCAGCTTTAGGACAAAGTAGGGGGTAAAGTAAAAGGGGCAGCAGTGTGGTCTAGCGGTAAGCAGCAGGACTCATAACCGAAAGGTTGCAGGTTCACTTCCCTGCTGGTGCACTGCCATTGTACCCCTGGGCAAGGTACCTAACCCAGAATTGTCACAGTACATATACAGATGTATAAATGGATAAGCTTGTGACTTATATAAGTCAATCTGGATGAGAGCAGCTACTAAATGACAGTAATGTAAAGCTCTTTTGCTTACCTGTTCAACACAAAACAAGAATTTTGTAGTTATGCAAAATATAGCACAAAGACTATTCTTTATACATGAGTGCATGCTATTGGGTAATCACTTGCAATGTGCTCCTTAATTAGGAGGGAAAGGAAGATGTGAAAACTAGGTCCCCATCTGTGTAAATACAGTATTTTCCAGTACACAGTAAATGAGACACAGAAACTTGTCCTTCAACCAGAAGAATAGCGCATGAATCAGATCAGTATTGGATCCAGGATGCTGAAAGCAGTTTGACATCAACATATGCAGAGATTAACTCTGATGTCTTCCAAACAGCACCTTAAAGGGCCTGAGTGGTTTTCTCTGGAAAAATAATCAGCACTTTACTTCACCATCATAACTGTTAACCTATATGTCTGTTTGCATGTGCAAGCTGAATTGATAAACAATGAAGTATTGTGCTCTTTGGCTGTACAACTGAAACGTTGTCAAGATCGTCAGGGGAGAGAGACAACGCAGCCATTTGGTGTGCATTGCTGTATGGGGAGCTACCAACAGTTCAGTCAGACTGGCATTAATTATGATGACGCCTATTTCAGTGCAGACTCATGTTGATGATGGCAGCACCTGACTAAGGTTTGGGCTCTGCCACTTGGCAGCCCCAAGCAGGAGCATGTAAGGGAACAGAGAAATGCATGCAAGCCTGAGTTTAGGAAAAATGGCTGAGTGGATTTTTTGTGCTCCACAGTAGAGTGTTTGACGCGGCTGTGTTCTGAAAACTCTTGTTTCCAGGAACGCTTTGATATTTGGTTTTAATCCGCTTTTGGTGACATTTGCAGAGACGTCTGAGGTGTCAGGTGGCAGATTTTCACTGTTTGCACACTTCATGCATCCTGTCGCTCACGGTTTACGGTTTTAATAACCCGTGTTTGTTCTCACGCGGGAGATCTTGTTTTGGTGGTGCACGGTTTGCGAGCATCAGTCATAGAACGACGTCTTTTCTGGTGTTAATCGCAAGCACTGATTACGTGCAGACAGAAATGAGCCGCATCCAGGCTTTCGTCTGAGTCATGTCTGCACTGACTGGGTGCTTTTGTTTGTTTGCCATGTAGCGCCAAGTGAAATGGAACACTTCTGCAAAATCGTGTATTCATGTAGTTTTGGTCTCATTCTGCTCTCAGGACATTGTTATTATTACCCATGTGTGCATTCTGAGTAATGTGTACGTAGGTGTGTTCTGAATATTTGATCTTTTGTTGACTGTCTGCAAAAGGAAGGTGGGTAGCCACATGTCTGCCAGATTCAGGAAAGTAGGGCTCTCAGTTGATTAAAAAAATATATATATATTTTTTTTCTTTAATTAAATTTAAGTTAGTTAATCTATATATAATAACGTCCAAAGAAATACAGTGTGAAAATTAACATTAAAAGTTTATCTGCTGCCTTCATGTGATGTCACAGCCCCTTGCTCTGAACTTGTCATATTAAAATACTCACCACTAAGAGCATAGCTTAATCCTGTGTATTGAAAAAAAACAATGATTGCAAGCCAGCAAACTAGCTACATGTAGCTAACAAATGGGGGCGCACACATACAACAACCATTAGCAACTTGTCTAGTGATTGAAATGTATAGCAGCTATTTGCTAAATAGCTAGCTGTTTGGCATAAATTCGCAAATTACCTTGCATTGTATAGTAATGTCAATGACAAAAAGTAACCACAATTACCTCTATTGTACATTACATTACATTATTGTCATTTAGCAGACACTGTGATTCAAAGTGACTTATGTAGGTTACAATTTTTTACATGTTTCCCAGTTGTACAGCTGGATATTTACTGAGGCAATTCTAAGTTGAACACCTTTCACAAGGGTACAGCAACAGCGACCTAGCAGGGAAGGGAACCGGCAACCTTTTGGTTATGAGTCCTGCTCCTTACCACTGTGGTACACTGACTGCCCAGTGTGGAACAAAGACCACACTGGGGTGTACAGTGTGGAATAGAAGACAAATTTTAATAAAGCAGAGTGGTCACATACTTCTTCACATGGTCCACATTCATGCCTGCAATGAAGAGAAATTGTCTGGCATGGCCTGCAAAGCCAAGACATTTGTTAGCAGAGTATTTTCCACCACTCCAGGGCATTAGCAGAATTGTTGTCCAGTGCAGGCAATGACCTGCGCAGTACATACTCAGCTGCAACTAAAGGTTTTGGTTGAAGGAAGTCTTGGGACTACTCAGAGGCAGTTGGGAAGCTAAGTTTCCACTTAGCTTTCCCCAAACACTCTCCATACGAGCATCTGTCAAATTAAAGTCACGTCAAACATCCAGAGTTCTGTCCCACGCGACTTGGCATTTTTGAGCTGTGAGCACTGGGGTGTTTTGAAACAAGGATCAAAAGCAGTGGAAATTTCATAGTTATGCGTGCATAGCCTGTTGTTCATTCTACAGTCAAGTTATCAATCAAAGTACTTTTGAATCATGTAATGAAATCAACCCCCCACCAGCATATACCTGCAAATAAGATATTGTGGATATAACAATGCTTGATGTCACTTATTCAGCTGCCCCCCTCCCCAAAACCAAATAATTATGTTACCTCTATGCAGGGTTTAAGCTCATCTTTTACTTGCTCCATTAGTTGCCCCCATTCATCCTGAGTATTTGTTTTTGTTGTGTTGCAGCTGACTTCATTATACTCTGTACTTTACTTCACATTACATTATTGGCATTTAGCAGACACTCTTATCCAGAGTGACTTTCATCAGTTACAGTTTTTTTTTTCACAATTTTATCAATTTATACAGCTGGTTATGTACTAAGACAATTCTGGGTAAAGTACCTTGCCCAAGGGTACAGCAGCAGTGCACCCGTGGGGAAACAAATCAGCAACTTTGGCTACAAGTCCAGCTCCGTAACCACTATGCTACTTCCTATGTACTTCCTCTTTTCCTTCAATTTGACCGCTTTCCTTCTTAAATGTACTGTTCCAGCGTGTAGAGACATTTTGTGCTGGGGATACTTATTATACTTAATCTCAGCTCTGTTTGTTTGGCAGATAGCTCAGTTTTGTTAGCTGGGCCGTGTTTAAAATGACAGCTTTGAACTATTTTGCATCAGTGTACCAGAACATTGTAAATAGATGTAGCTTGCAAACCCTCAGATAGGATGTCTCGGAATTATGCAGAGCACTGTTCTGGAGTGTTCAGTTATATTCTTCACTTGTAGAATTGGACTGCAGATGTTACTTTACCCAGTGTCACCAAATAACCATTGTTCATGATAGACATGGTAAAATTTTACCGTGTTGACTTCACTGGAACAGTGGATTCATGCTTTTTTTAAAATAAATTACACAGCTGTTTAAAATAAATTCTAATTGGAGACCTTGTGAGAAGTCTGCAAACACTAAATTGAAGTGCAATCTGAATGACTTTTTCAAGGCTTTTGTGCTTATTGACTGCTAGATGCAATCCACGTTGCAAGAGAGTGCTTTCTGTTTTGACACGCTCACCTTTTTCTCAGTGAATCTTTTGAATGAGGTTTGTTTCTGAAAACATCCATGGAATGAAACGTCTTATAACTTCCATTCCTGGCTCGATGATGTTTGAGCTTTAGGCGAGGGATGTTTTACTCATAAATGATAGAGCAGACCACTCACATTGCCCTCATGTTTAAAATTTTTTTTCACAAACAGAAAGAGAAAACGTTGTTTGTATCCAACTAACTGACCCTGAGATTGCCTTTCAAAGGCATGAACCCCTCAATTTTGATGTAGCTACTCGAAAATATGATCGTGTGTTCCTGGGTCATGGAAGAGTATGCATAATCCATTCTTATGGACCAATTAAAAACTCTGCCCACATCAATGCACACCAAATTGCATATAAGGAAAAGGGAATATTACACTATACTACAAAAACACTTGCAGAGGTTTAACTAATTACATTTGTAAAAAACTTATTTTCCAACTTACTGTTTGTTTCATGAACTAGTCCAATTAATTTAGTCTGTTGAACAGCCCTAGAACCAAGTAAGTTATAAGAGGTGATGAAAGGTAGGTAGAGACTGCATAGTCCTTAAGGTGGTATGCAGTTCATGCTAACATAGGGGAACTAGAGATGGTAAATCTCATTGTATGGAAATGGGAGTGTGATGAGACAGAAAAGAGGGTGAAAGGACAGTAGAAGAGAGAAAGTCTTTATTGAGCAGAAGAGCCTTTTCTACTACAATACTATTTCATGGGGTGGCATTGCAGCATGGGGTTGTTACCGAAAGGTTGCAGGTTCAATTCCCTGCTGTGGCACCGCTGTTGTACCCCTGGGCAAGGTATTTAACCCAGAATTGCCTCTGTAAACATCCAACTGTATAAATGCATAACATGAAAACTGTAACCTAGTTAAGTCGCTCTGGATAAGAGTGTCTGCTAAACGACAAAAATGTAATGCAGCGTCATATCCCTCTGCCTACCTGCAGATCTTTATTGGAAACAAGGAGAAGGAGATTCCGGTACTGAACGAGCTGCCTGTACCAGTGGTTGCCCGCTACATCCGCGTAAACCCACGCTCCTGGTTCAACAGCGGCAGTATCTGCATGCGTGTGGAGATCCTGGGATGCCCCATGCCAGGTGAGCCTGCTTAGAGTCCTGGGGAGCAGAGGCAGCTGGGTGATGCAAGACGCAAAGTATCTTAAAAAAGATTAATGAGGAATGAGAATATAGGAATGTATGCACGGAGAAACCGACCTGCTTTTATGTCATATTTGCAAATAATTTACTGTCTCTGTTGTATAAAATATGTACTGGTCCTGAAAGAAACTCCCTGACTTTTGTGGTCTAATATCAACATGTCCCTATACTTTTACTGTTCAAGAAATTCATTCATTCATTAATTTATTCATTCATTCTTTCATTCTGTGAAGATTTTGAAATAACTTTGTGTGCTGACAGAAATGTGCAAAGTATTCACTCTGTAAACTCTTGACACTAAAAGCATTTTGTTGTTTGATGCTGTTTGCTGTCAGATTTGTTGATGGCTAAATGAGCAACTGTCAACCATTTCTTGGCAGACCCCAACAATTACTACCACAGACGCAATGAGATTACAACCACGGACAATTTGGACTTCAAGCATCACAGCTACAAAGAGATGAGGCAGGTAAGCTGACTGCTTGAGGTGATGCACCTTGCCAGCCATGAACCAAAGGCAAGAGCCAACAAACCCCTCTGCAGAGCTGAAGTCATGGGATCAAAATCCTTCCAGCCTGGACATGTGGATCGGAATAGCCATACAGTGATGGATTTCAAACAATTTTGCCTATATGGGCTGCATCTGGAACCACGAATCTGTGGGCCACATGTGAGCTGTTTACAATTCATCTCAAAGAATGTTCCAGAACACCCATATTGTACTATAGGGCTTTTAAGGTCACTGTTCTCCTGTTTTCTGCTAGGTATTTGGTTACCAAAAACATTAAATAAATAAATAAAAAATGGACCATTGTTTTCTTTCATACTGAGATGCCCATGCTTTTCCTGTGGTTATGACACTCATGGGTGAACTTCAGGAAAAGAGAAAACATCAATATATTCCAATATACAGTATATGCAATCTTATAGCAAGATTGTAGTTAGTAATAAACCAAATTGTTTTATGGATACTTATAAACACTATTTTTCACTTCATTAAATAACTATTATCATACTTTCAGAAGCCCCTCAGAACATATTTGCATGTCGGTCCCACTGTGAAGTTAAAACCAGTCTGACCTGCTTAAGATCATGGAAGAAGCTTTCTTTTTTATGGTGCAGGTCGAGTGAGTTGATACAACCTATAATTATAATGCCAACAATCAGCTTCAAATCAAATCTATGAAATCTCACAAACAGATATTTAGAAATGTAGCTGTAGTTAGATATTTATCACACACTGTCACATGTAGAAGATTAGTGGTGTGTGTGTCAGGTACCTTTCATTATCAGAGCTAGCTGTGACTGCATCGACACTAAGGAGCACTTTTTTGATGTGATCTTGACCTATGAAACACAGCAAAACCATGGAGAATTGTAGCAGTAGCTTTGCCTATAACCATATGTGCATCACTCTCATCAGAACAGTTTGGTGGAAGTGGAAGGTAAATACAGTCACCGTGACAATGAAAAGGGACAGTTACCAGATCAAAGATGTGATCTACGTCTCTCCACGGCCTCGCTCCCCGTGCATCTTTCTCTGAGCGTGCACTTGTTCACTGCACCGGCTACACAGTGCTGCAGGATACGCAGGCTGCAGATGCAAACAGAAAACTCTTTTCCATTCTCACCGATGTGAAATGTGCATCTGAAAGTGGAAAAGAGAAAGAAAAAAAGAACCGAGAACATGGCTTTGGAGCTCATCCTAAGCAAACTGTCCTGCCAGTGTTTGGATTGCTTGGAGACGTAAAAGTATCCTTCCTGATTAGTGGACAGTTTGCTGTTTTAATGTCCTGTCTGAGAAAGCATTGCGTCTGCCAGTGCTTTGGTAGTCAGATGAATAACAAGCAAGCGGGGGGGAGGTGGCTTTTGATCTGCCCTGTGTGGAGCATTCGAGGATGGGGAAGCATGGTAGCTTCTGTCCTCCTTGTGCGCAGCCTCTCCGCTGGTCTTAACTTCTTGACCCTCTCTGTCTCTGAGCCCCTAGAATACAGCAGTGTTACCAAGATAGGTGCAATACACCTATCACTAGGGCAGCAGCATACCATTTAACTTGTAGCCAGGAGGTTGCAGGCTTGAATCCCAGGTGAATCCCAGCTAAACAGAACATGCACATGCTTTTGGCTCCACAATGATATGGTAGTAATCCCATTTTTGTATAGAACCTCATCCATGTTTATACAAATGTTCACGTTGTGTTTTGATTAATCATAACTCATGGATTACATGCACAGAACGGGACTGGTGATGTCAGCGAGTGAAGTTCTTACTTGGCCTTCTGTTGAGACTCCCTCCTGCATGAATATAATGAGTCAAGTGACAAATGATTCAGTTAAATTAAGGTTCCAAAGGAATTCATTAAAATTGAATTTCTCGTGAGTGATTAATTATTTCTTTATCAGCTGGTATAGCATGTAAGCAAAAAACAATTTTTGCAATTAATTGCACCATTTGATTGAGCAGTGTGCTGTTTTTGCTCCTCTAACACTTGTATGTAATACATACATTTGATTACCACAAGCAGTAAAGTCATATTTCAACAAAGTGCAACTGCTAAGATCCATCACAGATGCCCGTCTGGACTAATTACTCCAATATTTCCTGCTTGTAATAAGGGCTTTCATATTCAACTTTCATATTCAACTTAATTTTAAGCTGCTTCTACATCATGGCGGCCCATTTTCCACTGGCATTTTATGTGCCTAGATATCTCCTAGGGAATAAAATGGAAAAAAAATTGTGTAATGTTTTCATGCTTCATTTAAATCATGGAGACATGGATGATGTGTTTGTGCTTTGTTCAAAACATGGACAGACACAGAGGGCTTACAGCTTCTTCCTGTATGTTTAGAGACAGAGCTGACTACAAGCTAAAACTGCAACTGCACTTTGAATCAGAATTTGGAATATGAATTACAATCTAAATTTTCATGAGATAGCCCCAAGACAGTAATAATATATCAGTGCAATTTATCTTACTTCATGATGTAAGCTGTTGAATACCATTTGCCTGAGTAAACATCAGGTCACCTTTCAGATTTTACTTATATCAAGTTCCTTCAGATGGCAGTATCCCTCATCCTGCATTGTACTCTGGTTAGAAGGAGAGGTGGCTGAAGTGCAGTTTAAAGCAGTTGTAATTAAAGGGTAGGATTAATAGCTTATACTGGATATTTCATAGAAGCTGTGGATAATATGTATGGGCACAGACCTTTGTTTGTGGAGAGCCAAAACAGGCAGACCTCTCTGGTGTTTTATTCAAATCAATAATGTTCTTTTCCCAAGCTGTGGATAATGAATTGTGGGTATGCTTTATTTTTCATTTCTGACATAACATTAGTTTTCTGGTCACAAAATGAGTGCAAATGAAAATGAGCATCAGAGACAATAATCATGACGTTTAAACATAAATTCATTATGGCAAAGTATTTGGCCTTTATCTACTGGTTACTAATTTAAGGTGCTGTTCAGGGGGTCCCTCCTTGTCTGACACAATGTGGTCATCAAAGAAATAGTGGATTGATTTCATTTTCGTAAGACATTTATGCTGTGTCACCATTCGGACACGTGTCAGCACATTCGATCGTGTGTAGTACAGTATGACTGTTCATTACTCTGATACCCACTGTGTGATGATATGGGAATGGCAAGGGACAAAGAGAACAAAAAGATTCATATCATGCCCCTGTGAGTGAAGTCAACAAACTAAAATAAGAATGACAAAACAAATAATGCAATTCAATCCAGGATGTGATTGTAAAAAATGTCAATCTTGTTTCTCTCATTCACACTCCCAAACCTCTGTCCTCGTAATTTAGATTGTGTCATAATGCAATAAATGCTAATCTTTCTGCATACATTTAAGAAATGCTAGTCATTGTCAACTGCATTGTCATGAACATGAACTACCTGTATATCATTTGCTCAATTCTTACATGACATTTTTGTTAATTTCAGAAATGGCCAATCTCATTAATATGTGTATGTACTGATTAAAAAAAACAACAGATCATTTGCTTACACTTGCTCAAAGGTTAGGAAGAAGTTCACGGCAGTTAGGTTGACTGTAGGCCTTAAGGATGAAGTGCATTGCAGTTACATTGATTACCGCACTTTCACTGATGGCAGAGGACCTACCCTCTTCCAATCTCCCATAGCTGATGAAAATTGTCAACGAAATGTGCCCGAACATCACAAGGATCTACAACATCGGCAAGAGCCACAACGGACTGAAACTCTACGCCATCGAGATATCAGACAACCCAGGAGAGCATGAACTGGGTAAGAAGTATTGACTGGGCAAAATTATTATCGTTCTCATTTGGCTGTGCAACTGACATTTTATGTATCTATATATCTGGCGATGTAATGGAGATCTAGAAGCATTACTTTGCCATTTGTATGTATTGTAGTATTAGGGCTAGGGTTAGGGTTAGGGTTATGATCTTTATCACATGACCAGGCTTGGGCTGACACTTGCGTTTGCTGGAGATGCACATGCACATGCTTTTCTGGAAGGGATCTGCCTTTTTTCGTCGCCCAGGTGAGCCGGAGTTCCGCTACACCGCCGGGTCCCATGGCAACGAGGTGCTGGGCCGAGAGCTGCTCCTCCTGCTGATGCAGTTCATGTGCCAGGAGTACCTGTCTGGCAACCCACGGATACGGCACCTGGTAGAGGAGACCCGGATACACCTGTTGCCCTCTGTCAACCCTGATGGCTATGAGAAAGCCTTTGAAGTGGTAGGTCTGGCCGGCCTAACTGCCCTCACACGCCACTCGCGGCACACGCCGGTCTGATGAAAGGGGATCTGAAGCCGGACTGTTTTAATACAGCTTTCCGAATTAAATTTAGACATGCTACAGTGCATTTAACCTTCCTCAGATCTGCAAAATCATGTTTTGTTGATTTATTTTTGGACACTTGAAAGAAGAGAATGCCCTAATTTGTTGGGTCTTGAAGAATCAAGTCTTGTAGAATTGCATAAAAAAATCCCAGTGCTTTGTAGTGCTTTCTACTTATTTGGCAAAGACAGCTATTCTGGGTTTGGCATTCACTGCCAGAAGTGAAAACCTTTCTAAGAATACTTAATTGTAAATGTATTTCAATCCATAACATTTAAATGTATAATATGAACTTTAATGATATGCAAGCCTTGTTGAAATGGTTTTGTATTGTGGCTTGTGTTCTAAAGATAAGGCTGGACTTGCCAACCTGCTATATAGTAAGTTGATATGCAAGGCTGCAAGATGGATTTTGCTAAAGGTAGGATCAGCAGTTATAGCTTCTTTTCCATCAACTATTTTGTCCTATCCAATACCTAGAGGCCTTTCCCTGTATAACAATAAGCAGATATTTGTAAATTCAATGTTAGTGGATTAGCTTTTGGTTGGGACTGCTGACTATGTTACGTGGGTGTAGTATAATAATATTGATCATGCTTTAATATATCATGCTGTTTTATTGTATTTCATTGGATTCTATTTTTTCTATTGTAACACCTTCGATTTTGCTCAGGGTTTTTGTGTGATGTCCATTTTATATGCTTTCAGTGAATAATGAACTTGCATAACACCATCCAACATGCTGTAGGCCATGGTGGACAATGCACATTAGTGATTAAGATACTTTTGATACAGTGTATTTCTGTCTCTTCCACTCAGTGGTATGTAGCTGTCAGCAATTGTATTCCACCGTGCTTTCATTGTTGTGCACCTTCAGGGATGAAATGGCTGCTCATTTTTTAGCACATGTGCATATTTTTCTGCCTAATATAATAAATCAATACATGGTACATATGGCAGGAATGCCACATTTTCTCTCTTAATTGCGTTTTTAGACATGCCTGTATGTGTTCCCGCACTGTCTCAAGAGCGGCTCTTGTGTTTTGAAGAGCAAGATGTTGGCAGGCTTTTGATGAGAGGAAAAACATCACAGGGCCGTAGTGTCACATTCCCTAAACTTTTGTTGTTTGCACATGTCATTTAGAAAACTGATCGTTAGTAACAAGCAGAGCTACATGAAGAGGAACTGCAACAGTGGCAGCAGAAGTGATGGAGTGGAAGGGAAAATTTGCTCTGCTTCATTTAGCTGGATTCCCTCTCTGTAAAAAAAAAATAAATAAAAGATTTGCTGGCAGCACTGTGCCATTGCGCTAAGTAGAACATGTTGTGGCTTCTTTTCTCACTCTGTATGGGAATATTCATTAAGCAAGTAGTTCACAGAAAGCCATCTGAGGACCTCACATACTGTATGAACTGAGTATGTCTCCTGAATTCCTAGAACCTTTATGTGCTCTTGTGCATCTTATTGATGCATGTATGTGTATGGATTATTTGTATGTTTCTTTCATACAGTACTGATCAAAAGTTTGGACACACCTACTCATAGAAGGCCTTTTCTTTATTTTCACTATTTTCATACATTTTAGAATAATAATAGAGACATCAAAACTATAACACAAATGGAATCATGCAGTGACCAAAAAAGTGTTAAATCATCTTATGTTCTAGATTCTGAAAAGTAGCCAAAATATTTTTTAAGAAATCATTTTTTGGAAAGAAATTCATACATAGACATCAACTTCACTATATTTGTCTTAAATAAATTAATTTGTCTTAAATAAATTTCAAGCATTTAAGCATATATCTTTAGATGAAAATGTCTTTGAATACACGTTTCCCATTATCTTAATCAGGTGTGTCCAAACTTTTGACTGGCACTCTGTGTGGACCTGACCCTAACCCCCAATGCATTTCATTGGCTTCAACTCACCCACCTACCTGTCCACCACCATCACAAGGGCTCTGAGCTGGGAGGGTGGTCACTGGGTCGCTGGAGCCAGGACGGCCTGGACATCCATCACAACTTCCCCGACCTCAACTCCATCCTCTGGGAAGCTGAGGCCAAGAACCGGGCGCCCAAGAACGTGCAAAACCACTATGTGCCCATCCCCGAATGGTACCAGATGAAAAACGCCACGGTCAGTCAGGCAGGGGATTGTGGGACCCGTTTTTATTCTGCAATGTTTGTTTGATCTATTTGATGGCTTGCATTAATGCGTTTTCCCTTCTATGGTGTGCAACAGCAGCACAGCAAATGATAAACCATCGATACATGTAGTGGATACATGTAACCAGGATAATTTTGGTAAAGCTCCTATAAATATTTCTGTCCTGATGGTCTGTCAAATTACATGAATGTATATTTAAATGTCAAGGCAATGCACTCTCAAAACAAAAAAATAACTATATGTTTTCTTTGAATCCATCACATCACAAAGCTTACACTATGCTGTCACAAGAATCTGTCATAGCGAAAAAAAAATGTTGCTAAACCTTAAAAAGGCCTAGCATTGGGTAACAGCACAACTTAAATGGAAAAGGCAGAACTCCAATCATCAGTGATCAAAAGCACTCTCATCAGAGTATTCCGTTTCAAATAGCTGGAGTGGTTGCAACCTGCTTTTAGCAGGATTTATTTTTACTCTGGGATTTGCAGGAAAAAAAAAACTCCTAATTTGTTATTTTCCCCTTTTTAACCATCCAGAACTAAGACGTTAATACTTTTATTACAATATTCAATAATGAATGGACTGCAGGGGTTCCTTGCTGCTATACCATTCGAGCATAGTAACATCAGTATATCTCCCGAATACCTCTCCAAATGATGACAGGTTTTCCTGCAGAGCACCTTTTTCCTGTGATTTGTCCTGTGCCAGTGAAGCACCACGCCTTCCTGTCACTTTGGTTATTTGCCGGAGCGTGGAGTTTCACCCTAGTGTGCCACGGCACATGTTGCTGCCTGCTCCATAACAACGTCAAGTCATCTGCAATAGACTGCCGTGAATGGTGATAAATAATTACGACAGCCCTTATGGCATGCCCATGACGGTTAAAAGATGGTCGAAGTAAAGCGTTCCTGAGGGAAAAAAAAGAAAAAGACAAAATAACAGCTGTACTTATCAATGGCAGTTAGAGCCTGTGCTCAGCAGATCATTATAGCTGTAAATTTTGCATTATAATTGTATGAATTTTCTCTAAACTAATTTAAATCCGCATGTCTATAAAAAGACTTTCCCCTCCGCGTCGGGTTTCCTCGGTAACTCGGTAACCGTCGGTGACTCACTCGTTCTCATAAATAGCAGAACAGCTGCACACACCGGAGCTTTGTTCTGCCTAGGCAGAGCCCTGATTGTCAGATGCTCCCAGGAAGCTGTGCAAATTGTATTAATTTCCCTCAGTGTGTGGGATAGTATTTAGACATGAATGGGCTTTTAGAGATGTCAGCCTTGAGAGAGTGGGGGCAACATTGCTCCAATTTTCCAATTATGGGGAACGCACAAAATATCAATGAAAGCAATGAGACCTGCTGCAGTCCAAACACTCGCACTCGAGCTCTTGCAACTTTGCCAGTGATTCCGAACACCTGCTCTTTAAATGAGCGGTGGAGCAGTGATGGAGTGGTCACTGAAACATTTATAGCCCCCAATGGCAAAACTTCTCAGTTCCTTTCTGTCTTCAAGAGAAAGTTTTGGCTCCAGTTCAGTGCTAAGCTCTAGAGACTTTGATTTTTTATCACAGCCTGAACGGTGATGTCAGTGTTGCGGTTTTTGCTTTGGAGTTGTGGCGAGTCCGAATGCAAAGCCGCCCGTTCCTCTGCCCCGGCAGGTTGCCATGGAGACGCGGGCCCTGATAGCCTGGATGGAGAAGATCCCGTTCGTGCTGGGCGGGAACCTCCAGGGGGGTGAGCTGGTGGTGACCTTCCCCTTCGACATGACACGCCCCCAGGGGAAGACCCGGGAGCAGACCCCCACCCCCGACGACCATGTCTTCCGCTGGCTGGCCTTCTCCTACGCCTCCACCCATCGCCTGATGACCGACGCCAGCCGTCGCGTCTGCCACACCGAGGACTTCGCCAAGGAGGATGGCACCATCAACGGGGCGTCCTGGCACACGGCCCCCGGCAGTCAGTCTCCTCTTGACAAAGTGTCTCCCTCTCCTTCTCTCTCTTTCTCTCTGTCTGTTTCTCTCTTTCCATATCCCCCTCACTCACTGCTGTCCATCTATATCTCTCTGTCTCTCCCCCAGTCCTTCTCTCTCTCACTCTTTCCTGCTGTATCTCTCTCCGTCCCTCTCTCATTCACTAACTGCTGTCCATCTCCTGCATCTCACTTCCAGCAATTTGTTTGCCGTTTTTGAAACATTTTTTTCTCATGTCGATCACTTTGTTAGATTTTCCTTTCACGCTTCTGCCTTTGTTGTCGTGACCTCGCTCTACCCCCGGCCCGCGGAGCGGTCCCAGATGTGGCCGTGTCCTTACTTTAACTTAAGCTCTTGCTCTTTTGCGTCTGTCAATGCAATGCATTATTCATTCTGTACCTCAGCGGAGACATTTTCTGCTTTCCAAAATGAATACAAATACTGGGGGAATTATTTCAGGCCAAACAGATGTTTTTCAGGGAGCATGGACGTCTGAGGCATGCAGGCTGCAAGGTGCTGCAGTATAGGAACCATGGGGAGAGAGACAAATTGCTCCATTCTTAAGAGTCTGCTTTCCTTTTATAGTGACTCCCAGGCAGAGAGTAAGTGGAGATGTGGAATCTCTGCTTGATGTCTTAATTAGGCGGTTGGCCAACAGAGGGATTGTTTTCCTGTTTTGGCAGGTATGAATGATTTCAGCTACTTGCACACCAACTGCTTTGAGCTGTCCATGTACGTGGGCTGTGACAAATTCCCCCACGAGAGCGAGCTGCCGGAGGAGTGGGAGAACAACCGCGAGTCTCTGCTCGTCTTCATGGAACAGGTACCGAGACGGGAGTGGCACCAAGTTTACACATGAACACTCGCATGCATACACACACACACATACACACACATGCGCACACACACACACAAACAGCCGCAGACACACGTTATATACACGCACAGGCATGCACACAAAAAATACAAATATACAGAACATACAAATATTCCCACACAAATAGCACACAATAGCATCAACATGCTCACATGAACTGTATAAAGGTAATTTTTACTATCTCAAAACTCAATTCACTAAGGAAGTAAAGCAGCAGAAAGGTATGTGTGTGTGTGTGTATACTCTCTATATGAGTAACAGGACCATGGTTTGTTTACCTAGACCCAAGTGAATCTTGATCAGATTCACCTTCATTTAAATGAATGAGTCTGCATGGTATGAGTCATTATATTACTCTTTGTGGAGAACTACAGCATGGGAGACATCACACTGTCTGGGTAGCCTGTATGTATTCTCCTTAAACACAGATAAACATGCAACACTGTCAGCTTTATGCATAAACAGTGACAAACAAAGGTATTTTTGTTTGAGGTTTTGTCTTTTACAGGAATGATTATGCAAATGAGACAAACAATAAATTCAGGATTTAGATGTAATTCAGATGTAAATGAAGCAGACCCCACACATGTGTTCGTTATGCACTTGAAATACACAAACAGGTAGGTGGCTTACCATAGATTTATATAAAAAAGAAAATATTGCATTTGCATATGTAGACCTGAAGCCTGTTTTCAAATTCTTTCAGTATTATATGTTATTTAACACTTCAGCTATTTTCATTGATTCTTCACAAGTGCTAGAAAGTAAAAAAGTAAATGTATGTATACATTATTAAAACAGATTTTAATATATATGTACATATGTGTATACAAAACTCAGGAAATGTGATGTGTGTCACATATGTAAAACAAGGTTTGAATGTATAGTCTTGCTGATGTTCATTGATGTTGGATACTAAAATGCACATCCCAATCCCAAGCGGCCGAGAAGCACACGGATGAGACTGTGAGGTTTTAGGAAGCTCTGGGGGCTTGCAGCGGCTCTGCAGAGACAATGTGTGCCTATGACTCACCCAGACAAGTCACCGGCTTATTTTCTGAGCTCCAGGGCAACTGTATCAGTTTGGTTTCTCATGCTGCTGGAGCAGAGAGGGGGGTGGAGGGAAAAGTTTATACTGTTCCCAGGACAGTGAACCTAGACGAGTATTGAGGTTTCTGGAGGAGGAAATGGTCAAAATGTTAAAATCAAATGTCAGGTGCACTGTTGTTCTCACCTTTTCTTCTGAGTCATGCCTTGGCTTCTGTGTAACTATAAAAAGAATTTTGCTGCAAAGACACCCTGGGTGATTCTGCAGTACCAGGAAGTGAAATCCAGTGAAAGTGTTTACTTGGACATACCAATAATTTGTGAATCGGATGATATGTAAATGGTTGATAAGGCCAGTCATTTTAAAATGGGTAAGAGCTGATTTTTGGTGGTTTTGGCGTGTTATATTCAACTTTATATTTTTTATAGACAATATGGAATTCATTTCAAGCTCCACTTGACCATAAGGAAAAATGAAGATTTTTTTCTGAGAACAGGCCTTAAGTATACTTTAATGTACTAATTGCTTCCTCCTTCTCTTAAAATAATGTTACTTTTGAGTTCTTGACGTATTATTCATATCTCAATTCAAATATTCCCACTAACTATTTATCCTTTTCACTTAAAGTATACCCAGGCATGCAGGTGTACTCAAATCAACGTTTTTGTGGTGTTTAATAACGTAAAGTGCAGTCATTGTCTTGAAATATAATCTCATTTTCAGCCTTGGGGAAGTTTATACTGAACTTCTCTCATTGCAAAAAGTGTCAGATATTTCTGAAAATAATATTACTTCTGGGGCCCAAAGCACATTTACATTATGGGTCTGTACAGCTGGATAATTGTCTGAAATGCTTATATGGTCAAGAACAATTACAGATAGAATGCTGAGATAGGCTGATGAACATGTGTGGGCATTGCGTAGGAGGTTTCTTACGTGGTTCTTACCTGTCAGTCACAAAAACCTCAAGGCAAAGGCCAGGAAAAGACACTAAAGGGAGAATCTTAGCCTTTGTTATTGAACCGTGGCTTAGAAAGGCTATCATATCCTCCTATCCTTTCCTGTCCTCTTGGCATCCAAAACTCTGCGTTTCAACCTACGTACATAGCCCAAATAGTATTATGCAACCCTCTCCAGTCTGAGAGGAAGGTATCTGAATCTACGTGTATGTTTGCTGGGCAGGCTAGGAGTAATATGATGCAGCAGCAACAATAGCAGCCATTTCATAGTAATGTCAGTGTTACGGTTTTATCAACTGGTCTCCTGAAGGTCCTGTCAATTAGAATGGTTGGACAACATCACCAGCTTCAACAGCATCGCAAAAAAGAGGAATGGCGTCACCCTTGGAGTGATCGCTTTTCATGACCAGTATGTGCTCAGATTACAGTCCAGTCCGGATCTGCTGGCCAATGCCCATTCTCTGTAGATGAACACATACGCTGAAACTAACATGCAGTCCCGTTCATCATCTTTGCAGAGAAAAAAAATAATAGATTTCTCTGCTGCACCGTTTACCATTCCACTGGTTGTTTTGTATAATTCTGCAAAATTGTATTATTGATCAGAATGTCACAATACACTATCTCTATATCTGTCAATACACTGTCTTTGTATCTCACAATACACTGTCTCTCTGTCTCTGTCTCTCCCTCCCTCTATTTCTGCTTATTTAGCAGATGCCCTTACCCACAGTAAGAATTGCAAAGACTATAGGCAGTTTGATTGGTTCCGATACCGTTAGTTCAGTCCACAGATGCCAAACAACAGCTGTTGTTATGATTGATTCAGGGACAGGAAAGTAATGGTTTTGGGATGACAGAAATCAAGGCGTTCGCTGATGACTGTAGTGAAATAATGGAAATTTCAGTAACTGCAGACTGTGCCTATCGGATCTGTTGCCAATTCTCCCACACAGTGACTCAGAGAGCTGTTCAGATGCCACTCATCTTAAATACCTTATGGCTAAAAATACTACTTTTTAATTACTGCTGAGCATAAGTGCCTCCCACACATATTCATGATTTTCTTAAGACTTGGTTAAAAATGTTAATTATAGCCTGCTTATTTATATTATGACATATGCCAGCAAGTACGTCATTGCTGATATGTTTTTTAAATACTGGCATGGATATTATTTAATGTTATGATATAATTCAAATGGGCAACGGGATAAATGAATATGAATAGTGATTGTAAATTTTGTTCAGTGTTTATTCTGTAGTTGTGAATTGATCCCCTGTAATTACCATGTTGATTAGAAGGCACCATTATAAAATATTTGTGTGAATGCTTACGCATAGCCTTTCGGGCCAGTTTAACTGCATTGGCTGGTGCTCCACTTTATACTCTAGGTGCATTGCTCAGGTTTTGTTCTTTTAAACCTTATGATACTCAATATGATAATTAATATGATACATAATCAGCATCAACGGAGATCGTTGCTTTCAAGTGTCTTTGTTTAGTGTTGGTTATCCTTGAGCTCAATCTGTGTACAGTGTACAGTTTTAAAATTTCTCTTAAAAAATGTATGTCCTGCTTGAAAGCTGTAAGTAAGCATTGATGTCTGTCCCTCTATGAAACCTCCAATGCTTAATGACAACAGTGTCAGACAAACAGCTTCCTAGCTGAACAGCTGTACATTGAAATTAAAATGACATTTTTGTTTGACCTACAGCAAAGAGCGCTCCACACATTTGTAGACATACTCCTGTAAAATGTAATGAAAACAGACAGGTTTCACTTCCAGTTAACTCTTGAATGAGAGACAAGAAATCAATTTTACTGAGCTAACCAGGTTGAGACAGAAGTTCTGCTTGCGCAATTATTGAATGCTGATAGATTAATTGTGAACATTTATTGATGTGCACTGTATTTACTGAACATACTGTATGTTCCCATAAGGTGTGTGTCTGAGTGTCTGTGTGTTTGTGCATGTCAATTGTGTTTCTGTCTGTGGCTATGAGTGTGTGCATGTGCGTGCATGTGTGTGTACGTGTGTATGTGTGTGCGTGTCCACACTGGTTTCTCTGAGGGTGCTTATTGCCATCTCCTGTATATTCAGGTGCATCGTGGGATCAAAGGCATGGTGAGAGATACGCAGGGGCGGGGCATCGCCAACGCCATCATCTCTGTGGAAGGGATCAACCACGATATCCGCACAGGTGAGATATCGTGGTTGCCAACCACTCTTATAGGCCTCAAATGCATTTCTAAAGGCCCTTTCAGACATGCACTGAAAGCCGGAACTTATCTAGCCATTACCCGGAGCAGCTGTATGTGAGAACACAAACGTCCGAATCAGTCGGACTGGACATGAGACGCACTTCACTCTGCCAGCTCCCTAGTACAAAGTCCATGCAATGTCAGATTGAGTCCATGTGTGAATAGAGCAGGTCATGTTCCGGAGAATCCATGGCGAGCGAGTGGGCGTGTTGGTGACGTTTCTATCTTTCTATCATGCGAATGGCGCGAAACCAGAAGAATACAAATATCTGCTTCGTACTCTTTTCTGCGTGCCTGTATATTGCTTTCCACTCTTTCGTTGACATTGCGGATACATCCAAATACGTGCTATTTTGAGTCCAATGATCAGATAGTTAGCTATAGCTATACTGCCAAAACTTGTCTCTCACAATGATTAATAACGTTGGTTAGTAGTTTATTATCTGGTGAGTAGCTAGCTAAGCTGTAGCTAAGTAATAGTGATAGAGATAGTAGGATAGGTGAACTGGTAACCTAACATTACATAGCGAACAACAAAAACTTACCTTATTGTTATAATAAATGTATAGTTAATAATAGATTATGTGTACCGGTAGCACCATTTGGATGTCTATGTGTGATATTTTTTATAGGCTACCCAAAAGTACAATAGCTATGTTAGCTTGCTCCTCCTCTGTGCCACATTATGTGCCTGCACCACCGAAAGATAAGACATTGAAAAGAAAAATCCTGAAAATACTTCAACTCGCGAATACTTTTCGTGAACTTGTCAATACTTTTCACTTGTGAGAATGCAAGTGGTGTCTAACTGGAAGATACCACGAGGAAATCTGGACGTCTCTAAACTCGCAATGATTTCACACGACAGTGTAACATACTACAAATGTAATCATTAATGGTTGCATACTGGGTACTACATTGAAAAATGGCATGCAGTACACAGTATATACTTGTGTAGTACGCAGTACACAGTATGCAGTAGGCGGTTTCGAATACAGCCAAAACAATTTCTGCAGCGTACTTTTTGCGTCATGTCCTGCCTCCTGCACGCTCTACCCAGGCGCCACCCCTCATCTAAACCAAACCGGAGTATTTCCAGTAGGTGAGAACGTGTCTGACACGGACAAGCTCCTGTCGTGTGCTACATGTGTGAAAGGGCAACTCCGGACAATGTGCGGACCTGATTCTCCGGACATTGTCCGAAGTTCATATGTGAAAACGGCTCAGTACTGGCCCCTTTTCTCCATCCTTGTTTGTCTCCAACAATGTAATAATAGATTCTGTTCTGCTTGTTAAAATAATCATTTGGAAGGAACAAATAACAATTTTCCTAACACCGTTAAATAAAATATCATTTTAGTGCCAGCGGTTTTTAGCCACAACATTTTTTCAGGCCTTTTAAAAATCATCAAATGTAGTATCAGAATGTTTTGGATTTGAGACAACCAGTTCAATGTGAACAGTACAGCACAAAGTCAGCATGGACTCAGTAATGTGCTGCTTTGATTTAATTCCAGCTCTTTCAGCTGACAGCACATAACACACAAGAACACATCACTCTTAACAATATAGAAGGGAGGCTAATATAAGTGTGTAAAAGAGGGTGCTCTTCTGTTGAGCTCCTCTTTGGGATTAAATGATTGGTCAATGTGCTTGCTCAGATACTGATCAGATAGTGATCCAACCTCTACGAGACAAATCCTGGAAATAACAGCACCTGGCAGTTTTCTTGGAAATCATAACCTTTATTATTAAATATCAGCAGTAATCACAGCACTAGTAATTGTGCTAAATTATCCAAAAAATGTTGTTCTTTTCACCTTGTAAATTGTTCGTGAGTCCAGTTTATATTTTGTAATAATAAAAAAAAAAACAGCAAGACCTGCTCCAGGGTTTACGAAAATCTTATGACACGTCAATCATTGCAACTTAATCCCAGCAGGTGAGTCATTCTCCAATCTCCAGGCAGGTCTTACTCCCAATAACGTGATAAAGATGTGTATAATACTTCCAACGTCAAGCAAGTGCAGTGTTACACAGGGATGTGGATGACGTGAGTAGCTGTCTCGTATTAACCTCCGCTTGCCTTTAATCCGGTATTGATGTCAGCAAAATGTTCTTTAAATGAGGTACATCTAGCAAGCCATATAATACTTGTACATTACATTACGGTCATTTGGCAGACGCTCTTATCCAGAGTGACACTGCTTGTGTGAGCTCCATGTTAATTGTTTACGCACTCAACCACAGGTGCAAAAATGGAAGCCAAAAATGTCTGGCACCAGATTTTAAAATACAAATGCAATGTTGAAAACCCACTGGTCTTATTACGTTGTGTTAATGGTAGTAAAATACAAAGGCCTGACCTTTTGATTTTCAAGCTGATAAGCAATTGTGCTAAAGCAATGTGTATGTTCAATGATATTATGCTGTGTCTCTTCGAATGTCAGTTGCTTTGACATTATCTGTAATTGTGGTACAACATATGTGGATACAATTGTGGTCCAATTGTGGAGTAATTGTGGTACAACATATGCAGGTGCTGAAATGGATTTGTCAATAATAACTGATGAATATACAGTAACATATTCTGAAAGTTAGTTATTTTTCGTCATTGGAATATTGCTCATTGCTTCAGTACATCTATAATGTTTTCAAATGTTACAGCTAACTTGCATTCTTTCTGATGTTGCTGAATTGAGAAGGCCTTTGAAACATCAGAGCAGGTGGCCAGCTGACCCATGACATCAACTTGGCACATCATACATTGCCAAATGATGTGAATGATATTATCTGGTGAGATAAGAACTGTACAATACAGTATGTAGCAAAGCCCGTCTTTAATCTTTCAGCATAGAGGGTCTTTTATTTGTGCATGCATTTGGTTTTATAGTACTTGTACTAACAGGTTTTCAGTGTAGGTTATAATGACTCCATGCTTTTACCATAAGATGAATATGCAGGCAATTACAGTAGAGTGATATGGTGTGAGCATTTGTTTTGCTGTGATATACAGTACACTGTGTTGCTTAGGCAATCAAAAAAAATCAGGAATTCTCCACTGTGGGTGGGCTTTGTTTGGTCTTTGCACCATGGTCTTTTTTTAACAATGGATTGTGACTCCAATGCATTCAATGCAGTACAACAGCAAAAATGTCATACCTGACATAAGAATTTAGATCTGTCTCTGGAAACATATTCAAAAGTCCATAATGATACCTGATTACACCTTGTATGCATGTACTGTATATGTCAGATTTGTACCATGAATTATAATTTCTGTTTCATGAACTTGAATACACATTGGATTGGAAAGGGATAAGTGAGACGATCTTGTTATTAAATATTTGTTTATACACATGCAGTAATTACCTGTCATGTTCTTGAATGATTCTTGAGAAAGTCAAAATGCTGAATTTTCTTGATTTTTTGTGGATGTTACATGAAGTGACCTTAAATGGTGTCATTCTTACAGCCGTTTCCTGTTACATAGCACTCCGCATGACTAGCTATGTCCAAACGTCCCCCTGACTCACCCCCACACCTCCCAACCCCCACACCCCCCGAGGTGATCTGAGGTGGGATGCTGCTCTCTCAGAAGAAGACAAGTTTTATGCTCCCTTTGGATATTTGACCTGTCTTATTCACGTCTGTACATCTGTCACATGCATTTTTCTAAATAGCTTATCTGCCCAGGAACACTGAGTTCTTTGAGTGATCCTTGTGTGTGAGAGGACAAAAAAAGAAGCTCTCCCATCGTACAACAAGTCATCTACCACCCTGGCATTTTCACTGGCAGAGGGTACAGCATTCAAAGGCTCCCCTTTCAGCAGGTGTGACTGTAATAGCTGGTGGTAATGATGTGCACATATACTGAGTATCTCTGATGCAACACCCCCACCAACTCCAGCCGCCTCCCGCACCCCCATCGCCACCCACCCCCGAGCCTTCTTTCGCTCTTCCTTTATGAGGGAGTACACTTAATGATGAGATATGACTCACAAAGCCTCTTTCAAATGCGGGTTTAGACTTTATAATTGAGCTTCAGGGCAAATGGTTCTTAATTAGTCAGACCTTTGGCTTTTCCCAAAGGTGGTTGCACAGCAGTCAGAAATAAAAGAAAAACAGAATCAGAGCTACTCAGCTTTTTTTTTTTGCATATCAAACACACAATTATGTGCATACATATATCAGTTACAGATTTGTTCATTTGTCTTGGATTGGCAGATCTGAATTGTTCAATTTCAGAATTTTAGATAATCATCTGAAAATCAATAATTAAGGTGCGTTGGATTGTCCTCAAATGGCAAAAATCATTGTGAGTCAGACATGAGAAAGAAAGAAAGCAGATTTTGAATCTTTATTAGTGCAGTGAGATTAAGAGTTGCTGGTGAGGTCTGGACTGTAACAAGAATCTGATTGAAGACTGAGATGCTTTAAGTTCAGTAGCTTCTGATTACTCCGGAATCAGTTTGCGAATGTTTATGTGAATGTTTAAGTTACACTATGAATAACAAAGATAATGACAAAGATAAAATATATAACTGCAGATAACTGTAAAAAATGACCTCAGATGATAACAAGTGTGATGTTTATACAGCATCCCACCACCAAAGCATGTCTACCCAAGCAGTGCTAAGTATTAAAAAAAAAAAGGCTTAGGTCATAATATATGCGGCTATGCCAAAAACAACAACACCAAAAGACACAACAGATCGTTATTCTTGTAGTTTATGAAGCAGTTACAGTCATCACTCCCAGATGTTATCGGGCCTTAGGTTGGAAACAAAACAAATAATAAATAAATAAGGCTTCCCAGGTCCTCGGCTTGATCACAGAGCCCCCTGCTCACAGCGGTGCATCCCACGCATGGCCTCGCCTGGAGGAGATGAAGCAGGTAGATTGGGCATGACAATGCGCGGTGCTATTTTTAATGCGGATGAGGAAAAGAAAAAAAAAAAGCATCTGCCATTTTGAAAAGTGGAACACAGTCAGACGCTGTTCCCTTCTCTCCTGTGTCCCATTTGATTCAGCGGTATCGTCGTCGCTGCGGCATACTTTGGGTTGCTTCTAGGCATTCCGAGGTGTGGCGTTACTGTTTGTGGGCTTGTGTTGTTTTTTTTGGGAAGGTTTTATTGCAAAGGTTTCAAAAGAAAAAAAATAGTTTTAAATATTGAATAAGAATCTTTCATCACATTAAATTACTTTCCATTCATTTAGCATACGCTCTTATCCAGAGCGACTTCCAGCACAGAACAGTAGCCATGCATCTATACAAGTTGCATGAGCAACAGTGTCAGACCAGGCTAACACTCCCAGACCAGTGAGAGTGAACATAACACTGTTCAGGCCCTCCCACAAGTTAACATGCGCCGACCTGACTCGACATCCTAGAAACTACATCAGTCTACATCACACATCATACATCAGTCATTAGATCACAGAATCTAAAACGCATCGCAGTATTGCTGACACGTAGACAGGCCTAATGTGGATGTTGTGGAGGGCGGTGGGTGTAGTGGGAAGGAGCAGGGCTCATAACCGGAAGGTTGCTGGTTTGGTTCCCCTCTGGTGCACTGCTGCGTAGCCTTGGGCAAGGTACTTAACCCACAGCCGCTTGTTAATATGCAGCTGTATAAATGGATAATATGTAAAAACTGTAACCTGTGTAAGCTGCTCTGGATGAGAGTGTCTGCTAAATGCCAATAATGTAATGTAATGCTGTACTTCTGTTCGGTTCTCTCCAGCTGCATACACAAGGCAGCCATATTATATACACGGCAGAATGGCATTTCTTTGCTCCATCTTGCAATTTCTGTGAGTTAAAAATGTTACATGGAATGTTAAAAACAGTACAGAACAGTTTTTGAGATGATATGGACCAGTGCCGATTCAATACAAACACTTACTGTATGCTTCACACCAGCACTTCCCACATGCTTTAAACTTTTTTGAGGACATTTGTAATTATAGCAACATGATTTTCTTGTATAAACATTTATAATGCATACTAAAAAATATTCACCTGCGAGGCATACATTGCTGTGACTACCTGTGTATGTACCTTGTTTTTGTCAGTTAGAGAATGGCTGAGCAATTTGCCCGCCAGTCAAAGACTTGGGATGGGGCACCGCTGATAATAAATAAATAAGTGAATAAATAAATAAACAGTAATATAATAATTTCCACAAATCAGGGAGCACTGACATTTTAATCATAGATGGTATTTAACTCAAATGTCTTCTCTTTGAAAATATT
Organism: Megalops cyprinoides; assembly: GCF_013368585.1. Lineage (NCBI taxonomy): Eukaryota > Metazoa > Chordata > Actinopteri > Elopiformes > Megalopidae > Megalops > Megalops cyprinoides. Next base: position 53,404,758 of record NC_050583.1, read on the forward strand.
GCAGAAGATGTTTAGGATTCCACCCATTTGTGGAAAAGGCTTCAGGCAAACGAGAGCATTTCAAGCCACTTACTTAGGCATGTTTCCCAGTTATCATTTTATTAAGAATACCCTTCCTGTTGTTAGGAACTGGCCTGTTTGCCCTCGGGGAAGAAAAGACTGAGGGGATGAATTTAATTATCATCCAGTTGGGGGAATTTAGTAGAACATGAGATGACTTTGTGTTTGAGTACACACACATTCACAAATACATACACGCTCCCTCACACACTTATTCCCATACACAGATAATCACTAACTCACTCACACACACACACACACACACACACACACACACACACACACACACACACACACACACACACTCTGACATATGTATACATATACCTATACACAAATTCTCACTCACGCACTCACACACACACACACACACACATTCACAATCTCACATACATAACACACGCACTGATGTGTGCATACTGACATACTGAACTCATAGTGTAGTACTCACATAGTCTTACACACACACACACACACACACACACACACACACACACATACATACCCTGTTCTTTTAACACGCACAATCACATTTCATTTTGTGTTCTCCCTTTCCAGCGTCGGATGGGGACTACTGGCGCCTGCTGAACCCCGGGGAGTACAAGGTGACGGCAAAGGCCGACGGGTACACCCCCACCAGCAAGGTGTGCGAGGTGGGCTACGAGATGGGCGCCACCCGCTGCGACTTCGTCATCACCCGCACCAACCTGTCCCGCATCAAAGAGATCATGGAGAAATTCGGCAAGCAGCCCATCAACCTGCCCGCCAGACAGCTGCAGCACCGTCCCAGACAGAGACGCCTGGGGACATAGGGGACACCGGGGAAGTGGGGGGGGGGGGGGGGGGGGTGAGAGAGACAGACGCGGAGGGTAAAACTCACGGCAAACTGTGCTTTCATTGCGGCTGTCCGGCGGACTGAAAAAAGACTGATCCTCACCTACTCATTCTGAGTTTGTTGGTGCCATTTGATCGGATGACGTGGGTGGAAAGTTCTGAACGATATCTCATTCTCCTTTGCAACAGGCTGCGGTCTTCTCTACCTTAATGTAAGCTTTAAGAGACCGTGGCAGGTTTGGGTGTAAGGTGTTCTTTCATGAAAGCTGTTAAAATAGTTATTAAACAACAAAGGCAGGCACATATTTAATCACTGTGTCACCCTTTCTGCAGTTCATCCTGTTTACTCCTATTTTAGGGGTACAACATCTCTGCCATATTCTAGAAGCCTGACACTGCAATTATTCACGTCACAACCTACTACAGTAAGCGGAGAGTTGTCATTAGGGCGTGGCACTTGACTCACCTGTTTCCCATACAGGATGAGAACTAATTCCACATGGAAAAGGCATTTTTTTTCTGTGTTAAGACTTTCCTTACACACTGTCATGTGATATGCTAAGAACTTGTAATATGCAATACACCAAAATACCCTGTAACGAAGCCTCTCATAATTTACACAGTAAGTTATGTTTCACTACAGCACCTTTTACAGTGCTATATTTTACCTGATTTTACAATGCAATATTCAATCTAATTAAATGGCAAACAGAAATGTGGTTAAATGAGCTACCTAATATTTGGTTTGTTTTCTTTTTTTTACATGCAGCAAATATTCCAACAAAGAGACATTGATTTCGGATGCAGTGGTTCTATATTGCACTATGTTTATGACTCAGTAGGCCAGATCAAAACATACTAATACTTGATATGGTATGATTTCAAATGCATTTGGCCTCCTATTAAAGATGATCTATGATTTGGGCTGTATTCTTTGCTTCCCCAAGTCTCTGAAAACTGTGCTTTCTCTTTCAACAGAACTGCAGGCTCTTACCCTGTATATTGTATGGCTTCTCAGTTAGATGTCTCTGCTGAAAGGAAACTGGACAAACTAACATATAATTTAAAGTTAAAAATATTTATATTCATATTTTAATATGTTAACAGTGTATTCCATCAGTATCCAGCTTTCAGATGTCGGCTTTGACAGCTTCATGTTAACATGTTATATAATGGAATTTTCGATTTATGCCTTTGAATACATTAATCAATGCCCAACCTTACAGAGTACTGATAAATTATTATAGCTGAAGACAGTTAACCGGGTATGTTGATTTTGCAGTGCTACAGACAATAAATATGCCATGTGAAATGAACTTGGACTCGCTTCATACCTATGGGATATTTACAGGATCTGTTCATTTTGTGCATTCAGAATTTTAAGTAACACATAATTTATAACTGTAAAGCTTTATAAATGCAATTGGTCAGTAGGCATTATCTATTACGTGTGTATGCAGAAATCCTACACAGCTATAGCACCTTACTATTAAGGGATTGCAACATTAGTGTAGTGTCTACAGCAGGTGTTCTCAAGTCTGCTTACCAAACCTTTACTCACTCAGCGCTCCTTGTTGGTTGAAAATCTGGTAAAAGCATTTCTATGTTCATTCAAAAAATACGTGAAAATCTTCTTTCTTTAGCAATTCTTTTTGCTGGCAACAGGGGTTATTAATAATGAATGTCCAAGTATTATGTAATTTGATGAGCTCCAAAACTACACTGAATGCTGTGTGTGATGACTCATCATAATGCTATTCATACTATTGCACATGGGGTGATGGAAGTGTTAGTCAAGGATGTGAACATGCAACACAGCAGGTTTCACTTCCGTGTCTCTCCCTGGGCTTACCATTGAAACAGTTCATACGCGTGACGTCGGCATACTGCGTTCCCATGTTGCGTGCTTCCCAGCGTAATTTGCAAAACAGTTAAGAGCTGTATTCGTCATGTAAAATGCAGGATGTTTAATAGCGTGTTTGTTGCAAGTTCTTAATAAATTCAAAAGTATAAAACATAGTAGTGGTCAATGGTTTGTCTGTGTTATGTCTTTCTTTCACCTGCTGAACACATGGGTTACCTCTGACCCCAGCTTCAGTACTGATGCCTCACTCTCTACCACTGCAACCTCGCTCCATTTCATACATTGCCAAAATGGCTATTCGGCTCTTGTTGGGAGAGTGAGTCTGATCCAGAGTTTACAAAGAATGTATAGACTTTTTTTTAAGGTGTAAAACGCAGCATTAATGTCTTCAAGAAAGATGTTTTCTCTTCTGAAATCCCTGCCAACACATTTCCACAGCACAAACTGAGCAACAGAACTTGTGGAATTGACCTCAAAACACATGCTAAAGATTCCTATATCTAGCAATCATATGTGGTCCCTAATCAAGCTGTCAGTAATGGAGTGCATTTTCTCTGTGCATGTTCTTGGCTGGGCTGCCAGCCAATGTTCCTCAGTATATACTGTCAACAGAAATGTCTAAATGATATCAGCAAATAAAATGGAATAAAGTGGAAAGCTTTATACTAATACTGGGATCAGATAACTTGTCACCAATCAGCTTTATCTGCGAAGAATTTTGCTATGAGCAATGCAAGACTTATGTACATGTACAGCCAAAAGACGTAAGTCTTATGTTATGACAACCTGAAACTGAAGTTTCAAAACGATGTAAACAGCTTCCTACAGCAAGACCTGCCATCTGTTCAGCTAAACATTGAAAGAAAGTGAAATTGTCACAACGTTTCAGATTATATGTAATTCAACCTTACATAGAATCATTTCATCATTAAAAACATTTTAAAGTGATTTGAAGGCCCTCTTTGTAACAACGAAACAAGTAAATCAGAATATAAAAGTTCAATTTAACCATCATACAGAATTGTAAAGCATATTCCTATTTTTCATTTATTCTTTTCTTTTCTTGTACAATATCATGTCTACCCAGCTGTCTGAAGCACAAGGCGCTAATTACCCAGCATCCTCTGGTGCTGTCACGGGTGCCTGCACACCAGCTTCGAAAGGCAGCCGCCTCCTCATTCCGGGGCTCGCGAACCTGCAATTATGGGAAACCCTTAACTCCCGGCAGCATTTATTGTAACCTTCTGGGGTTATCAAAAAAGCGTGCCATACACCTGTCATAATTTCACAAGAGCAGTGGGTGAAAAATATGTTAAACAGTTACCAATTATCTCCTCTAGTCTCCCACCATTTGTTTTGGGGGCTATTTTACAGTTTTGAACTGTGCTCTTGCTCTTAATGAAGATTAAAATTTCTGTGAAATAATGGTACCAGTTTAAAAGGAAGTCAGAGTTGTCATTTTCTAAATTTGTTTGTCAAATCATATTGTCTTTAGCTTCACATTTTGTAGTTTAGTTGTGTAAATATTTGAGGGGAATTATGAGAAATGTTTGGTACAATGGTGTCATGTACATTTACTGTCAAAATTCCTGATTCATATCCCCAGCACTGGGCAAACTCAGATTGTTCACTGCTTTTTGGTACAGCATTGGCATTGCTCACTGCGTATCCATAGTGTTGTCTTATGCATAAGAAAAGTCTTATAGCCACGCTACTATGAGCAAAGAAGGCTTCTCCAGTATTTTTACCCAGTGGCCAACAGATTGCCCATAGCAGTGTGCTCACTGCACCACAGATTTTGCTCAATAAGCATCCATGTCACAGAATTAACACCCTGAAAATGCTGTGTTTCCACATACAGTGCCTCACAGCATCTGATGAGTTGTCACCTATATCCTATGAACTGCCGTGCTGTTGGAAGGTGGGAAACGTCCCGTTAAATGAGGGCCCAGACCAACTCTTCGATTTCAGACTCCCACATGGAGGGAAGCAGAGGTGTCCTGGAGACCGCTGCAATCGCTCCTGCGAGCCATAATGATATGCAGATGTGTGGGAAGAGGGAGACTCCATCTGACTTTGATAGCGGTTCAAAGGCCAACGCTTCCTCTGGAGCCGCTCCAGCCTTTGAAGTGAGCATTTGCCTGCCTGGATTTCACAAAAAAAAAAAAAAAGACTCTCCCTTACCCCCTAATTCAGCTGGCGTGCCTGTGTTGATAAATAGATTTAGGTACACAGATGACCTGATGAGGCATGAGACCGGCCAAACGTGGAGAGATTAGCACTTAAATAGAGATGAAGAGAGATATAAATGTCTCAGGAGAATAACTCTCACAACACGACAAACAAACTGAAGGAGTCAAACCCAGTCATTTTCCAATAAAGTACATTTTCAATGTCCTGAATTAAAGTTTTGAGTTTATTGTATATAGGGGCATTTATATAAGATTATTTAATTAACAACAGAGGTCTCAGTAGAAACAGTATGAAATGCCAAGTTTCAATGAGCTTACCAAAGAAAGGAATTTGCACACTTTTTGTACATTAAATAAAGCACAATTCCAAAACCTTGTTTATGCTGACTTTTTCCTTTGAAATTCTTTGAAGTAAAGGGTAACAAACCAAATGGTGTTCTGAGTGTTTGCCAGAGTGTCGCAAGAGGAAAACAACACCAGAACAGACACAGCATGTACAACTCAAAACAGCAGTGATTTTAGTCAGCAAAGTAAACAACAGCGCTACCATTGAAAACTATTTAAATTAACTAAACCAAACCAAACTAAACCAAACCAAACCAAACCAAACCGCTAATCACCTTCTAACCATTGTCTTTCCAATGCAAGAAAAAGTTATTGCAGGGCAAAGTGAATCAGGAGCAATTACCAAGTTCACTGATTAGGTCATATGAGTCTCTCCAAGTCTGTGATTGGGTCCTTCACCAGTTATGATGATAAATCCATGATCATGTGGAATGGAAAACAGGAAGTTATCTCTGAGTCCAGGCAAGCTCTGCCACCTGTGTGCGTGATTGGCTCAGCAATTCTTCTCAGTGCATCTGCATTGGTAGCTAGTTTACAGCAGTAGGTCGGTGGATATTGGTGACTCTTGGCTCAGCCTGAAATATGAGGGGCCAAACCGACGATATTCACTGCTGTTTCCTGGCGTTCGGTATATCACTCAAGTCAACGGTTTAACACATGTGAACACTGCATAAACCCTCCAGGTATGCGTAACATGGTGTGATGTCACTCATTGTCAGCCACTGCTGCTCCTTCATCGGCACCAGCAGCAGTATGCTTGCAGCATGATTGTCACACTGTTGATCCATCCAAACAAAAGTCAACAGCCGTGATCCATTTTCTAGGTGCAAGTTATTGTCATTCCATCATAATGGGTTATAGATTGGGGAACTGTCTCTACACCCATGACAGTCTCTCTCAAGAGTCTATAACAACAGAAAATCAGATGTATATGTGCCAAAGCTCTAATGGTTGTCTCTGTGTTAGAGCCCATCTAAAAATAAGACAGCTATAGTGTCAGGAAGCAGCTTGTGGAGGGAGAAAATCATTTTGGTAATCGCATCATTTTGATTACTTTATCTTGACTGCAGGATCTAAGGTGTTGGGTGCTGATTCAAATGGTTGTAACAACAGACTGAGACATATACAACAGCAGAAAAAGTCTCTTGATGGGAGACTGAGGGTTTCATGAACTCCCAGATGAACAGAATTTGACTGAGGATCTAGATAATGGCTTATCACTTGCCTAGCGTATCAGCACGTGTATCAACAGGTACCACCGACTCACGACACCGATCTTTGCTCAGCGGGACCATGCCAGTAAAAAAAAAAAGGACACCTGATGGAACTGCACGTCTGCCTTTCACAGATCATCCATCATCGCTCGCAGTGATTTAATGGGTGTTTGTTTGAGAGCACGGCATGAGAAGGAACAGCTGCCCAGAAGCAGCAGTTGTCCCTGCGACAGAGCCCGAAGCTCAGGCCAGCCTCCCCTGAAGGCAGCATCGAGTGCCAGAGGTGGGGATCATTGCTGGGAATGACTGTCGTTTACAGCTCAGGGTTGTGTGGCCGTTGTTGTCTTTTCATTACTGAGTGCAACATGGTGCTAGCAAACAAAGCAGGCCCAGAGGCAGAAACTGTTGCAGGTGGCAGGAAAACCAGGCTGCCTTTTCTTAGAATGACTGTGTTTTTCTAACAGCTTTCAGAGTTCTTTTACTTCAATACATGTTGCTCATGGACATCTGTAATTTGTAAACCATGACAAGCTCTTGACTCCACTCCACAAATGTCTGGCTTGATAGGTATAAGAGTTTGGAAGTTACTACCTAGGCAAGTACCTATTAGCTGACTAGCACAATAAATCAAGCTAGTTTATGTAACTAATTGTATGATGGATATCATCCATTAACCACCAGTGTTACTGTAAGTCATTAAAGTCTGCTGACAGCAGCAGCTAGAATTGTATTGTGTTTTTAGTAGTCACTGTGAACTACGAGATATTAATATATCATAAAATGACCTGTCATTTTCATTTTATCATAATTGGTTTGTTATCGCCTCTGCCTCGGATCATCCATGGTGGAACCATAAATGTAATGAATATTTCACCATGTGAGGAGAAAAGAATGTAGATATACATTATTTGCATATCTACTTATCATTTCATTATGCACACACACTGATAGCACATTTAACTGAAAAATCAAATACTTATAAAGAGCCACTGAAAACTATGCACATTTAAAACATTTCTGGTAAGAACAACACTCTCCAAGAATGGATCACTTTCATTTAAACATTACGAATTTATTTTGATAAATTTACAATAAATAGATTCCAACACTGTCTGCCTTTAACAAAAATATATATTACCATTTTTTTACATGGCTTCACACATCACGCACAGCAGAGGAAACTGAAAACACTTTTTATTGTTTTTAACAACACAAAATTATTCAGAGTGCCCGGAACCATGTAATGACCAAAATTGTCATCTGATAAGTTTTTTATGTTTACAGGGGCAGTCTGATTTTAGACATGACTGGTGAAGTACACTTATAGCTGAAGTGAAGGACTTGACTTTAACACAAAATATCTCCGTTATGCTTCCACTTGGCAAATGCAAGAGGAATAAGTTGATTTTGTATATAGAAACATGGACGTCTTTTATGAACGTCTGAGTTGTATATGTCAACAACTTTGGTTGCATCATTTTTGTTGTCACTGATAATGCAGAGAATTGAAAAAACTGAGGCATTGAGGCCCATATCATGGGTGCTTTAAGGGCCTGTCTTAACCTTAAAGAGCCCATTTATGGAAGTGGGCCTTCTTCTGTCATTCATTCATTTCAAGCTTGAAATTAAAGATAAAGGCTGTGAAAGTAACCAGGTAACTATCTGATATAGCTGCACAGCACAATAGAACCTACCAAAACATTTGCACTGCACCATCACAGCTTATGTAATAATTAAGGAACATACTCATGGTGTTATAATAATGAAAATAAGAGGTCATGTATGTATTTCATGATAATAATATTCATCATCATCATCATCATCATCATCGTCAGCAGCAGCAGCAGTAGCAGCGGCATGTTCAACTCCAGTCCCACCGACATCAGCAGTCATACCCCAATAGAGTAAACTGATGGTACTGACAGTTTCTTATTATATTATAAGATATTATATTATTAATATAATAATATTATTATATTAACGTTATTTTAAAGCAGTCAATACACAATGTAAACTGTAAAGGTATAATCTCTTTATCTCAGAATGTTCATATACAGTTTTAAGAATCCACTTATTACAACTGTAACCCACTATTAAATAACACTTTTGACAAGGTATTTATCTTAAATTACACTAGGTAAAATAATACAAGAAATATATGTCACTGTTCTTTCACCTCTTAAACACTATCATCAATAATACAACCTAATACTGTATTTAATGTTGGCAATTGTGAGCTAAATAGAGAACTACTTCACCATTTGTTCTACATGCTGATATTTCCCCCATTTTAGTTATCAGTAAAACATATATATCTAACCTCCTTTTCAGTGCAAAATGTCCACATGGATACAAAAAACATAACCAGTGCATACATGAGGTTACACAGACAAAGGATTATACAGGAAATTAAGAAATGAGAACCGATAAGGCAATGAATCATCCCCCCCTTGAACCATCACTTCAGTTTACCTGATGGTTTGATAGGTTTGACTTCACTCTTGCGAAAACATAGACTGAGGAGAAAGTACATTTGAAAGATATTAAAACGTTTAAGGCATCGGACATCCTTGTTTGTTCTTGAAACAAAATAAGACTAAACTGAAAACATTGCTTAAACACAAGTGCAGTTTTACTCTTTTCTGGTTAACATTTCAAAACTGAAAAAAAAAACAGCTTTAAATATTATGTAATATGCTGGAAAATGACAGCTCTCCACACGTATTGTTCAATATTTGTTCAACTGTATGCACAGTTAAACCAACATTAAGCATTGTAATATTCATTATTTCATAGTTATACTTTTATAACAGTCAATTTTTGATGTTTCAGGAATGAGAGCAATGTATTTCATAGCTAAGTATTTCACATTTACAATTTAACAACTTGTGTAATTGAGGGCCACGTGTCCTGTGATGGGTGCCCTTGAAGCACAGAAGAATTTTACAACATTGGAATACATACATGTAATACAAAGTCAGACTCACTTCAAATCTTTGTGTAAAGGTCTAAATTCAGTTTAAACATATGCACACCCTCAGATCTAAAACTCGCTGACCCATCCAATTCAATTTGTATTTTTTTAGCTACCACTTCAACTTCTGAAATGTTAAACCTCTCATAGCAGCAGATTCATTTCTGTTGATTAGTGAATAAAAAATCATTTTGAATTCAGTCTAGTCATAAGCATTTTCCTTTGCATTTCAGGGCTGTTTTAGTTTCTGTTATTTCTATCACATATAACCTGTCCTGATATGGGCTCCAGGACTGGGCACATTTTAGTCTCATTGTAATGTATTTTGTCCTTGTTCATTTCTCGCGCAACATTTCGAAATTGGTGCCTGCTGATATTAACAACGAAAGTATTAAAAATGCATGACACACACGCTCACACAGATTTTAAATGCTTTACATAATGTGGTGTCCAAAGTGCATTGCTGTTAGATAGTGTAAAGATGTTAAGTGGCGGAAAAGTGCAAAAAAGACCACATGATACAGCAGAGGCCGAATTGGGGAGCATTGGAAAAGGTCAGATCAGGAGAACGTTTTGCTACTGTGGTGGTAACATGTCACACTGCACACATCACCAACGCTCCTGACCAAGCCTGTCAAAAGCCCACCTCCTCACAGAGGCAGCTTCAACCGGCACAGTCTGGTAGGTTTTCTCCTCAGCATCTTCTTTTCATTCAAGCCTGTTTAATCGACGGCGTTCCTCGCCAGATCACTTCTGGCACTGGACGATTAATCTACTGATTCACTGGACGTCCTTTATTAATAAATCAACAGCTTGAGACTGATGGATCTGCACAGTGTGTTTGCTGAGTGTCAAAATGCCGCCTCTCTGTTATCCTGCGTTTGGTCTCCCGCTACGATGCTGTGACAGCAAACAACTCCACTTTATTGTCCAATGGGATACGCGCTTTCAAATTAAATCGGTGACCTCAATGTCACCCTTTTTGTACAGCCCACATGCGTTAGTAACTGTGAATAACAGGTGAATTAACCAGCAAATGAAACACACAAAAACATTAAGATGTAGCAACCCGGCCTGTTCGATTTTGCAACATTCCGTCGGTGATTCTTGCACTGGAGAAATCAGCAATGACGCTCTGTAGTTGCTACGCTTCTGCTGAGACTGTTCTCCTGTGGGATAATTTGCCATTCAAGCACAAAATAGATTCTGAAAAGTGCATCCGCCCGACACAATGCTCCACGTAGCTCGCCAGCTCCGAGGGCAGCAGAATCGCTTACCACACGCTATTATGACAGGTCATGGGCAAAAAAAAACAAGACAAAAAACTCGTTGACGCTGCAGCGTGAATTTTGTTTTCACCGATCAAATCTGAATATTCAGGCTTAAGATCGAGTTGAGCCTGCCACATGTGGGTCCAATCAAAAACCTTCTGATACAGAGGCTTCCTACTTCTGATACAGAAAATACGCAAACAAGGACAAACAAATCCGCCAAACAGGGACAAAACAGATATCCAAGTGCTTCTGCAAACACTTTGCTCAAAGACCCAATACTGACATTGTACTCATCACTTTCCCAAAAACTGCACTGTAAAGGCATAGAGTCATACATTTAACAAAAAACCGAAATATCAGCTGTGTTATTCTGCAGGCAGAAACAATACGAATGTTGTACATTAAAGTGGTTTAAGAAGCCCTTGAAAACTACATATATACAAAGAGTAAAGATGAACCTAATCTAGTAAATATCTAGCAATGGAGATATTACTTGGGCTCTGATTCCAAATTGCTCCTTCAGGGAAGCTGAAGGCAATGAATACTTTTGAACATCGCTGTTGTTCATTGGAGATTTTGAAAAATTTGGTCAACTGTGACTGGGAGAAAATATATATATTTGAGACATGCAAGATCTTGTAGTAGTTCACTCATCCATACCTTAGTTGCATGTTAGTTGACTGTAGCTGAGTTTGTCTGTAAATAGAGGCAGAGATTTTGTATTAATTGACTTACTGATTTGTTTGCAATAAACAGCCTGCGATAACTTTGTGTGGGCGTATTTTGTACGGATTCACTTCTGATTGTCAGTATGGAGGATGAAAAATAGCAAAAAAATCAAGCATTTCCCAATGAATCAAGTGAGGGTAGCGAGAAAGGCACACGATGTACAGGCTAAGGTCTGCTCTGTGGAGGCGAGTTGAGGCAAGCCCTGTCAATTATGCTACACTTGATCAAACAACCTGAGGGGCCAACTCGCAGCAGCAACATCAGCAGGGCGTGGGGGGAGGGGGGGTCTTTCCTGTTATCGTTTCGCCCCAGGATGGGCCATGTCGGTGGGTACGTCTGTTAATTGGTTTCAGAAAGCACTGACCATTTAACTGCGGAGAAGCTGTAAACTTTCCTCAGGTCATCCAGTAATGGGCCCCACGGATCCCTGTAGCCAATAATGACTGTTCCCCCAGGGGGGATACACCGCTCTTGGGTACACTGTCGCACTGCCATTGGTTATACGCTAGAGGACAAGGGACTTATGTTGTGGTGAACACCATCCCCTGGACCCACTGAGGTTTGTCATGGCATAAGTGACACTTCATCTGTGGGTAAGCAGAAAACCTGGAACATGGAACTTGAAGCAAACAAATAAAAACATGATCCTGGAAGGAGCATAAAATAACTACAGTATAGTAACAAAAGCTCAGAGGATTACATTTCAGCGTGTCTCTGATTCATAGAGTCTGTCATTCCAGGTTCTCTAGCTGAAGGCGCATCTTGTGGAAACCTTAGCGAATCTGAGGACAATTTGTTTGATGTGTGAAATAACAATGCAGTCATGAAAGTCACTAACCCCTCTTTTTTCATACAGTATTCTGATGGAGCTGATCTTTACTGCTACACCTCTGCACTGTTTCAAACAAAAGTTTCCTTTGGAAACAATTCAGGTCACAAAGTTCATCCTCCGTGGTTTTGCCTCACACTTCTAGGAAAATAAAAACTTCTGGGGACAAAATAAGGAGGCCAGACAATGGTGAAGTGTGAACTCTCCAGTGAATCCACCCTTCAGAAGGGAGCCTTCAAAATAACATTAACACGTTTTTTGTTGTTTTTGATTGGATTCTTCCAAAAAAACGATCAACGTCAATCGAGCAGCTGCGCTTCCCAGAGCAATCTCTTGCCTTGGGCACTGTGTGTAGGGGATCGATGTGCCTGGTGACACAAAGAAGGGGGATTTGGACAAGATCCGTTATGAGGATTGTTGCGAGTTTGCGAATGTTCAGCGTTCCGCCCCGTCGGTACGTGCCGTTCACAGAAGAGGGCAGAGGCTACACCCCGGAATCAGACAAAGGTGTAGATATCAAGATGAAAGCACTTTTAATCCCACAGCCCTCGTTACTGCATTCTGCCAATTACTCAAAACCAGTCTCGATCCCACAGACCTCGGCAGGCGACCGGGGCTCTCCGCCGGCTTGTCCTACATCCCAGCCCCCCCCCCAGAGTCACGTGCTCCTCAGGGGCGGCTCCTCGGTTGCGGTCCCTCGCGGCAGGGTCCCCTCGGCAGTCTGGACGATGTGGTTGCGGCCGTTCTCGCGCCGCCGCCGCCCGGACGCATTGAGCGAGCTGCGCTTCAGGATCCGGTTGATGATGTCGCTGCAGGTCTTCCTGTACTGGTGCCTCAGCAGGCAGTAGACGAAGGGGTCGCAGGCCGCCTTGCTGTAGGCCAAGCACTTGGAGGCAACTCCCCAGTGGGGGTTGATAGGCACTACCGGGAACAGCTCCACGATCCTGCCAACACACACACACACACACACACACGGAATGATGACATGAGGGAAACGCTCTGTGCTGCCCACGGTGACTCCCGGGATATCCGATATCCTGCCATCATCACTGGGCAAAAACAAACCAGCACCAGGAAAATTGCTGCCCCCACCTTTTTATTTTTTACTTAAACGGCATCTCTGTTGAATGCTTATTAGACTTTTTTTTCCCTCATTTACCCTGGGAGTTTAATTTCACATTCTTCAGTTGCTGTCATTTTTTTGGCACTGCAGAGGTTTTACAGTCAGCAAAGAGAAAGCTGAATAATGAACCCGAGGGGAAAATGCAACACGGTGAAGCAAATTCACCTCCTATAACAAGTCCAATTAACAGTATCCCTTATTTGATATAAGCCATGACTTTTAGGTTCATGTGAGGATACCATTCCTCTCTGCTGGAGACTAACAGCCAATTAATCCCAGTGCATACTCTATTCACAATTCATAGGTTTTGACCACATTACCAGATCTGGCAAACGATCTGGTAAAATGTCTATTACCTGTCTTTACAAATGTCTATTTTCCATTTAAATTTAAATAATGCTACTTTGTGAAACACTTTCACAGTCGAATAAAGAGTTATGACTAGTTTGCAAAGATGAAGACCCAGATCTGTAATTGAGGGAACTGTTCTCTCAGATTTATTCTGAGTATAGACAGAATATATCATCAGTAATTATATTTCACATTTTATTGACCTTTTTGCTATAAAAATGTACTAATGTACTAATGTATTTATATATATATATATATATATATATATATATATATATTACACTATTATTATTATTACTATTATTACTATTATTTACTATTTATCTCAGTACCTACCAGTATTTACCAGTATATACCATTATGTACTATACTTAACACTTTATCCCTTTATATAATACAATTCCTACCTTCCTTGTTTGGCGAGGACACTGAAGTTATAGCACCAACCAAGTTAAAGGAAAGCAATTCCACAGCTCCCTTGTGTTGCCTGACCTCCAATATTTATACTGAATATCTACTTAAGAGTCCTAGTACCACGCTGACTGTGTCACACACAAAGGGGCAAGAGGGAAAACGATGTGCCACCATCCTGTGTCAGTAAATCTTATCATATAGAACCATATGTGTGGTATAAGCTGGCAGGCAGATTAAACATTGTGCTTTTACTGACACTGCACGCATTCAGAGGCATGGGTTATAAGGACGAATGTTTTCTTTTTCATCGGTTTTGCAGCAGAACCGAGTAAGAAAAGAAAGTGCAAATGCAAGCCATGGGGTATCCATTATCACTAGGTCAGGCGATCTCGTTGCACGGATCTGTGGAGTTGGCGCTGGAAGCCGTACAGGGGGCTGAGTCGGAGGGGAGTCTCCCGGTGTAAGGCGGACAGGGCTCTGGGCCCGAAGGTCTCCGCGCTGGGTGATGAGTCAGCCTGGCTGGCGACTCACCTCGTTATCACATAAGGCGCGAAGCACAGCACGAAGGAGCCGATGAAGGTGCTGATCTTTTTTGTGGCTCTCTGCCTCCGCCTCTTCTGCTCCTCCAGGCACCGCTGTCGAACACTGCGCAAAGCACAAAGAGGCTCACGTCACAACAAAAACTACGAAAGGGAGGTGTGGTGCAATGTGAAAAGGGTCCGTCAGAGTGTGTATGTGTGTGTGCATGTGAGTGTCTGAGGGTGTATGTGTGAGATGGTTTCTGTGTCTGTGTATATGTGCATGGGAGAGTGTGTGTGTGTGTGTGTCTGTGTGTGCGTGTGTATGTGTATATATGTTTGTGTGTGTGTGTGTGTCTGTGTGTGCGTGTGTATGTGTATATGTGTGTGTGTGCGTCTGTGTGTGTGTGTGTGTGTGTGTGTGTGTGTGTGTGTGTCTGTGTGTGTGTGTGTGTGTGTGTGTGTCTGTGTGTGGGTATATGCCTGAGAAAGTATGTATGTCTGTGTGTGAATGTGTCTTTAAGCGTATATGGGTCAGATGGTTTGTGCACGTCCATGTATGTGTGTGAGTGTGTGTGTATTAAAGTGCATGTGTGTGTGTGTTTGAGTGAGAGAGTGTGCATATGTGTATATAAGAAAGCGTGTGAGTATATGTAAAAGAGAGGGTGAAAGAGAATATCATACACATGGAATAAAGACATTACTCCTCTTTGTAGTCCAGAAACACAGTGCTCTCCTGCTTGATCTCTGCATGGCCACAAAGCAAAACCAGAAGTTCTGATATATTGCTGTGACTTTGATATTTCTAACACACTAAAAGCAGGACTACAACATGTCTACATCTACGATTTAGATGCAAAAACTGTGTTAATGAGAAACTTCCTTTTGTATTGCACTTTCGTTAATTTCAGACAGATTACAGCCAACTTCCTGAGGCTAACTGTCATGGCCTTCATATGTTGGATTATATTTTATTATATCTGGGCTTTTGCACTGCTGTATACATAGTGCACTATTTGAAACTATCTTTATATGCATGTGCATGGGTGTCAGTTTGTTATGAAAAGTGCTGGGGACGAGGATGGGTTTGATATGTTCACACCTTTTTAAAGTGGTGGGGACGAAATGGGCCACGACAAAAAGTGGTGGGGACATGTCCACAGCGTCCCCAGCGTAAATGACACCTATGTGCATATGCATGCAAATCACTGCCCATACTACTTTTTACCAATGGTTAGGGAATTAGTGTTGGAAGCAGCCCCAACAAACGGATGTAGGACTGTAATGTATGCAGGGGCATGTGAATTGTATGGCTAACATCCAGTTCACATTACTGTACATTATTGGAATTGAACTTTTAGTTTTTGAATTTATGCCTTGTGTCGTAAACGTCATGGTAAAGTTATTTCAGTGTAATTAAATGTGCCACTAAATGTGCCACAACTTCATATTAAACCTTATCTTGCTTATAAAAGGCATCTTTTGTTGCCTATTTCAACAAACGTACAGTATTCAGACCTTGTTTCTCCGAGTGAATGAGTATTCAACATCACTGAAACACTGAAACGTTATTTCTTCTGTACTTTTTGTCATAATTATTTGCCATAAATAATCACCAGAGGTGCTTGTAAGCATTATTTTATGAGAACAAACCCTACGCCTACTTAAAAGGAGAAAGGAAAACATCTTTAATTATCTGGACCACGCTCGGATGTGGTATGATCAAAGTGGTTTAGAGTCAAATAGCGAGGGTCGTTGTATGCATAATTTAGTGTCATTTTGTGCTTTTTGCGTGTTACAGAATAGGATTCACCATTACCACTCAAAGATCGCTTCTGTTAGAAAAGGCTGTTTTACGGTGACTTCAACTCAACTCAGTCGTTTTCTAAAATCTAGTGGGGCACACGTAAAATAGTGTAACCTAACATTTTCTGAAGTGAATTTTTTAAAAAAGGTCGCTCGATTTTAAACCTCCGAATTAACACGTAACATATGAAATTCAAACCGTGGAATACTGGATTATCTTCCTCGCCTCTGTGAAGTTTGCCTTTATATATTTACAGTACTTAGGCTAGATGCTAAGCCGGTGTCGTTTATCTGTTAATTATGTTTAAGAAATATAAAGATAGCAAATATAATGGGGGATTAAACTCCTCAATATTGACTATGACAATGTGGCACTAATTAATATACAATGTCCTATTACAAATGAACATTACATACACTTAATACAAATACACTCAATACATGTACTGGGAACTGTCTACTTGCTTAATACAGACTGGAGACCTAAAGATTGCACACTGCTGCAGAATTAAATCTGAATAATATAGTATATTATTTACAACACTCACAAGATTTCTGAATACAAGAATACTGACGATGGCCGATGACAATTTGGGAAAGTATAGCTCATGACAGACACGCACAAATGCAAACCGGACAGATACTGCAACCATTTTTTTGCATACGGAACGATCTCCACAGAAGACCTCTTACCTTGGATGAATGTCCACGAGAAGCACTAACGTCTGCATGGTTATAACGTCTATCCGCTTACAATGGAAACGAGCCACTTTGAGCACTTTAAGGTACGTAACGCACAAAACTATCAAAGACAGGAGAAACGTGAGCGCGTGGAAAACCACCGTAAAAACAACGAACTGGGTCCGACTGCCGCTCGCTCTCGCATTGCAGAGCGTGCAAGAGGCGTAAAGTTGATGGTATCCCACCCATGAGAGACAAGCGGCCACTGTCGAGAAGCACACGGAGTGTACCCACGTGTAGCCGAGCACGAGAGCCGCATCTCTGTGGCGCATTTTGGAGTGGTAGCTCAGAGGGAAAACCACGGCAATCCACCTGTCGATGCTCAGCGCTGCCATGCTCAGCATCGAGTTTGTCGTCAAAAAGGTGTCCAGAAAGCCAACGATCTGACAGAAGCCCTGGCCGCCGGGGTGACCCTTGTTGACGAGTCCCACCAAAGTCAGAGGCATGTTGGACACAGTTAGCAACAAGTTGCAGAAGGTCAGGTTGAGGGTAAACAATGCCGGCACTTGCTTCCGGATCTCCGGGCCATAGAGAAAGCAGATCAGCACCAGCACGTTGGACAGCAACGACACTATGATGACTACTACAACCAGTAGGGAAACAATTACCTCCGCTGTGTCCATGGTGTGTCCCGCTCAAATATCCGGAGTTGCGATAATTGTATCCAGCCACGCGCAGCGGTTGCAGAATGGCATGGTGTGAGCCGCGAGACGCATCAACCCACCGTGCCCAGATAGCCCCTGTTATTTTCCAAGGACCAGATCCGCTTCTTTCCACGTCACCGCCTTCAGCTTTGTGTGCGAAGCAGCGGGGATGCCCATCAAGTTATGAGACATCAGGAGTAATCAGGAGGGCTACAACGCAAAAAGGGTATGTGTGGCTTGTGCACATAGGCAGTTCGTCGGTCCGTAAAAGTGCATTTATCCAGTCTTTTTTTTTCTTGCTTCTCCACGAACGTCTTATGGCACTGCCCCCGCAGTGGTTCGCCTCTTACGGTGTGCGCTCGTAAGAAGCTGTCTTGTGCTCTCACATTCTATTGCTATTACTGTACGTTTTCCAAAATCCTGTTCAGAAAACAGTGTTTTCTAGGATTAAAATACTCAGCTATTAAAATATTTGAAATATGATTAAAAAATCTATTTGAAATACAGTTACATTTCTCCCATTCTCTCCCTGAACACCGCACACGACAAGTGTGACTGAAAGAGTGAATCCTGACATACCCAGTGCAAAGAGAGCAAATCCCTGTGCGGTGTAAATCTGCTAGAGAAACGAAGAATTCCAGATGCAATCAGTTTATTATTCATTTGTTTGCACGATGTTCTTTCCTCGGGACTGGGTCAAAACAGAGAGAACCCCCTCACGCATCCAAATATATTATGCACCTTTAAAAGCACATGTTTGGAAATCCCCAGCTGCCACCAATTCAGGGGATATGAGTACCAAGCTTAAAGAGGCCTTGAAACACCTTTTTGAGACAATTGGGAAAAGTGACCTGGGTTTTGAAAGAGAAATCTCTGCACTGTCTGAAGAGAATACACTGTAAAATATATTGTGATCCACATATTCATGGTTGGTGAATAGTCATTCAGTTGCTTCATGCCCTTGAAATTGATGTATTACACGCTATGCAATTTTGTCAAAAAACACTAATGAAGTTGGCAAATTGATGCCATTTCCTTTTACATGGGTGCCCTTCAAAATATTTATCCCATAATATTTATAGCTGTCAATCAGCTAGCTAGACCAATTTGTTTTAATTGCCATTGATAAGGCTGCTTTCCGCATGTGAAGAAAAAACAAGGACCATTATTTTCAGAACAATAACACAAAATATGCGCAACAGGGATAATTACATTGGGATGCTAGTATATGACTAGAAGAAGAAGAAGAAGAGAATCAGAACATTTCAGCCCCACCTAAAAGCTGTCACTGGTTTTGTCGCAATGCCAATTGGAAATACACCCCCCCTCCCCCATTATGATTACCAGGGACTGGCGATTTGTCAAAAGTTCTTAATTTATTTACAATATAAACATGCAATGTACAAGAACAAGACAATTGACACACCATCAGGCTGACTTGGGGGAATTACTCAGCAGTTACTTAACAGCATTACTTAGCAGACACCCTAAGGCAGGATTGCTTTGCACACAACGGCCACTGTTACCTCTGATAGTTTACTACAGCAATTCAGGGTCAGCACCTTGCTCTCAGCAGTGCCCTACTGAGGATTCACATCTGAGGCCTTCAGGTGATTAACCCTACTGGGGTGGCAGTGTAGCATAGCAGTAAGGAGCAGGGCTTGTAACCTAAAGGTTGCTGGTTCGCTTCCCCACTGGGCCACTGCTGCTGCACCCTTGGGAAAGGTACTTAACCCAGAATTGCCTCATATCCAGCCCTATAAATGGATAACATGAAAAATTGTAACCTATGTAAGTCTCTCTGGATAAGAGCATCTATTAAATGCCAATGATGTAATGTAAATAATAACTCCCCAGTAGAGAGCTTTCAAAAACTGGTGTTTTAAGTCTCACTAGGTCATGAGAGTTGCATAACTCTGACTAATGGTTGTGTTCATTGACTGACACTACAACATCAGTGCGTGCTCCTAGAAAAAGCAACCCATTCCTTTTGCTGGCTGAAAATGCCGCACATAATTAAAGAAAGATAAGCATGGCGTAATCTTAATTCTGTGAGAGCCATGTGATGCAGTGATTAAAGATCAGTGCTATCAACCAAATCAAAGCCTTGGCGTCTGCTGCTGCTGTTAGTGAGGTATGTTAACTGAACTGTTCCAGTAAATGTCCTTGTGGATGAAACGTAATCTGTTCAGGATAGGGCTGTCTATAAAGCAAACAGTCAAATAAAGATGCTTTCTAATGCTTTGAACTGTCATTCTCTCGATAGCACAGTTTTCGTTGTTGATGCGCATCTTGTCGCTGCCTTGTTTGTCGGCTTCACGGAGTCGCTAAAAACGTTAGGTTTTGAGGCACTCAGATAAAGCTTCCACAGCGTCTGGCTCTATGAAAATCCGTGGGAGGACGGCTCGATCACGCGGCGTGTCCTAAAGCCATGGGAACCGATCCAAGAGCTCTGCACGTGAGCCGCCAGCGTGAGGAATCCTCCGTGCGTGTGTGTGTGTGTGTGTGTGTGTGTGTGTGTGTGTGTGTGTGTGTGTGTGTGTGTGTGTGTGTGTGTGTGTGTGTGTGTGTGTGTGTGTGTGTGTGTGTGTGTGTGTGTGTGTGTGTGTGGGCAGAAAAAAGAAACGTTGCTGGCAAAGAGCGAGGAGTGCTGTGAGCGTTGTTTACATTCCTTCACTGTCTCAGGTTCTGAAGTGGAGATAGCGCTGCACGTTTATTGCCGGAACCCACGGCGTAAAATACTCTGAAAGCCGCTATTCCAGGACATTCCTTTTGACCGGTTAATTGGACGTAACGGAATACTCGGCTGACAAAAGAACTTCATTTACCTTCCGTTAGCTCACACGGCTACTACACCTGTGCATCTTAAGTCCAAACGAACATTTTTAGAAATAAATAAGACTACAGAGAGAATAATACAAAACTCATCAATACCATTGTTTGTTTTCATGTATTCTTTGATAATTTTCCACATGGCCACATAAATATAATGAGAAGACTCGGTGCCAGAGTTTTGCAATAATATAGCATGGCCACTTACAATATATTAAAATTGCTTAGCAAACCCTCCAGAGCGATTATATAGTTTAACGTACCATTTTATACTAAAACCATTTATTAATCTGGATATTTACTGAGGCAATTGGGTTAAGTACCTTGCCCAAAGTAATAAATCAGTGCCACACCAGGGAATCGAACTGGCAACCTTCAGGTTACAATTGTTTGTGTTCCGGTTTGTTTTAATCCACACCATTCTCTGCAGTCCAAAAATAAATAAATAAATAAATAAACAAATACGATGTGCCCCCAAAGGCAGTATCGTTCACCATTGTAACGTCAAGGAGAAATAAATATGTGTTAATATTTATTGTACTGAATTGAATAAACAGTGAAAATATCAAATGACCAGAAAACGGATTTATCTACATTGACGACACAGCTTTCCATTTAAATTATCCTATTATTCTAAATTATTGCTGTAGTGCCGAACAATGGCACCGGGTCAGTACAAAATAACAGCGTCGGAAAAGGCTTCCAGATGAAGTTGTCGAAATGCCGCTGCGCTTCACTTTTGGCTGCGGGGAGCCCCGTTACGTTCCGTGCCCTGGCAAAGGGAATTCAGCAAAGCAAGGACAGCCGGGTCAGCCGTGCTGCAGAGCTCCCCCCAAACCCCCCCACCTACACACACCCCCCCCGCAGGGCTGCACTTCCCAGTGCTCCTCTGGGTCAGACTAAGACTCCTCAAGGCTTCGCTTAGAGTGGGTGCTTTTCCAAATTATAGAGTT
Organism: Megalops cyprinoides; assembly: GCF_013368585.1. Lineage (NCBI taxonomy): Eukaryota > Metazoa > Chordata > Actinopteri > Elopiformes > Megalopidae > Megalops > Megalops cyprinoides. The sequence continues at coordinate 53,426,455 of NC_050583.1, forward strand.
TCACATGATGTAGCAATCACCCTGCAGAGAGAGAACCAGCAAGAGCTGTCACGCAAGGATGTGTACAGTTCACCACGTTCTGGGAAACGGGAACGCTCCCCGGTGGGTGAGCATGCGGTGTCATAGAGACCTCCACCTCTTAATGACAAACTATCCAATTGCAGAAATTGTTGTCCAGTGTTATGAGCATGAAATTAATATGCACAGAACAGGGAAGCTATACAAAAACAGCTTTAACATTATGTCAAAACTTGCCTTTAAAAAAGTGGACAGGATTTGGTGACAGAATTGGTCAATACCACTGACCCACTTAGAGCATTTCACTTCTACTATCACTGCTATTGCTTGCTGAATGTGAAATACACCACTCCAGTTATCTTTTAAAGATAAAGAGAGATGCTTTAGACGAACTCTGCCTTTACAAACATAACAAAGAAAGGAATAAATTGCTTATAACATTCAAATTCTTTGAGACACAGCTTTACAAATCCATGTAATATACTCTCCACAGCTGTTATTAAGCAGATAGTCATGTTGGAATAATCTGTGATTCAGTGCAATGCAATTCATTTAGGGTTGCTGAAATGTACACAGTTCTCCATATCTTTTAAATTACGCTTTTGATTGCCTGTTTATTTTTAACTGTCTCCACTGTCCTTGAGAGTTTTTGAAGTAATGCAGTGGGAGAAAAGCGTATCAAAGGTTTCACTGCATGTAAGTGTGCATGCATGTCAATGGGGTTTTGCATAAATCACCTTTGTAGCAAAGATCGCACTTGACACTACAAGCGAGAAAAGGTGACAGTCCCTGAGATTAGTTTTTCTGCAGCCAGCCCCGCTGCGTGACTAAGAGGTTTGGATCTTATAGCTGAAATGGCAACATGCTTGCGACATGGGCAGTGTGGATTGAGTTATGGCTAAGCTGGCTGAGTTCATGGCTGAGTTATGGTTAAGGTTCACTCACACTCCTTGGTGTACACTGGAATCAAGGGTTGAGATATAACCAACTA